>NW_022145615.1:34646593-35236593 GCF_000002235.5 Strongylocentrotus purpuratus
CATCAAAAGGAATCAAATTATACTTGGATTTCACCCCACCTTTAAAGTGGGCGGGTAATAAAATGAAACCTGGGAACCATATTTGTCAATCACACAATTACCCCTTTCATAACTTTATTTTACGATCAAAATTAAGAAAGAATAAGTATAAGAAGAAAACAAAGAAGAAGAAGATAAAGCTGAATCAAGAGAGACAAAGCTATT
This sequence comes from Strongylocentrotus purpuratus, assembly GCF_000002235.5. NCBI lineage: Eukaryota > Metazoa > Echinodermata > Echinoidea > Camarodonta > Strongylocentrotidae > Strongylocentrotus > Strongylocentrotus purpuratus. The sequence goes on from NW_022145615.1 coordinate 34,646,798, forward strand.
CATAAAATATAAAGTGCAAGGAAACTTAACAACGCAACTAATAAAGTATGTATTTATTTGTTTAAATTTCTCTTCTTTTTAGGGGTATTGAGTTTTTAAACGATGCTCACTGTTATGAGGGTTTTTCTTTTTGTTCGATGCAGGAATTGCATCCGGTAGTATAATACGTGAAACCTGAGATATTGTGAATATACGTACTGAGTGAAGAAAACAAAAAAATGCGGACAAAACTTGAACCTTTGACTCTTTGTATAAAAGGTAAAGCAATTCTAAAAAGAATATTTCAAACTTATATCAACAAGTTCTTTTTCTCGCCTTTATGCTGTTATTGTCATTTTGGAAACTTCCTTGGATGTCATTTGTCATTTCCGCAAATTCATCCAAGAATAAGTAATTTGAGAAAGTAGTTGATATTCCGTGAGTGTAATAATGCGGGGTGGCTGTATCACGCGGCGTTTATGCGATAATTGGACGTCAGACGGCTTTCTCTCGTGGATTACCAGCATAATGGAATCATGGCAAGGATTGTAGTAGCGGATGAGAATTTAATGACGATTTATACCAAACAAATCATGACAAAGGCTTGTGCATCACGCGGTGCTTATTAAGGAAATGACTTATTACCATTAACATTATATGCCTATTAAAATCTCCGTCAAACTGTCAGATGTATTATATAAATGTATGCCTTTGCGGTCTAAATTTAGGCGAGGCGTCAAAAATATCGATACCAGCAGGCTGCCGCCTCACGTATTGGCGCATCGAGGCTGCAATTACGGCCGAAGCCTGGCTGGGGCAATTATTTTTCACTTATTAGCCCAGCCGGCTTGCGCCAGGCTGGGATCTGAGGCTCGGTTTCCTTTCGAAAGGCGGCAGCCGGCGCATGCTTTTGTTCGGAGACCATTATGATGACATCATGAGTTAATTGAGGGTCCTACCGCCAGCGGTAGCCGGCTGAGCTAATTTAAAAAATGCAGCCAGGACGCACAAGTGCAGTTAGCTGCCGCTGGCTGGTATATTTATTTTTGACGCCTCGCCTTAATGGCACCCACCGTAGATTTTAATAACATAATCTGAATAAACAACGGAAGTCAATTTAGACCGGCTTAATTTTTGCGTGCAATTTACATCAAAAACGATTAAAAATGTATTGTACTTTGGTTGATGATGAACATGTAGAAAGTAAAAGGATTATGAGAGCGTGAGGTTCTGTACCTTTCTTGGTCTTGTCAAATTCTCCGTGTCATCTCTGTACATGACACTTGAAAATAGGGCTATTAATCGGGAAGAAATATTGCTTAATTATTTTGTTATTTGTTTGTTTGCTTTTGTAAAAACCTATGCACCACACCTCCACTTCATTCGATTAATCCTGATTCGACATTGTATAGGTTCATTTCCTTTAAAATCTAAACTAGACCGTTGGAAGCAACCTTAACAATGAAAATCACAAAGTTCCCTAAATAATGTTAATTATTTTGATCGTTAATTATGATGTTGATTATGAAAGGCTACACACCCCCTTTTGTATGGAGGGGGGGGGCATCGTAGGAGGCCTATTGCTCACGAGATCAACGTTGTAAGAAGTCACGTGAGACCGACATTGTCGGTCTACTCTAGTGAGCTTAAAACATTAGCAAGGCTGAGACAGTGAGCTTGGTTGGACTTTTGTCGGGTGTCGAAATGAGCAAACATCAAGAAAGATATTCCTAAAACGGACAGTTTGGCTTCTCATCTGAGTAGCTCACGATCATTTAGCTGACGCAAGTTATCATGAGTTATTCGAGCATTATCAAGTTTTCGAATTTTCCTTTTTCCTTATTAAACTGTCCTTTTAAACTACCCATTGAGGGATTGTTGATACTTATCGCATCTGCATCGTACAGGCTTTAAGAGAAGTCCTTGCACTTTGCGATCGATGAAGCATGCTAGTGATTTTGAATCAAAGTTGTTGACGTGACAAACGCAAAACATTCTCTTCTGAAGTAACGTATAAAGTACACGTTTTCTCCCTTTGTCTCTTCCAACTGCCTCTCTGTCTGTCTGTAAATATCTTTTTTCTTCTTTCTCTTTCTCTCTTTCTCTCTTTCTGTTCCTCTCCCCCCCCCCTACCCCACTCTCTAAACCCAACCATTTCCACTCCCGCTCTACGCCTCTTTATACCCCGCACCCTCTCTCTCCCCCTCTCTCTCTCTCTCCCTCCCTCTCACTTTCTCGTTCTCTCTGCCCCCTCTTCCCCGCTCTTCTTCTCGTGTTTCCTTGCCATTTGCCCCATAATTTCAATTGCATATTCATTAATGGTTCTCGATATGATATCTTTTGTTAGTATTTTATAATAAAATACAAGATTCCTGGGCAGCTTAAATTTGCCTTCTTCTATTTCTTGTTTTCCCCTCGCATTATTTTCCGTCATTTGTTCTCCCGCGGCAGTTGTTGTTGTTGTTGTTGATTTAACAAATCAATTGATTAGGGACAGGGTGTGTTGCATGTGTCTTCCTTACCCTTCTCTGTTTTCTCGCTTCATCAATATTGTACTCTTTTATCACCCTATTGGGTGTACGTACGTGCCCCCCTGTCCGCCTCCTCAGCGTCACTGGTTCAAGTTCAAGTTCAATTGTATTGATCATGCACAGTTACAAGGCATAACATTCGTTTTTCTGTTGTTTCTTCGATTTATATAACATCAATTAACATACATGTACCATCAATTTATTCAAAGCAAAAAATCAGGAATAAATACAACACACAATAGACATACAATATGGTATACATGTTGGCTTTGGTATAGAAACATAATTACACAAATTACAACCGTAGACATACCAGAGATCACTAATGGTGATATCATTATACGGTGAAATGGGCAGATTAACAAAGTATAACTAAATGTGCAGTACATCCATATATCCCTTAATAATTGATTCTGCAACTAACATTTTACAATAAGCAATTTCCCCATGAACCTTTCATTGATCAGTGTCATGGCACGTATGAGGAATGACCCCCGAAATCTATTTGTTTTGACTTTCGGTAGCCGGACACGTCCTGATTTGTTGACAATAATATGCCTATGTAGAAGATGAGTTTCATTCTCAATGATGTGATTGAACTTATCAATTACATCAATTATCAATTATCAATCTCTTAGGGTTGTTTAACCGGTAAGCCAATTACCTTTCTTGCAGTTTTTATTACTCTCATCAGTTTCATTTTGTTTTGAGAGGTAAGACCAAAGAACCAGACAAGACAGGAGAAGGAGATGATTGGTTTGATGATGCTATCATAGAATAAGAGAAGAGTCTCCTTTCTGATATTGAATGTTTTCAATTTCCTTAGGAGTTATAACCTTTGGTTAAGTTTTGACACAATAGTTTGAGTGTTGGTATCCCAACTGAAATCCTTGTCAATGTGGGTTCCTAGATATTTGTATTTCGAAACCATCTCGATATCATCTTGATCAATAGCCAACGGCAAAATGACATCCTTTTTCCTGAAATCCACAATCATTTTTTTCGGATCAGTGACATTTGTTTACACCACATAACAAAATCGTCCACCTTGGTTCTGTACATGTTCTCATTGCAATGACGAACCTTCGTCATTGCCTTGTTTTCGTTCACATTCTGCCCCATTAATATTCTCCTCCTTATAATTATATTCCTCGTCAGAAAATCGCATTCGTTTTACACATGGTGTTTGTGATTCCTAGTTAGGTGCTTTCCTCATGTCCTTTTCATTTCAAATTTCATAGGCATAGTCTCTAGCATCTCATCAAGGTCACCTACTTTTTCGATTTTCGAAATCACTCATGCATAACCGTCCAGGCGCCATTTTGTCCGTTTCTGGTCCATTTTAAGGCCTTTCTATCTTCCTTCCTATCTCCACTATCCTAGATCCTACACATTTCTAACAAATTTCTCTAGATAGTCTAAGAGATGTTCTTTCATCTGCGACGTATAACCTGACCTTCAAAATGCCATCTTCGTACTCAAAATTCAAATCTGAAACTGACTGCGTCAAAAATCTCTCAAATTCTTAAAAAATGGACCCCTAAAAATCTAAAACTGCCATAACTTTCTCATATAAATTCCGTTTTGTGTTTAAATCTCACATTATCCTTATCTCATAATTGCACATAGCCATGCCAAATTTCATGCTCCAATGACTATGCAAAACATAAATAGCGCCCTCTAAAGTTCTGGGAATTGGCTTTCTCTCTGTGGCCGTATCTCCATAATGGCTTGGCAAACCCGTACCTTTTTTTGGATTTAGATACTTGAAGATATGCCCTTTCCAGCCATATACAAAATTATATACCCTATAACTGACCAAATATGAGAAAATTGCCCTCCAAATTCGCCATTTTCAAGAAAATTGAGAAATAACTTCAACTTGCTCTAAACCGGCGATCTTTATACCTACATCAATGAAACTTGGCAGACACATGTATCCATATACGTGACAACTGTCTGCTAAGTTTGGTAAATTGTAATGCCCTATTCGCCAAGTTATCGTCAAAAATGATGAATTTACTATGCTTTACGTATTAGCGCGTTTGATGCGTGCAGTACGTTTTGCGCAGATGACAATGGTGTCAAACTGACCGCACTGAAGTGCCCTTTCGAATGATACCAAGTATGGTATATGTTCACGCACAAAATTGTGAGTAAATCACATTTGAACAAGTACGAATTCCGCCGAGTTTCCATGACGTCATTTGTTAAGACTGTTATTCGGTTGTGTTAGTATGGGCGGCCGTTCGTGCCAAAGCACGCGTCGTAACATGTTCATCATGCACCAAGTCATATTGGTTTTGCACGCAGTGCTTGCGAGCCCTTTCTAGATCCCTTCCTCTACTCCAATTCCCTTCAAAATTCGTAGGCGTAGTCTCTAGCATTCCTTCAAGGTCACTAAATTCTTCGTTCTCCGGAAACCCTCATGCATGACCGTCCAGGCACCAATTTTTCCGTTTCGGGCCGTTTTGGTGACCTTTCTTTCGCCCTAACTATCTCCACTATCACAGAAGCTACAGACTTCTTTCATATTGCTCTGGATAGTCCGAGAGTAGCTCCTTCGTTTGACACGTAGAAACATGGCGTCATTGCACGCACATCGTTGTGACACGATTGCATTTCTAGTTCCTATCTGTAATCATACCAATCATGCAAGTGTCATCTGCATTTTTCGCAACTTTCAAACAGGAATTTGTCTGGTTTTCTACTTCACTTGTGAATAATGTAAATAATGTAGGCGAGAAGGACACAACCTTACGGAGTACCTGTGTTTAAAATCTTTGTGAGAGAATATCCTTACACTTCACTCTCTGAGACCTCTTTTACATGAAGTCACCTATCCAAAGCAACAGGTTTGGTTTAATATTCATGTCATGATACAGCTTATTGATAATTATATGGTTTGGTTTGGTTTGGTTTTATTTTCCGTATAAAAAATTCAATACATACAAGAATACAATTTACAAATAATACAAATCAAGAATTAAAAAACGGCTGGAAAGCTCTATTCAGAGCCATTATCAAAATAGCCTTTTGACAAGGCCTCGTGACTCTGGCTAAGCGGCTGAGATGAGTCTAGATACCCGGAGTGAACGCGCGACCGAGTGACGAATGTCACGAGGCCTTTTGGAAAGTAGGTTACACTGCTCTGCATGAATTATTCATAGATACATATTATCATGCCAATACGCCTACTTTGGATCTATTGACCAATCATAACGGCGATCTCCCAGTTGGCTTAGTTCGTGATTCGTTCCATGTAGAGGTCAGTGGTCTTAGCACGTACGTAATAGTTCATAGTAGGTCCATGTTCGTACTACGTAGAGTCTACTGTGTGAGTGTGCGTGTGTGTGTCTGTGTGTGTGATGGATACTATATGCTGACGTCGTGCGAGGATACGTTCGCTGATTGGACGCTCCATTTTCTAAAGCGATTTCCAGTCGGAAACAATGGTTAACATAAGAAATCCAAACCAGATTGATAAAGGCTACTTGGAAGGGCTTCTCGCTCTCTCGTTCACTCCGGTTTTCGCGATTAGTCTCGTTTTAGTCGCTCGGCTTCTATCAGACAAGTGGCCTTGTTTAAAGGCTATTATCAAAATGGCTCTGTTTTTAATAAAAAGCAGAGTATTGAAAGCAGAGGAGAAATAAATGAATAACACCCTTACATATGTCTTAGGTTTCTCAAGGTGACTTAAAATTGTATGTGACAAAACAGCAACAGCATCATCAACTCCCCTATTCTTTTTATAGGCAAACTACAGTGGGTCAGTAAATACCTTTGTTTTCTCCATCAAGATACCTTTAACGACACGTTCAAAACATTTCATGATTATTGGTGTTAATGCTATAGGTCGGCAATCATTCAAATCTTTTGGTTTTGATATTTTTGGTACTGGTAAAATAATGGCTGATTTCCAAAGCAATGGGACTGAATGGATATCCATCGACCACTGAAAAAGCATGTGAAAAACCTCTGACAGCTGCTGACAACATGACTTAAAAACTTTACCACCTAATCCATCAGGACCCATAGCTTTCCTTCACTTAACAGGGTATAACGCCTTCCTAACATCCTGTTCGTCGATGACTACTCTATCTTCTTCTGTAACATGTGATGGAATTTCCTCCTTACTACTAGGTCGAGCGTACTCGCACTGATTTGACAAGCTTTATCCATTCAGTTCTATTCTCCATGATTTGCGGGAGTTCCTGACTTGGTAGAGACAGGTGTCTTTTTCTAACTGGTCTATGTAAGTCATTGTTGGGCGCCCTATGGGGCGTTTGCCCCTTGAGGGCTCCCAGAAGAGCAGTTGTGAAATGATTTCACTCTTGCTCTTCCAGCAATGACCACTGAAACGGAGGCGGTGGTCTCTCAGTCTGTCTGAGATCGGTGTAATGTCCCTATACAACTCTATGTTGATCATGTGGTTCCTCCAGTTGACATTTAGTGCTGCTCTCAAGAGTCATGTATAGCAACCATCCAGTTGTTTTTCCAGGCTACTCATCAATGTCCAGGCTTCTGATCTATAGTACAGTTTCCACTGAAGCACTAAAGAAGCGGACTTTCAGTTATCTATCGAGGTTTGATTTCCAAATGGCTGTCAGCTTGTTCAAAGCCGTCTAGGCTTTCGCCTTTCGGACATTCAGATCTTGTTTTGACTGATCAACCCATGAGCCAAGGTACTGAAAATCTTGGATCTGCTTCAACTTTGTCCTGTCAGCAGTACAAATCTCGCCTTCACGAAGGTTGTACATAATGAATTCTGTCTTAGTACTGTTTATTTGTAATCCCGACTTGGCTTGCTGCAGACTCTACTTGTTCTAGGAGCTTCTGTGCTTTTTCCAGATTGTCTGGAATTAGTGCAATATCATCAGCAAAGTCGGTATCTGTGATCATTACAGCAGGATATCTGCTACTTTTCCTTTCCTGTAGGTTGAAGCCAATAGATCCTCGAACCCGTCATTAGCCATTATTAGAGTATAATCAAATGCTATGATGAATAGGTCTGGTGCTAAGGTATCTCCTTGAAGCACTCCTGCTAAGATGGTAAAGGAGTCAGTACACCATCTGATGAACGTATGTGAGCTGTGGTGTCGTTGTACATCACCCCTACTGCTGTAACTATTGTGTGTGATGTTCCGTAGGCTCTTAAGATGTCTAACATCTTCTTCATATTGATTGAATCAAAGGCCTTCTTAAAATCCACGAACGTAAGCACTGCTGTCAGATGCTTTGCTTTTTCTTCCTGGACGGAATCCATTCTGGTTCTTGCGGAGAAGGGGTTCCAGCCGAGGACGGATTCTATTCAAAAGCATTTTGTTGAACACTTTTGCAGCTACTGGGCTCAATGCTACCCCACGGTACTTTTGAGGTGTACTGCGATCTCCTTTTTTGGGGTACAGGGATTATTATGCTCCTAGACCACAGGTCTGGTTTCTCGCCATGGATAAGTGTTCTGTTACATACTTCTAAAAGCTGTTGGTCAAGGGCACCAGACTCCATATCTCTGCTGGGATTCCATCCACACCTGGGCATTTATTATTGGAGAGGGAGGTAACTGCCACTTTGAGTTCTCCAATGGTAAATTTGCTTGTTTTAATTGGGAGTGTCTCTTGGACCATCTTCATTACTGGGGTGTTGTTATCTGGTGGAGGTTGACCAAGAAGATTGGAAAAGTGATCTTTCCCCTGGTTTAGTCTTTTTTGGGGTGTTTTACCTCTAAGCTGATCAACTAGGGTCGAGGTCTTTCCAGTGATCTCTTTCACAATATCCCATACTTTCCTAGTCTGCTGTTTGACTGCACCAATCTCGATCTCTGTGCATTTTTGAGCTTTGTAATTTGACTGCTCTTCATCGTATGCATCCTGGAGATCTTACTTGTCTTTGTCAAGTGTTTCTGCGTGTTTGGCAGTTGGTGCGCCATTCTTTTTTTTGTTATTATATGCTGCCTTAAAGCATTTCCGTTTCTCTCTGATCTTTTCGTTTTCCCATGGAACCCGTTTCTTTTTGCCCTTTCTCTTTGGTACGTATTTCGTGGTTGCTCCTTCGTGAGCTTCAATTAGTGCGGAATAGATCTCATTTGCTGTAGGATTCTCGATACTTGATACAAGGCCTCAAATCTGTTGTTGACCTCCACTGTATATGCTTCCTTAATACTACAATCTGATTTAAAGAGCTGCCAGTCATGAGGAAGGTTTGGTTTGGCTTTTACCTTCTTGATGCTTCTCAAGCTTAGCTGCATTCTGGTGGAGACAATTCGATGGTCTGAGTTCAAGAGGCCAAGAGAGTTATAAGCTTTACAGTCTTTCACACTATTTCTTCACTTTATGTTCACTATATCCTAGTGAACATAAAGTGAAGAAATAGTGTGAAAGACTGTAAAGCTTATAACTCTCTTGGCCTCTTGAACTCAGACCATCGAATTGTCTCCACCAGAATGCAGCTAAGCTTGAGAAGCATCAAGAATTATTGTGCCTGGCTCTTCTTCTTCCAAGAAAAGTGCTGCTTCAAGGCCTTGAAGATTGCGCACTTATTTGGGGATGTAAATGTCCACAACTTTACTTTGGCTTTTTGGAATTAAGCGTGTGTTACACGCAATCAGGTCACATTCGAATGTCATGTTCAGCAGGTACTGCCCATTTCTGTTAGTCCTATTGCCAAAAGAAAAACCCTGGCTGTGTATAGAGCTAACCTGGGCATTCATGTCACCACAGATAATCTTCATGTTGTGCTGAGGGATCTTTTTAGTTACATCAGACAGTAAGCTATAGAAATGTATAGCTTCATTGTCTGGGGAGCAGTTGGTTGGACTGTAGCAGGTGATATCGGCGGGAGCTGGATTTCCACTGAACTTGGCTAAAAGTATGCGAGAACTCACCTTTTCCCTTTTCAAGGTATTCCAGTGACTTATAAGCTAAAGGATTCATCAATATACCGACCCCTCCAACTGTGCTGTTCACTATATTCTTTGTGCCTAAAGACATAGCTAGTACCCAACCTTTGCCCATGTCCTTCATCTGAATATCCGCACTTTCATGATAGATATGATGTTCCTGTATACACAGAATGTCTATTCTCTTTTCTTCAGCTAGTGCTGTTAGTTCTCCCATCTTCTCCTTTGATTTGAGGGACCGAACATTAAAACTCGATATTAGAGTTGCTGTTTTGCAATCTATGAATTTAATTCTAGATTTGGATTCGACACCATTATTCAATTTTCCGACCTCAGCCTGGTTTGTCACTGGGGGACGCGATTCTTGTTCACCCGGGCGACAACCAGGCCGGTATCCGTTTTTGTTGGTTTGTCTCATCATGTCAGTGTTTCTTAGCTTGCTAATAACAATAGATTCAAAGTAAAGCTACAATGGAGGCTCGCTACACCTTCCAATGCCATCTATGCAAGGCAGGGGAGGTGGATTTTCCCTGAGCTAATTAAAAGGGGTTACCTACATAAACAGCCGCATTTTTAATGTTTGACAACTTCATCATATTCCTGTCAACTTCTACTTTCAAAACGTGAAAAAAGGTTATTCAAATTCTCGACAAACAACTTGGGGTTTACGACAATGCGAGAGTGTTTTTTTTTTGGTACCCTGTAATTTTCCTAAAACTTCCCCATGCTTTCTTAGAGTCTCCTGTACCTAAGCTATGTTCCATTTTAGACCCGTACTCTCTCTTCCTCTTACGTATGTACTTTTTAAACTCTCTCTGAACTTCTTTCCTTTGCTCAATATCATTTCTGTCATGGGCATTCAATTTGTCTTCCAAGAATGACTTACATGTTTTATCTACCCATGGTTTATTATTTGGGGACATCTTAATACATTTCTCAGGTATCAACACGTCTTCACAAAATCTTATATAAGAACTCACTACTGGGGAGGTGTATTTTGTCTTTGTGTGATTGGGTCTTTTTCTACCCAGAAATTATACCGTTGTGATTTCAATGATATGTTTTAGTAACACGTTATTCGCAACATATTGTAATTTTATTATGAAAAGAGTTCAAGTTAAAGTTCAAGTTCACTTTATTCAATACTTTCATTAAAAATATACAAAGGAAAACAAACATATAAAAGTTAGAATATAATACATGTATCAATATATAACATGAGGATAACACAAGTGGAGAAGACATAATGAACAAGGGGAAAACATTTAAAACATGTACATTAATGAAAGTATTTTGAGACTAGACAGGAAGGCCGGGCCTTGTGTAAAAGTCTGTCTCCAGTAATTGTATAAAAAACCAAGTACATTATTTAAATTTGTTATTTGTTATAAAAGGAAGAAAAAAAGGAAATAATTTGCATTCACACATACACTCTCTCGCATACACACCAACACACACTGTTCTGTCTGATAAACATTAAGAATATAGGTTATTGCATTATTGAGCAGTGGCGGATCCAGCCGGCGGGAAGAGGGGGGCCCAATCCGTGAGAAAATATTAGTTGCGACTCAGCCACCGGTGAATAAGCGGGAGGGGGGGGGGGGGGGGGGTAGGAGGCACTTTTTTTTTGGTCCAATTTTTCAGGAAATATTTTGCGCCGACTCAGTCAGCCGGTGAATAAGCAGGGGGGGGGGGGATGAGACCACTATTTTTGTTTTTTTTCACCTAATTCGCGAGAACTTTTTTTTTAATATTTCGTTGTTGTTGACCCGTCAGCCCTTCTTTTAATCCGCGCCTGCAAAGGATCCAGACGGCGTCAAGGGGGGGGGGGGTAGCCAAATCTTAATACAACATTTTGTGCCGACTCAGCCGGCCGGCGAATAAGCGGGGGGGGGGGGGGGCTTTTGTTTTTTGTTTTATAAAGGTTAACTTTACGTTATTATCCTATTTTTGTTATCGTTTTGGGGGGCTAAATAATCGCTACGTGGATCTGCCCCTGCTCTTGAGTATTGTTTTACCAAGTACAGTTTAAATTTTCTTTTAAAACTATTTAGCGATGGACTCAGTCGAATATCTATGGGTATGTCATTCCAAATTTTTGAACCCCTGAAAAATATTGTATTTTGGGAAACTCGTGTCCTAATTCCTGGAATATGAAAACTATTTGAAAACCTGGTCTGGTGGCCATGAATATTCTTATTAAGTTGAAAATATTGTAAAATAGTATTTGGTAAAAGTTTTTTAAAGCATAAATACATACAAATTGCACATTGATAAACATAAATATCGTTTACTTTAAAAAAATTAAGTTGTAAAAAAAGAGGTATAGTATGGGCAAGGTATTGGCTGTGCGATATAATTTTCTTTTGTAAAATTAAAAGCCTATTTGTATTTTGTATACTAGAGCATGCCCATACAAGAATACAATAATTTAAATGGGGTAATATTGATGTATTATATAAAATCATCAATATTTCTTTGGGAAAAAATTTCAATTCATAAAATACACCAACATGTTTAGCCAATCTATTGCAGACGACACCAGTGTGTTCCTTCCAATTTAATTTATCATCAATTGTGACACCTAAAATTGTTAAAGGTGTGACCTGTTCAACAACAGATTCCTTAACTCTAACCCTAATTTGGGTAACATCAATGTTTTTTTTGGTAAAAATCATGAAATGTTTTTTTAAATATTGATTACAAGTTTATTTATATATAACCAATCAACCAGTTGAGCAAATTATGTATTAAACATATTTTGAAGAGACACAATATCTTGATGGGACATAAACACACTAGTACCATATGCAAATAATATCAGTTCTAGCACTTTTGAAACATTGCAAAATCATTTACATATAAAATAAATAATAATGGCCCAAGAATTGAGCCCTGGGGCACTCCAAATCTTATTGCCATTATCTGTGATTGACATTTTTCTTAAGCAACATATTGTTTGCGATTACTTAAATAACTTTTGAACCATTCCAGTACAATATCTCTAAAACCATAACATTCCAATTTTTTTAAATAAAATAGAGTAATCAGGAGAATCAAAAAAACTTGCTAAGATCTAAAAACAGGCCAATCATTTTTTCTTTATTATCAAAGGCATTTGTAACTTTATGAATAAACTCAGTGATGGCAGAAGATGTAGAGTGTCCCGCTCGAAAACCAAATTGTTTGGGAGTAATGATATTGCGGCACTTTTCCAAGAATTTATATACACGGCTATATACACATTTCTCTAAAATCTTTGAAAAAATAGGAAGAATAGATATGGGCCTATAATTTAATAAATTATTATTTGATCCATTTTTATAAATAGGAATAACCTATGCAATTTTTAGTTTGTCTGGGACAACACCAGTATTTAAAGATAAATTGATAATATCACATAAAGCTAGGTAACATAAAATATGAATACAATTTTTAACCAATGTGATATCCACTCCATCAAAACCAGAACTCTTGCCATTTTTAAGTTAGAAACAATATTAATAACTTCTTTTGGTGTACACGGAGTAAACAATGCAGATGAATTAATTGTTATTACATATTGCATACAGTCCCCAGAATTTACAAAAGAAGAAGACAGTGTATGGCCTATATTTACAAAGTATTTATTAAAAGCATTACACATTGCCGCTGTCCCATTTGTCATTGCATCATTGCACTGAATTGAACTTGGTAGCACCTTCTTCTTTACACCCCTACCCAGTACTCCATTGAATATTTTCCATGTGTTTTTCATATCGCCGGCAGCATTTTGAAATTTACCTTTAAAATATGCTCTCTTTGTTTCTTTAATTTCTTCAGCCACCTTGTTTCTGAAATTCTTGTATTTTTTATGTCTTTCTGGAGTTGGTTTTTTTTACATATCGTTTGTATAAGTAACATACAATTAATACAATACAATTACAGTCTTTTAATTTTGTTTTTACTGTAATCATTAAATTTATCTGGGGTATAAAAAGACTGGGAAGGCCCATAATTGTATTCATTTTCATTTTTCTCAGTAGACAGATATTCATAAATAGTTTGTAAATCAATAGATTGTAAAGATTCCACATAACTTTGTTTCTCAGACATACTCACTACACACATACACAAACACATCTACAAATATAAAACTTAAAAATGCAACAGAAAAAAGGGGAAAAGGGGGAAGAAAAAACAATATCCCTTTAGGCAATAAGGGAAATTAACCCAGGAATCCTTGAATAATGAAATCAATACAAACACGCAATCACCTCTACAAATTACATTTACGCAATTTAATCAATCCAACTGACACTAACTTTCCCTATTTCCAAGTATATCCAAAATTTTAGACAAAAATCGTTCATAATAGGCTACATAAATTGATCACTAAACACAAAATACTCAATTCAAATCAATATGGCTTCAAGAAAAATTACTCAACTGGCCTAGCATTAATTTTAATTTAAGACAAAATTACAAGTGCCATAGCGAACAAAAAACATGTTATAGGTATATTCTGTAACTTAAGTAAAGCATTCGATACGCTCAATAACGCTATTCTACTCTCCAAACTCAGTCATTATGGAATTCGGGGTCAGCCACTCTTATGGTTTACAGATTATTTAACAAACAGAAGACAATACGTTACATTCAATAATTTACATTCTTTTCATCTTTTAATTCATTGCGATGTTCCTCAAGGTTCCATCTTAGGTCCATTCTTATATCTTCTTTATGTAAATATTATTAATACATCCCCTTCTTTCTTTTATTCTCACAAAAACCTTAACTCTTTAAACAATACTTTTAATTATGAAATTAACAAAGTATCAGACTGGTTCAATTCCAATAAACTTACTCGTGTATTTGAACATCATTCTCATAATACAGAAACACCGATATATATTAAAATCGATGATAATGCTAGTAGAGAAGAAAACTAAGTCCAATTTTTGGGGGAGTACTAGTAAATTAAACTTTGACTTGGAATGAGCATTTACACCACGTTACAATGTTTTGGAATAATCTCCAAGCCAAAGTTTATTCTACCCCATGCAGCCTTATTCCTACTATATAATACGCTAGTTCTCCCGTATATAACATATAGTAAAAGTGTATGGGAAAATTATAGTTCGACAACAATAATTAGATTTTTAAACAACAAAAGAAAGCCATACGTATTAGTACAGGTTCGCATTTCTTAACTCACACTGATCCTTTATTCTATAAACTTAAAACCCTAAAATGTTTCGATTTGAACACTTTTCAAGTCATTATGTTCAAGTACATTGATAATCAACTTCCACCATCCCTTGGTAACATGTTTAGGTTTAAAGATCATTCGTACCCTACTCGCATATTTTTTTTTTATGAGTCCGCCATCCATCTCCAGCCGAATCGCTCAAGATAGTGGTCTCCTGCGTTCTAAATTATCCCTCTAATTTGTTGGAAAATATTTACTGTATATTTCTTATCTTATTTGTATATTTCGTATATGTTTACTGTATGACATTATTGTACATGAATTTTTATTTAATTACTTTTGTAAACATTTTATTTAAAGCTTATCTGTACTGGTTTATAGGAGGGATTACACTACCCTGCAAGGTCACCGGACAGGTGGGTCTCATCAATTCAGCTCTTGATAAACATAAGAAAAAGAGGACCATGGGGGACCAATGGTCACCGATTAGGCATTGTTTCTATATAGAGGGAGCTAGAAGCTACTAGTAAGACAGTGTGGCTTTAAAGGTAAAGATCGGTTTTGAAAACGCCCCCTCTCAAAAATGAAATGGAAGCTGTTATTACCAATCATGTGAAAGAATTTTGACTAATACGTTTTGACTAATACGTGATGATACAAATTTTGACGAGAAACCGCCTTCTAATTGATATATTTGGTAAACTATTATATCTATTTGGACCTGATAGATATCACGCACGTGTCGCGCACGTGTCGCGTAGTCCCATGTACATCTTTCTGTGTACATTGCTTGTAGCTTTACCAAGACTGGGCCAAATTTCTTATCATTTTGGTGATTCCAGAACCTTGCAGTACAGAAACCGGTAGATGATCAACCTTTCCAATCGCATGACCATAACTGGTCTTTATCTTTAATGTATTTGTTATTGTTTGAATTTTTGTTATTTGAGTTTGAATTTGTATCTTTTCGAACGCAAAAATAAAACCCAAAAAACAAATATGTAATATCTGCAAATCCACATTGACGCAACAGGACGATATCGATCGCCATCCCACGAAGACTAGCAAAATCCATCGGCCCTTCGATGAACATTCGCTGTCATTCAATTGAACATGGAACATCAAACACAGAACCAGCAACAACAAAGCAAACAAACAAGCAAATAAATGTTGGCTAAAAATATATGTAATATATGCAGGAAGGACGATATCGCCCTCACACGAGGACTAGATCAACTACGCTTCGATAAACTTTCGCTATCAATCAATTAAACATAATAACAACATGCAACAACAAAGCGAACACACAAGCAAAGAAATCTTGGGTAAAAAAGTCGCGCGAGCAACGACTTTTCTCATACATCTTGTAGCTGCAGACTAGACAAGATGAATACCACTCTTTTCATCGCAGATTATGGCGACGGGAGCGACTTTGCATTTGAAAATGTCAGCACCATTCCAACCGACGGCAATGACTTCTACGTCCCACCCTGGTGGCAGCAGATCCTGTCCGACCTCATGTTGTGGTACAGGCGTATCCAGATCTTTGTCTCGACCGTCGCTGCCATTTTCTCTTTCGTTGTCCTAGTGGTCATTGGAATTGAGAAATCATTTCATAACGTCACCAACTACTTCGTCGCAAACCTCATGATGTCCGATTTCGTATTTGCAATTTCCTGTATGGTCGAGGCGCTGAGCACATATCAGTTTTCCGCGTGCGGTGGCCTGATCATATACCTTCAGCATGTGAGTAGGCTTAGTTTTCTAGAACAGGTCCAACAAGATCGCAAATATTTTCGAAAAATAAGGTTAAAAGGCAATCTGAATAGCCTAGTGTATATCAGAAAGAAATTCTGTTGGAGCTCCAGGAGCGTCACGCAGTGAATGAAATGAATGTAGTACAAGAAGCTACCTTTTTATGATTATTAAAAGATGAGTAAAACTATCGATCTAGTTTGCTCTTGATAGTAATCGTGACGCATACTATGAATGTCTCACTCACTAAAGAAGGAATAAATACCTTCATAAGGAAAGTTTAGAACGATCTTCTGTCTCATTCTATTTTATTGCCCATAAGATCATGACATCTCCCTCACTCCCCCAAGAATCGTAAAAGAAAGGGTGAAGTGAAAGGAAAAGACAATTTAGAATAAGATCGTAAATGCTTTCGAAAAAATCAGCTCAAGGTCAATTTTTTATTTCTGTTCGAAGTAAATAGTACGTCATTCTGATTTTCGCACAAGTAAAAAAACAAATTGATGGATAGGAATATCTCAATTGCCCTAAAAGTTGATTTTTCAAAAGTAGTTGATCCTGTTTTAAATTGTTTTTCCATTTCACCTCACCTTTTCTTTTACGATTCGGGGGATAGAGGAGATGAAATGGACACCATTAAGGCGGTCCTAAGGTGCCCGTACGGTGGCCTTGCGGTGTGTGGCACACACTGCGGGCAACGCAAGGCCCATGCAAGGCTCCCGTACGCTCGCCGCGCTTCATCCGTAAGGCCACTGTGGCAGTCCTCGCCGTGTGTGAAGCAGGTATATTACACCAGTTTTTGTTATGGTTCCTCTGCGGCTGCATTGCGGGCGCCTCGCGGCTACCTTCCGTCTGTCTTGGTATTAGTCAAAAACTTAAGGCCACCGCAGGGAGCGACCGCATCACTTAAGTAGTAGTAGTAGTAGTAGTAGTAGTTGTAGCAGTAGTAGTGGTGGTTATTTTACCTGACCGCTAATCCCTGGATTACATTTGGCCCGGGCGCCGTACGATAAATTGGTCTACAATTTTTCGTGCGATTCTTAGGGCATCGTAGGAGGCTACGGGCTGCGATGTTTGTGTTTACATTATCTACGAGCATCGTGCAATTTCTAGTATTAGCCCTCGGGGGCAGGCCGGGGCTAATCCGTACAGAGGCTGCTTGGAGATTGTACGGAAATCGTGCAATCGCAGTGCAGTATCCGTGCAGTCTCCGCAGGTTCCGCATGAAAATTGTACTTAGCCCGTGCAGCTTCCGTGCAGAGGTTGCGCGAGAAGACGCGGTGACCGTGCAGCAGCCGTGCCGTTTTGCCCCCATGTTTACCGAAAAATCGTTCGATTGCTGCACGATTAGCACGAGGCCTCTGCGTGGTGCCCGTGCGGGGATCTTGCAATTTCACATACGGCATTTTTCCGGGCTACGGGCTTACGTTTTTTTTAGACTAATGACTAATGTAATCCAGGCATTAGGAAGCATAAATGCTTGTTAGTAAGCAACCAGAGGACCGACAGCTTTAGATTCTCTCCGAGAGACCTGGTAATGAGAATTAATGCCTTACCAAGGGCACTAGCGCATCACCTTGGTTTCTAACCCGGGTCGCCGGATTTCGAGACCACTGCTCTATCAACTGAGCTATCGCCGTACGGCGGCTGTAGGTTTCCTGTCTCCACAAATTGAAAGGAAGCCATGCGGCTGGCAACCGAAAATATGTGACTGCTACAGTATGTGGCTTCTGGAATGTTGCGGCAGCCCTATAATTGATATTGGCCATAGATATTCTAGACCCCACGGCCTCCGCTGCAAACTTTGTGACTGAGGCATTATTCTCCCGCGCCATTAATTGCTTGCTGTTTGCAAGAAGGGAAGAAAGGAAGAAATTGCATGTTTGGGCGCCCTTTCATGTTAGGTCGGCTAAAGCCGGGGCAAAAAGTGATTGCACGGCCCTCATGGAGAAGAGTATTAATAATTATGAGGCTAACCTAGGTTAACAAGACATATTATTGTTATTTTCATTTAATATTGTCATTTTCATATTAGCTCTTTTTGCCTTCTTGTTGGCAGCCGACTTAATCGACTTGCGCTCATTTCCCTACACTTACCGAATTTCCAACTTACTTCAACCCTGAACCCGACACTATACTTGATCCCAGTTCCAACCCTAAAAAATGCCTACGACCCAATTGAAACGACGCGATAGCAACGTTTATCATAGTCCTATATTTTTTTCAATTTTAAAAGCTAAGAGAAAATGCATTGCTCCTATTAACCTTTGCATTGGTCTTTTTTTGAAAATGAAATATGAATTTGATAAAGCAATTATTGATTAGGGAGTGAAGATTGGGGTAGTGCATGTGTCTTCCGTTACCCTTCTCTCTTTTCTCGCTACATCATTTTTAATTTTCTTCTTCTTCTTTTATCACCCTATTGGGGCACGTTCAGTTCAGTTCAGTTCAGTTTATTGAATTCCATCTTTAAAAACATTTTTACAAAGTAAAAACATACCATTTCATGTACAATATAATACATAAATTGTGATAGTATATACATGTGATATGAATTAATACAAAACAGCATAAGGCACAGCTGTAAAAAAAAAAACCAAGAAAAGGTTTTGTCTGGACAGCTTCCTATCTTAGATATAATAAACATAGTAAGAAAACAAGTAGCAAGTAAAGTTTTGGATAATATCATTCAGAAATTGCATAACAACCGGCACAAACCCAGTACATGATATACAACATGGTAGGATGAAAAAGTGAGAAGATAGCAAAGGGGAAGAAAGAAAGAGAGAGAGAGAGAAAGAGAGAGGGGTAACAAGCTAGATAAATACATTCAGTGAGAGTCATGCGCAATCAAGAAACTTTTGAGATTACGTTTAAAACTGTTGTAAAATGAGATTGAAGTTATATTAGTTGGAAGCAAGTTCCAAATTTTAGGTGCATGATGTCTGCAAGAATATGATGCAAAATTTGTATTAACACACCATCGGTTATAGTTCTTTTTATTTCTAGTATTATGGTTGTTTGTTATAAACATATCGGATAACTTTTCAGGAAACAGACTTTTTTCGTTCTTAAATATAAGTATAGCACACACATATTTATTTAACTGGTATACATTCAATATATTAAGTTGTTTAAAAAGTGGTCTTGAATGAGATTGATAATGAGATAGCGTTATATTTCTTACAGCCCTCTTTTGTAGAATATATAAACGATGCAGTTTGGTTGGGTATGTGTTTGCCCAAACAATGTTGCAATAACTAAGAAACGGTTATATAATATATGATGACACCAGTATTCCTGGACATTATCTTATTAATATGGGATATATGTGTTTTCCAGGATAAGCTTTCGTCAATAACAATACCCAAGAACTTGGTATTAGCAACACAATTAAGAACATTATCATCCATTTTTATTTGATATGAATTGAGGAGCTCTGTAGAAACCGGTTTATATTTGGAATGAAAATATATAAAATTTGACTTTCCAGCATTCAAGATTAATTTATTGCATTTAAACCAATTCGATACTTTCCGCAATTCAATATTTAACGTGCTATATAAAGATCCAATGTCATTTGAGGTGTAGAGGATATTGGTGTCATCAGCAAAAAGAATGAATTTCAATTTATCAGAACAATATGGAAGGTCATTGATATAAAGTAAAAACCATACTGACTATCATTCAAAATAGAATTTGTGCATAAATAGCTATATGTACGATTATAGACGAGCCTTTCTAAGATTTTTGAACAATAAGGGAGTATAGATATAGGCCTATAATTATCAACATTATGAATATCACTTTTTTTATGAACAGGTACAACTTTTGCAATTTTCAATCTAGAGGGAACAACTCCAGTAGAAATCGATAAATTGAAAATATAACACAATGGTGTAACAATATAGTGTATTACATTCTTTATGACATCAGGATTGAATTCATCAATGCCACAACTATTTGTACAATTCAATTTCTTTACTACATCAATAATTTCATTTTCAGATACAGCTTTAAAATATACAGAATTGGAATTTTGCTTTGGTAAAAATTTGGCAAATTTGTCAGTATTGCCTAAGGATAAGGAATTTTTCAAAGATGTACCAATATTTACAAAAAAATTGTTAAAATGATTGGCAATATCTTTAGAATTAGATATTTGTTTCCCATTTACATTTATGAAATTAGGTAAGGCATTGTGAGATTTACCCAGGATACCATTGATTAATTGCCATGTTTTTTTCATATTTCCCTTTATTGCATAAAATTTCATCTTGTAGTAGTCTTTACGTGCAAGTTTTAATAACTTATTAGTGTAGTTCCGTATTTAAACGTATTTCCTCTTGTTATTTTCTGTAGGTGAATGACAATACCTTCTATATACTTTACTTTTATTCCTTATCTTTTTATACAAGTCAAATGTAATCCACGGTTTTCTAATCTTTTTACGAACAGATTTAAAAGTTTTCTTTACAAATGCTCTGTTATAAAGTAACGATAAAGTTGTCGAAAACTTTTCAAAAGCTACGACTACATCGGTATAATCAAAAATATTCCAGTCATTACGTAACAAATCCTCTTTGAAAACATTAAGAGATACATCATTGATAATACGAGTTTTATATACAGAAATGTTATAGATAGGAAACTGTTTTTGTGTTATTTGAAATATTGGGAAATGATCAGATATATCATTATAAAACAAACCAGAAGAAACATTTAGATCAAAGTTATTTGTAAATATTGTGGCGTAAATGCCTATCAAATTATTTTTATCTTTCTCTTATGTTGTTGAATTTGACAACACGGTAGATTTTCGGTCCAGAAATGTGACCTACTTTCAAAGCAAAGGTCTTTGCCCTTTTAATTAATTAATAAGCGTATTTTTTTTATATACGCGCGCGCAAGTTGAGTTTAGATGCGCGCAATATCACTAATCAGTGCTAGCTACTGCAGCAGCAGAAACCATATATGGGATTAGTAGGAATTTACGTAAAAAAACGTAAATAAAATGAATTATTAATATGCAATAATATAACAACTTACCTAGATGTGTGTAGTGCATGGAAGTTGGAATTGCAGATTTTGGTCATAGTTTCTTGTAATATTTATATTGAAGAGTAGTATTTTCCTTTATCTGGAAAGTGATTCCTATGATGAAGCATTTGTATTAATCCTTATGGACGCACCGTGCGTGCGTAATAGTTTTGGTTAGGACATATGAGACTTTTTGTGCGTAAGCCCTTAAGTACAGGTATAAGCGGGAAATACAAAATTTTGTCGGCTGCCCAAAATCTATAAATAGGGGTGCATTTTTTGGAAAAATTAAGTTGTTGGGGAAGACCTCCCCAAGTGAGCTGGAGAAAACCAGAACTAAGCAACCATCTCTGGACGTTTTGTTTTCCTCTTCACTGGATCTGGCCATAAGCATCACAAAACCCTTGCCCACCATGATTTGGGTTAGAATACTGCGATCTTTCGTTACGTAATACTGTCAAGCGTACAACTTCCCCCAAAAAAATAATCATTTAAATGATTATTTTAAATCGTAGCGTGTACATAAGTTAAATAGGAATTATTAATCTGACATGTAAATTGTAAATAGACATTTAACTATACAAATAGAAAAGTACAAAAATTACAAAGCCAATTGTAATAACTTCTTCAGCTGCATCTAGAAGCTGATAATTATTTGATGTTACAGTAATACAGATTATTTATCAGAGACATCAAAATGAGATAACTTAAGTTATTCACTTTAAGTAGTAATCAACTTGAGAGCTGTTTTATATTTAACTGTTGCTCAGACAGCAGAGAGAGGTTAGAGTTGGTCGACAAGTTCTAATGCTTAGAAAGATAACTGTGTGAATGTATTCTCGAACCCATAGTAGTTAGGGATTTCAAGGAATCTGAGACTAGTGTACTATATAGAATGTTGGTTATATTACAAGTTTGCACCGACAAAGTGAGTGGAACTTGGTAATGAGCTGTAAGGCTGCTGAATAAGGCCCGTTGAGAGGTTGTCAGGAATTGAATTTAGAGGAAGTTTCCCCACGGTTGGTAATTAGCAAGGACAAGTATTGAGTAACTGCAGGCAGTTGAGATAGGATTATTCACATTAGTGCGATCGCCAGATAAGTTTCTTTGATCTTGGATCATTGTGGTTAGAAGCTTTCAGTATAAGATATAAATAACTTCTCGAAATTTTGATTACAACTCTACGGAGTATAAAGTACATGTAACTCAGAAGGTAGCATCTTAAAATTGTAACACTGAATTATAGGACTAAATTCATATACTTAGCTAAATTAGACTAACATTTGTATGGCGGTGTGACCAAAGTTCGCGCGTGACCAAAGTTCGCTTTCTCAAAAAATCGGTAAGATTTCGAAAATCTGATATCACCAATGGAAAGAGGGTCTTAAAATTACCCAGAAACGAAATTTTCTTTAGAATTGGTTGCGAAATTGTGAAAATATTGACAAAAGATCGGCAAATTTTGCAGTTATTTGCGTCCGTTCCGAAAAATTATCAACTTACCGATAAGGGTCTGGAAATCTTCATTTTGAGATCAGAAATCCTGAAAATTGTAAGTAAAGAGTGGTACGAACTGATTGTACGATATCTTGCCTTGCAAATTATGATATTACCTTATTTTTGATGGATCACATTTTTTGATAAATCAACTGTAAACCACCGTGCGTGAAGTTAGGTCTCATTGTTTTTATGACTTTTTTAGATGCAGCGCGCGCGCACGATCGGACATCAAATTTTTAGATCGCGATATCTCCGAAATCCTTCGACGGTAAATTTTTCTAGTTGAACCAATCTGTAGTAAAAAACTTTGCCGTCCATTTGGTAATAATTGAAATAAATAAAGTTGTGTAGAATATGAGAAATCATAGATCGAATATCACATTTTGTAATATGTTCTAAAATGTCCACGAACTTTGGTCACCCCTTCATATATAAATTGCCATGCTCACTTATACTCAATGAATTGATGGAGTTGAAATTTATGGTACCAGTATTTGCAACAAGTTGGAATTGTTATGCATCTTGAACCTGTAAATATTTGGAGTTAGTGTTATTAAAGTTCATTGAACTTACTTCAATTCGTAGAATAATTTTATAACGTATACAATGCACACCTGTAAGAAAGAATTGAATGATTAGTGTTTAGCAATTGATTGTTCAATGAAGATTGATTGATTGATGTTGATGCAAATTAGTTTAGTCAAGACTTAAGTTAGAATTACAGTTTAAGATTAGAAGTCTTAGTTTAGATAATTAGAAGTTGAAGCTAATTAACTTAGATGAGAAGGCCAATCTTGTATATTTCAAGAAAACGGAACTGGCCATTAAGCTCGATTACTACGTCTACCTATAGTGAGACCCAGTAAGAAAGGATTAAGTTTGAGAGTTAGAATAATAAATTGATTGTTGGAGCCGTGTTTGGATGATCGATTGATCCGATGAGTGATTGTGGTGCCACGTGTTGTAGCTGATTGTACGCATGTTGAACAAACACAGACACTGAGCGAAAGTACGTTTTCGTGTAGGTGAATGAGACGTGCCGCATGATTTGTTTTTGTTAGAGACAAGGTTGGACAAAAATCTGAGTTAGAAATGAAATTTTATTTAAATGTAGCAAATCACTCAGTGAGGAAACTCACCATTATTTCCTGTATGAGAGTCCGGGTCATTTGATTATAGATGATAATTTTAAACACTGGAGAGACAGCAAATTTCCTTCAGAATTCAGGAGCTTCATTTCACGATCTTTGGTTCTGGCGGCCTGAGAGCGATTAGCACAGCTGGCGCGAGAATCTACCAATGACAAGGCCTGACAGTGGAGTTCGGCGTTATGAACATTACGGCTCTTCTGATTGGATAATCTTCGGCTCTTTAAAATAAGTTTAGGCGGAGGGATAATTTGTTTATTGTTACCGAAGCATAATTGACTTCGGTCCAGAGCTCAATAACTCTATAAAATTATTGTGGTGGCAGCAAACTACTTTAAGTGGGGTCTCACGTTACAATATGTTATCAATAAGGGATATTGATCTGTCAGTCATTCTTGAAGGCTTATCAATTAAAGGAATAAAAACTGAACTGAACTGAACTGAACTGTTCAAAATACATTTTCCTTATGGCCTAAGGAAATAAATTGCCTTTGTCAGTAGCAGTTCTACTTCCAGTAGGATTATTAAAATATTTAAAATAAAACTACTTGATGCTTCTTCCCAAGCTGTTATAGTCTTATGGAAAATGTGATGGTTTTTGTACCATTGTTAGCTATAATTATTGTGCACCCAAAACGACAGAACATCCTATCACACGTGCCCCCGTGTCTGCGTCATTAGCGCCACTGGGGAGGTGTATTTTGTCGATGTGTGATTGAGTCTCTTTCTACCCAGAAGTAATGCCATTGTGATTTTAATCATATTCATATATGCAACTCAACATTGACTCGAAACGACGATTCACCCTCACACGAGGACTAGATAAATCCATCTACCCTTCAATGAACTTTCGCTATCAATCCATTAAACATAATAATAACAAAAAACACAACAAAGCAAACAAACAAGCAAAGAAAGATTGACTAAAAACATCGAGCGAGCAGTGATTTTTCTCATACTTCTTGTAGCTGCAGAACAGAAAAGATGAATACCACTCTTTTCATCGCCGATTATGGCGACGGGAGCGACTTTGCATTTGAAAATGTCAGCACCATTCCAACCAGCGGCTATGACCTCTACGTACCAGCCTGGTGGCAGCAGACCATGTATGATCTCTTGGTGTGGTACAGGCGTATCCAGATCTCTCTATCGATCGTCGCTGCCGTTTTCTCTTTTGTCGTCCTAGTGGTCATCGGAATTGAGAAATCCTTTCATAACGTCACCAACTACTTCGTCGCAAACCTCATGATGTCCGATTTCGTATTTGCAATTTCCTGTATGGTTGAGGCGCTGAGCACGTCATATTCATTTTCCATGTGCGGCGGCCTGATCATGTACCTTCAGCATGTGAGTAGGCTTAGTTTTCTAGAATAGGTCCAACAAGATCGGAAATACTTTCGAAAAATAACGTTAAAAGGCAATCTAAATAGCCTAGTGTATATCAGAAAGAAATTCTGTTGGAGCTCCAGGAGCGTCACGCAGTGAATGAAATGAATGTAGTACAAGAAGCTACCTTTTTATGATCATTAAAAGATGAGTAAAACTATCGATCTAGTTTGCTCTTGATAGTAATCGTGACGCATACTATGAATATCTCACTCACTAAAGAAGGAATAAATACCTTCATAAGGAAAGTTTAGAACAATCTTCTGTCTCATTCTATTTTATTGCACCTAAGATAGAATGATAATGATGATCATTACATCTCCCCCACTCCCCCAAGAATCGTAAAAGAAAAGGTGAAGTGAAAAGGAAAAGACAATTTAAAACAAGATCGTAAATGCTTTCGAAAACAAATCAGTTCAAGGTCAATTTTTATTTCTGTTCCAAGTAAATAATACGTCATTCTGATTTTCGCACAAGTAAAAAACAAATTGATGGATAGGAATATCTAAATTGCCCTAAACGTTGATTTTTCAAAAGTAGTTGATCTTGTTTTAAATTGTTTTTCCATTTCGCCTCACCTTTTTGTTTACGATTCGGGGGATAGAGGAGATGAAATGGACACCATTAAGGCGGTCCTAAGGTGCCCGTACAGTGGCCTTGCGGTGTGTGATACACACTGCGGGCAACGCAAGGCCCATGCAAGGCTCCCGTACGCTCGCCTCACTTCACCCGTAAGGCCACTGTGGCGGTCCTCGCCGTGTGTGAAGCAGGTATATTACACCAGTTTGTGTTATGGTTCCTCTGCGGCTGCATTGCAGACGCCTCGCGGCTACCTTTCGTCTGTCTTGGTATTAGTCAAAAACCGAAGGCCGTCGCAGGGAGCGACCGCATCACTTAAGTAGTAGTAGTAGTAGTAGTAGTTGTAGCAGTAGTAGTGGTGGTTATATTACCTGACCGCTAATCCCTGGATTACATTTGGCCCGGGCGCCGTACGATAAATTGGTCTACAATTTCTCGTGCGATTTTTAGGGCATCGTAGGCGGCTACGGGCTACGATTTTTGTGTTTACATTATCTACGAACATCGTACGGAAATCGTGCAATTGCAGTGCAGTATCCGTATCAGTAGCTTTAGGTTCTCCCCGAGAAACCTGGTAATGAGGATTAAGGCCTTACCAAAGGGCACTAGCGCATCGCCTTTGTATCAAACCGGGTCGCCGGATTTCGAGACCACTGCTCTACCAACTGAGATATCGCCGTACGGCGGCTGTAGGTTTTCTGTATCCACAAATTGAAAGCACGCCATGCGGCTGGCAACCGAAAATATGTGACTGCTACAGTATGTGGCTTCTGGAATGCTGCGGCGGCCCTATAATTGATATTGGTCGTAGATATTCTAGACCCCACGGCTACCGTTGCAAATGAAATTGTGACTGAGGCATTATTCTCCAGCGCCATCGATTGCCTGCTGTTTGCAAGAAGGGAAGAAAGGAAGAAATTGCATGTTTGGGCGCCCTTTCATGTTAGGTCGGCTAAAGCCGGGGCAAATAGTGATTGCACGGCCCTCATAGAAAACGGTATTAATAATTATGAGGCTAACCTAGGTAAACAAGACATATTATTATTATTATCATTGTTGTCATTATCATATTAGCTATTTTTGCCTTCTTGTTGGCAGCCGACTTAATTGATTTGCGCTCATTTCCCTACACTTACCGAATTTCCAACTTACTTCAACCCTCAACCAACCTGATCCTAGTTCGAACCCTTAAAAAATATCTACGACCCAATTGAAACGAAATGATAGCAACGTTTATCACACTATGAAAATGACGGACAAAGAAAGAGGACAAAATATACAGTTCCTCAGGTAGACAAAGGATCATCTCTTCCCTGCTATTATGTAAAAATGTGTAGAACAGGTGTCACATGCATATTCACTTGTTCTACACATTGTGACATAATAGCAGTGAAGGGATGTTCTTTTGTCTACCACAGCAATTGTTGAAGGTAGAATGAGGAACTGTATATTTTGTCCTCTTTCTTTGTCTGTCATGTTCATAGTGTCATAACCCTAAATCTTTAATTTTAAAAAGCTAAGAGAAAATGCATTGCTCCTATTTACCTTTGTATTCCCTCCTTTATTTTCATACTATAAATCAACGTACTAAAAAATAATATTTGAATGAAAATAATTAGAATCTGAACTGTACCGTGTAATCTCCGTTTGAACAACAGAACATAATGCAACAATCCGAATTGTATAGGTCGGCAAAGTTCATCATTTGTAGGGGGTAAGTCTGTAAATACGTTTCAATCATTCTGTTTTTAAGCACAATTACCCTCTCAAAATGTACCCTTTTAGGCAATTCAAAATCTTCCTCTGTGAAAAACTTTCCGCCGACATAATGTGAATGCCGGTTAAACACCTCAGTTAGACCGCAAAACCGACTGCTACCGCTTGGTGATGTCAGTCATTATTAATATGAAATGCAAATATTGCTGCTGATGTTGTTGCAGTTGTTGTTGTTGTTTTATTGTTTGTTTTCGTTGGTGTTGATTTTAATGATGATAATGTTGTCGTTGTCGTTTTGTCCATGCTGTTGATGTTGTTGTTCGTTCATTCGTTGGTTCGGCGTGGCGTGAATCCATTTGTACGGATCCGGCGGTAACTTTGTCTCAGATTCTGAAACGAAATCCTGGGTTTAGCTTATGCTGCAATGATAATTATAAATATTTAGGTCAGTCAGGAACCCCATGACTTTTACAAGCCGATCGCCTCACTGATTATCAAGATGTTATTGATTGGAAATCAAAACCAAATTTTGCGTTTGCCAAACGGTTTTCATAACACTACAGTCTATTTGGAAAAAGGAGTATGGTACAGCCTGTCACTCAAAGATGTTTTACTTTTTTGATGTACTTCTTGATCATTTTGAAGCGCGTTTATTCTTTAGGGCTTCAATAATATAACATATTACAGACATTGATAACACGTAAGGCCATGCATCTCAAATTTAAAGTGACAATGGCTCTAAGGTGACACTGGAACGATTGGGGGCATTGGTCTTCTTTGAAAATGAAATATGTATTTAATAAAGCAATTGATTAGGGAGTGAAGATTGGGGTAGTGCATGTGTCTTCCGTTACCCTTCTCTCTGTTCTCGCTACATCATTTTTAATTTTCTTCTTCTTCTTTTATCACCCTATTGGGGCACGTGCCCCTGCATCCGCCTCATTAGCGTCACTGGGGAGGTGTATTTTGTCGATGTGTGATTGAGTCTCTTTCTACCCAAAAGTAATGCCATTGTGGTTTTAATCATATTTATATATGCAACTCAACACTGACTCGAAACGACGATTCGCCATCACACGAGGATTAGATAAATTCGCTTACCCTTCGATGAACTTTCGCTATCAATCCATTAAACATAATAATAAAAACAAATACAACAAAGCAAACAAACAAGCAAAGAAAATTGGCTAAAAACATCGAGCGAGCAGTGATTTTTCTCATACATCTTGTAGCTGCAGAACAGAAAAGATGAATACCACTCTTTTCATCGCCGATTATGGCGACGTGAGCGACTTTGCATTTGAGAATGTCAGCACCCTTTCCCCGGGCGGCTATGACTCCTTCTTTCCGGGCTATCATGTCCTCATTGCCCTCAATTTGTGGTACAAGCGTATCCAGATCTCCGTCTCGACCGTCGCTGCTGTGTTCTCTTTCGTCGTCCTAGTGGTCATCGGAATTGAGAAATCATTTCATAACGTCACCAACTACTTCGTCGCAAACCTCATGATGTCCGATTTCGTATTTGCAGTTTCCTATATGGTCGAGGGGCTGAGCTTTGATTCGTTTTCCATGTGCGGTGGCCTGATCATGTACCTTCAGCATGTGAGTAGGCTTAGTTTTCTAGAATACATCTAACCAGATCGCAAATACTTTCGAAAAATAATGTTTAAAGGCAATCTGAATAGCCTAGTGATTATCAGATATAAATCATGTTCAGAATGAAGTAGTGATATGTCGCTGTAATGTCAGCAAATTTCAATAGGTGACGCACAAGGCTATTGAAATTGCATTTGATTGATATGTTTATAAAGTTTTCGAGATCAGGTCATCTAGAAATTGTACTCACGATGGTACAACGGGCAAATACACATACACATAGTTATACTGTTATGATAATAATAATAATAATAACGTTTTATTTACCCAGGGTAGCCACTTCAGTTATGAAACTGCTCTTCCAGCGGGCCCTGCATAACATAATATGTTATTACTACTCTTCTCCAATCTAATATGCTGAGCGCCTAGCTAGAAGGCAGAAGGTCACATTGTTATAAGTCTTTGGTATGACTCGGCCGGGGTTCGAACCCACGACCTCCCGTGCATAAGGTGGGCGCTCTAACCACTGAGCCACCATGCCCGGTGTTAAACTAGGAGCATCATGCCGCGGCATGTGGGAAATTAATATAATACAAAAAAACACCTTTTTCGTTTCTAGTTTGCTTATAATAGTTATTGCGAGTCGTAATATACATTTCTCACTCACCAAAGAAGGAACGAATACCTTCATAAGGAAAGTTTTTAACTTTAATCTGTCTCGTTCTGTTTTATTGCGTCTAAGATAGAACGATGATGATCATTACACCCCCACCTTCTCCCCCCCCCCCTCGAATCGTAAAAGAAAAAGGTGAGGAGAAAGGAAAAGCAAATCTACAACAAGATCGTAACTATTTCCGAAAAAATCAACTAAACGACAATTTCAATTTCTGTTCGAATGACATAATACGTCATTATGATAAAAGTAAAACGATCGATGGATAGGGATATTTGAATTGCAGTACAGACATTTTTTTCAACAATGTTTTTATTTTTACAAATCTTAGATGCATGGCCCTACGGGTTATTAGTGTATGTGATATGGTGTAATATTGAAGCCCTAAAAATATTGCGCTTCAAAATGATCATGAAGTGCTTCATAAAAGTAAAAATCTTGGAGTGACCGGTTTTAGTATTACTCATTTTCCCCAATAGACTGTAGTGTTATAACAAACCGTTTGGCAAACAGTTTTTGACATTTCTAATTCCAATCATAAATATCTTAGTAATCAGACAGGCGATCGGCTTGTAAAAGTCAGGGGATTCATTTCTGACCTTACGATTTATAATTATGACTGCAGCACGAGCTAAATCCAAACTTATGTTTAGAACCTGAGGCAAAGAAACAATCTTTTTAAAAACTCATAATATATTTTCCAACTTTCAGTTTGGATTTTGGGGAAATACATAATACAGAACAGGCCTTATCGAATTAGTAAAGTAGTGCATGCTTGAGACAAATGCTCTTTACCGGGTTGGTATCTCTCTGGACTTCTCCAAGGCCGTCGACACCCTAAATCATGACATCTTATTATTCAAACTTTCTCATTATGGGGTGCGTGGGAAGGCCTTGGAGTGGTTTAGGAGCTACTTATCCAATAGGCGACAATACGTATTCTTGAATGATCATACTTTCGATATAAATATAAATATAGTTTTTCTCAAACAACAATATTGTACACTGGTGTAAAATGGTATGGTATGGTATTCATTCTTCATTAAAAAACATATACATTACATACAGAGTATTAAAAAAAAATGAAATACATAAATACATGTAGAAGGGTAACATTACAGATATTATGAATACAATCAAAATTTACAAAAAATTAGTTAAGAAAGCAAATTTATGTCGAATGAGGGGTCAACAAAAAAGAGCATTTAGCCTTGTTGACACGATTGCATACGGCACCAACGTGTTCATGCCATGTTAAAGATATGAACACCTACAAATTTCACACAAGAAGTACGATTAATTTGATGATTATAAAAAGTGATTGCAAAATTATGTGCAATACGTCGTTTAGTGAATTCAATATATTTGATTTTAGCAACATTCATTAAATAAATTAACATAAATTAAAAAAGTAAAGGACCAAGTATTGAACCCTGGGGCACTCCACATCGAATGGGAAAATATGAATATTGTTGATTTTATAACTACATGTAATCTTTAAATAATTGCAAAAGAATTCCATGAATACCATAAGCCTCCAACTTACGTAACAAAATTGCACGATCGAAAGTATCAAAGGCTTTACTAAAATCAAGAAATAAACCAATTGCAAACTGTCTAGAAGCAATCGCATTAGAAACTTTATCAATGAAATTAAGAAGAGCAGTCGTTGTGAATGTCCCATTCGGAAACAATGTTGATTTTCAGACAAAATATTTCACAATGTTAAGAAAGTATTTAAACGCTTATATAAACACTTTTCAATTTTTTAGAGAAGATAGCGAGGGCAGAAATAGGTCGGTTATTTTGTATATTAGTGCGATCACCACTTTTAAAAACTGGAATAAATTTAGCTATTATCATTTGATTAGGAAAAATACCAGTTGACGAACATGAATTGAAAATAGAACAAAGAGGTACACAAATCAAATGTCTATTTTTTTACAACAGTAATATTACTACCATCATAACCAGCACTGGTACCATTCTTCAAACAACGAACGATATAGATAATTTCTTTACATGATATAGGAGTAAAATATGCTGATTTGTCATTAACAAATAAATTATCATTGTAGAAACTGTTGGAATATTGCACATTGTTTGTCAGATTGAAACCAATATTTAAAAAAAAAAATCATTAAAACTTCCAGAGATAGCCAAATTAGTCTAATTTCACCCTTATCATGATTAAATTTATCCTTAAAATATTGAAATTTAGCTTTCCTAATTTCATTTGTAGCTTTATTTCTGTATTGTTTATAAACTCTTTTCCTATATTCAGTTGAATTTTTCAAAAACTTTTCATACGATTTCCAATTCTTTTTAATTTTGATTCATCTATACTTTATTTATCCATGGTTTATGCTTAAGTCTATTAACATTTATTTCTTGCAAAGGAAAGCATGCTTCATAAATGCGAATAAATTTAGACAAAAAGCAACTTTAGCTCACATTACAATCACTTAATTTCAATTCCATCTGACATTTTGCAACCGTTTACTGAATTCAAAAATATTACTATCATTAAATTGTCTTTTGTTAATTACTTATTTCTTTTCCTTGATCTTATGATGACAAACACTAAATACAGGAAAATGATCTGAGATATCAACTAAAATAGCACCATTTAATTTATTGGTAACATCATTAGTAAGATATAATATTATCTAATAAAGAAACGCAATGGTCGGTCACCCGAGTAGGGTGATGAATAAGTGGATACATACAAACAAAACTTACCAGCATATTCAAAAAGTCATTAGCTTCATGACAAGATGTGGTATTTAAAAAAATTAATATTAAAATAAAAAAAATCTTGCACATACTGATCAGGTGGCCTATAAATTACTCCTATAATTATGTTCTTATTACATACATTCTCTATTTCAATAAATATACTTTCTATTCCTCCATTGTTAATATCTAAATCACCTCTATGTTTACGAATCAGATTTTCCCGAATGAACACACCAACACCCCCTCCTCTCCTCTCAGCTCTTATATTATGTAAAAAGCTAAAACCTTAAATATTGCACACTAATGAGTTGTCTGTCAGCCAAGTTTCAGTTAATCCATTACATAATCAGATTTTCCCGAATGAACACACCAACACCCCCTCCTCTCCTCTCAGTTCTTATATTATGTAAAAAGCTAAAACCTTGAATATTGCACACTAATGAGTTGTCTGTCACCCAAGTTTCAGTTAATCCATAATAGAAAACTGAAAATTCAGACTATTTAACAAAGCATCAAAGGTACCACAACAATTTATATGTAATATGGAAAAAAATATTGAGTTCAAAGAATATTTCAAAAGGGTAGAATTAAGTTTATCAGGCAAATAACAACACTGGTCTATTCCAAAAGTCTCATTATCTCCAATCATAGGTGACAAAATATGAGAAACTGTACTCAAATCAACATTACTGATTGCACGTTCATATGATGCACGAAGGGTCATCATTCACATAAATGTTGGAATTCAATACCAGCAGAGATTAAGCACAGTCCGTCACTTTCTAATTTTAAACGTTAATTTAAACTGTATATTTTACATAAAAACAATTCGTAAATTTATAATGGTACAATATAATTTTTTGTTTGCCTGTTTAATTTGCCAACTTGATTTTGTTTTGTCATGTGCTGTACGTCGCTTTGATTTTAATATATAAATATATAAAATATCAAAAATATATATTATTGTACTGGGGATTTGCTGGTCCCCCACATGTTTTTTTTTAAATATTTACATGTATTTAGTTGTTCTGTGTTCGTGGACATTCAATTTTGTTCACTATTTTTTTCTCTTAATATTATTGTTTGTTAATCTTATGTTACTTTGCATTTTTTATATGTCTGAACATGTATATATATTTGTTTTTTATGAACCCCATGTGAAAAATAAACTTGAACTTGAACTTGAATATGCAAAACGTAAATTGTGGAGAACCGCAGGGAAGTTTGTTGGGCCCTTTATTGTTTATTTTTTATATGAATTACTTTTGTAAATCATCCGATGTCCTTTAATTTATACTTTTTGCAGACGATTCTAATCTAGTTTATTCCCATAGAAATCCAAATACTTTAGTCAATGTTGTAAATTCCGAACTTGAAAAAGTCACCCAATGAAGAAGAGCTAATAAACTATCCCTTAACCTCAAAAAATCCAAACATATGTTGTTTAGTAATTCTATTGACACACTGCCAAAGAATATCATTTTTGACGAAACCCCCTTGGAAGCTGTTTCATTCATTACATTTCTAGGCATAACTGTTGATAAAAAACTTTCTTTGAATTACCATATTTCACGGAATATTAGCATAATAAATAAACATAAATTTCATTTTCCTGTCATCATCCCTACTCAAGCATTATTCATCTTTACTTTTACCATATCTGAATTATGGGATACGTGCTTTGGGCAATACGCAGCAAACTCTACTAAATAGACGGTCAAACGAGTTTCACCTACCACTCTTTAGAACTTTATTAGCAAAGAAGTGAATATATTAAAAATAGTCCATCCCTATATTCTGTCAAGAAAAAATAGTTTTGCTCTCATCTTAT
The DNA here is from genome assembly GCF_000002235.5 of Strongylocentrotus purpuratus. Taxonomy (NCBI): domain Eukaryota; kingdom Metazoa; phylum Echinodermata; class Echinoidea; order Camarodonta; family Strongylocentrotidae; genus Strongylocentrotus; species Strongylocentrotus purpuratus. Next base: position 34,681,360 of record NW_022145615.1, read on the forward strand.
AGTAATATACAAGAATAATCTGATAACAGTTGGTAATCATCTTAATTTTGTATATAGGTCTTCATCATCTGCTCTATAAATTTAATATTTATTTGGTCTTATGATCTTACCTCCCCAGAATCACCACTATAACTACTTCTTCTTCGGTCATGATTTGTCCTGCTACTTCCTTCTTCCTTCTTCCCACTTGTCCTTCTTCTTATCTGGTTTACTTCTCCTTGTCGTTTCGTGGTTGTCTTGTGTTTTCACAGTCTTCGTAGGTAATTTGAAACAATTATACTTTTTTTCTGGGGGATCCACAAACTACAAGCACTGTTTTTTAGTGGATGCCCCCATTTCCTCAGAAAAGGAATTTTTGTAATCATTTTATTGTTTGCAAAGTGTATTTGTATAACTACCAGAAACAAATGAATAATTTATGACAAAAATGTGATACCTTTGTTTATCTTTCTGTTTGAAATGAAATAAATATGAATTGAATCGAATTGATACCCTTTAAGTTGATTTCTCGAAAGTAGTTGCGAACGTGTTCTAATCAATGTAATAAGAGATGAAGAAAAACAAGTAAACAATGAGGACGAGGAAAAGCAATATAAATGGTATCGGACCGAGAATAACAATACGAATATAACCACAATAATAACAACAAATTTGTCATTAAAGTAAATATCCATGCCTGTCACAAAGATTTAAAATCTCATTATATAAGTATTAAAATAGTGATATTGCTTTCATATTTGGTCACTTGTCATTTACAAATAGTGATATTGCTTTCATATTTGGTCACTTGTCGTTTACATGATTAGGGACTGAAACGAAATCTTCTTTTTGTAATGAACCTATGCTAAACTCTTCCGAATTGAGCTTATTGGATCACGCAATCGAATTGCCTCGAAATGTCCAAATTCGAAAACGGCTCATTATACATGTGTGGGGCTTGAAGTACTTAGCTTCCTTAATCTGAAATTTCAAAATTTGATCGAGACACAAAATACCCGACATGTTTCTGGGTTGAATGACACACTCTATTTATAAAGAAATTGTAATGATCAAAAACCAATCTTTAAAATAAAGCATTTCAAAATTGGCTATTCGCTTCTATCATTACCTAGATTGTTGTATAAGCCAACTAAATTATTCTATTGTTATAATCTGTTATAGCAATATTACATAAAAATATTACATATTCATTATTTTTGCCTCATATTGTTATCTCAGAAAATCTGATTTATATTGTAATTTTTCAGCGATTGCGTAGCGTGAATCCAGCATTTTCCCCCTTTTTCCAAGGGGGATGGGGGGGGGGGGGCATCGGTCTTCCTACAAAGATGAAACGAGGACGAGGCTATCGAGCGAGGGGAAAGATATCTTTGCTCCTCCTTTCCGTGTCCCCCTTGTCCATGTTTACAAGGAAGAGGGGGTGAGGCATGTGCCCTTGTACCAAAGTAGCTCCGCCACTCATATCAGAGACGTCTTATGAGCAGTTCTAGGGTTGTGTCTGACAGAGCCTCCTGACAAAATTGCCTTCCGTATAGGAAAATGACCTTTGGTCAATATCACACTGGAAAATACATTTTGTGACAAAATCCTGTGTAATAACAATTTAAGTATTTTATTATTTTAAAAAACTTAATAGGAAGCATTAGACCACTAATGTTTTTGACATTAATGTGCATTTGTAGCGTCTTACTTCCAAAAGTGATATATCGGTGTTCATCCAAAATGCATTTCGAGACTTTGCTCACATACGCCACAGGCGGAATGTCTTAACATGGAATTTATGAATAAAACACGTTTTCACCGAAAGAGCTCTCCCTTATAAAGCAAACATTTATATCCAATTCAATTTAGTATTTATTGTCCATTTCTGGATATTTGATTTTCACTGGTGTAACATATACAGATTAACATTTACTAATGTATTTACAAAAATGTAGACATTAACAGTGAATACACAAGGTTTAACATATGATTAAGCACAGATTAACAGAGGATCGAATGTTGTTTTATAAACACTAATTCAGAACAATGGTTAACATAGTAAATGAAGCAGAGCAAGAGGAGGTTGCAGGTGATCAAACGATTTAACAGGTGAGGTAAATATAAATATACTGATATTCTGAGGAGGTTTGGTATCCAATCTACCCATACATGTATTTTCGTCTTAAACCAATTTGGGAATTATTAATTAAATTAAATATGATATTAAAGTACAACACTGGGTCTTTGAGACATTCCGTTGTACATATGGATGGAGTTTGCTATGAATGATTGCCGAGTTCTCACTCGTGCAGACCTGGGCACACACAAACGAAAGCCTGACCTATTGTAATTGTAATTAGTGTGAAGCGGGTGGGTGGGGTCGTTCATGATTCGTTTGACTTTAGCAACTACTCTTTCTTCATACAGTGTGGATACTGCGTGTAGGCTACTGCCAATTATCCGTTGTGCTACTCTCCTCGTACCGTCTAACTTCTTCTAACGTCTAACTATATCCCATTATAAATGAAAACCGGTGAGATTATATGAATATATTATTGGAACAAACTTCTGCTATCAATTTCTTTCTTTCTTTCCTCCTTTTTTATCCTTTGTCTATTTCTTTCTTTCCTCATTTCCATTTTTTCCATCCCTCGCTCTTTATCTCCCCAATCTATTCACACCTAATTTGTCCATTTCCTCGTCTTTCTGTCTCTCTCTCTCTCTCTGTGTCTCTCTCGCCCTTCTCCCATTTTCGGTCTCAATCTTTTTGTAATGTCTCTCGCATTGTCTGTCTGCTTCCCTCTCTCGTTTCTATTGTCCTCTCTCTTTCTGTATTTCTGTCTTTCTCTCTTTCTCTCTTTCTCTCTGTCTGTCTCTCTCTCCCTTCTCCCTATATGAGGTGTTGTGGTGTTGCTGATAAGTCCCAAAAAGCGCACCACAAGATGCAAATCTCTCTTCATCTTCCACTCTCGACCCAGGTGAAGCAAATAGGTACCCGGTATGAAGAAATTCATGTATTGCTTTATTGCCTTTATGCTGGATCAGCTAATGCTAGGGTAATGATAAGTTAATTTTGTTTTCATTTAGTTTATTTCCACAATAGTAGTAGTAGTTGTAGTAGTAGTAGTAATGGTAGTATATTAGTATCATCATCATGGTATTTTCGTTTTACTGTCAATCACCACTGTCATCACCACCGTCAAAAAGAAATTTTAAATGAAAATCCACAAGTAAACATAAACATAAAAACATTGTGAAAACCCATGCTGTAAACAATCCCACCTTGTCAAATTCTTGCAACGATTGCAAAAAGGGTTATGACAGATAACAGATTGTGGGTGCAGCATCTAACCGGCCCGAACAATACAGAATTAAAACTTTTGTATTTATTTTTTATTTAAAGAACTACATGTGGGGGTTCCATCATGGGCAGAGAGTTTTGCACGTTTGGAAATGGCTTTAGTCTACCCGATAGTCTAAAACGACACATGAAAACGCATCAAGATCCCACTGAAGTTAAACTAGATCAGAAATACTAGCGACTCACTTGCTCGCAACGTAAAGTACAATTCTTGGAACAGAAGCAGCATGCCGATGGCTTTAGGTCCTCCCCGGAGGCCCTGCTAATGAGGACTAATGCCTTACCAAAGGGCACTAGCGCATCGACTTGGTTTCGAACCCGGGTCACCGGATTACGAGACCACTTTTTTACCGACTGAGCTACCGCGCCTCCTTACGAAAACTAGAAAACACATGTCTGAAGGAAAGACATCAATTCGCACCATCAGTTGATTCCTCCAAATTCACCAACGAAGCGTGTTGCTGATCAGCTATTAACAAACCATGCAAAAGGTAAGTTTAGGGAGAATCTAAAAGCTTGGATATTGATATAATATATTCAGGCGGGAAGTTTGATTACGTTAATGAAATAAGGAATACTGTATCGTGTGTTGACAGGTCGAATATGTTGACAAATCGAATTTGAGGATGAATCATTAAATCTTGGTAATATCTATTACAAACACTAAACGAAACGAGCACGTGGAAAAGATTCCTCCTAAATTACCATAGAAGCGTGTTGCTAATCATCAAACAAAGAGAACAAACCATGCAAAAAGTAAGTTGAGGAAGAATCTAAGCCTGGACATCGATTTAATATAGTAAGATCATAAGCTCGACATAAGGACTACTGTATCGTGTGCTGACAATTCAAATATGTTGACTAATCAAATGTGTTGACAAATTATTAAATCTTCATGAAAATTTGTAACCATTGGTGGACCTCCGTTATTAATAGGTTTTCGATGATTACTAAAATAAATTATGTTGTAACTTTCCAGTACTTTATTTGCTTGCATGTATATTTTATGTTAGTTAAACTGATAGCATGGAAGTATGAACGTTTTGAAGCAGTATAACTATGATCAATATATTAATAATAATAATAATAATAATCTTTTAAAGTCCACTCCAAATTTTATTAAGTTATACCGAAAGATTCAACACATTAGTGTCTTTTAGGTTTCCTCATCACTACTGTCTATCTCCAGCTGATGTATAGCCCGCAAACATGTAGTGGAATAACTTTTTCGTATTATGAATAGCGGTCCTCATGAGTAATGACCCTCATCTGAATTATGAATAGCGACCCTTAAACTAAAACGGATAAAATCTTCTCCCTCAGAGACAATAAAGAATATAAGTTGGTGTGATACGTTTGTTGAATATCTGGGTATATACTTTAGTAGGAACAAATCCTTGAGTATAAATATGACTTGGTCTCAAGAAAGAATCATTAAAATACAACAGCTTTTAAATTTTGGAAATGGAGAAATTTGACATTTAAAGGGAAAGGACTTATTTTAAAAAGTCTTGTGATTTCAAAATTAATTTATACAGCTCAAGTTTTATCGCGCCCTATGTAATTGATAAAAGCGTACGAAAGGTAATTTTATATTTTGTTATGGGGTAATAGAGCGAAAGTGAAAAAGGAAAACTTGATAAATACTCTTCAAAATGGAGGCATGAATATGGTTGACATGTGTACACAATTTATGTCCTTAAGAATAAAATGGTTGGTTAGCTTCCTGAGTTTTAAAGAACTCCATGAAAGAAGGGATATGGAATATTTTTTATAGTATTGGGTTGTAACAATGGGAGGATTGATATATTTATGAATTTTAAATGTTAACCAAAATATGTGACTTCTTATAGAGGAAAAATATCTGAATTCTACTGTGATTTACTTTACACGTGGTTTAGTAAATTATATAAACAATATACAACCCACTTATGGAAGTGTTACAAAAGAAATGATTTGGTTAAATTGTGATATTAATTTAAAGGAAAAACATAGTTGTATAAAAATTGGATGAAATCAGGTATATTATTTTACGGGATATAGTGATAGGAAATAGATTTTTGACAGTCAAGGAATTGAAAAATAAACTTATGTCATGTTGATAGATGGTTGAGTGCATATGCCAAAATGCGAACCTCTGCAAAACAAAGATGGAGGCAAATTATAAAATATGGCAAACAAGTTTATGATTTTTAAAGATTACAAACGTAAATCAACGATATATTCACTTCACTGTATTAATGTGAAACAATCTATACGAAACTCGTAAAATTAATTCAAAAACCATCTAGGGCGGTAGATTTAGGGAACAGAACTTTACCGACAACTTGTTCCATTAAGTAGGATTCTCTGTGGTTTCTTAAACTGAAATATGTTCGTGATAACTACTTGACACAATTCAACTTCAAATTTATGTATAAATATTTTACCAACACCTGTTGATTTATTCAAATGAAAATCAAAGAAAACGATATGTGTTTTTAGTGTAACAAACCTGGTACCATAATTCATGTATTTTGTTAATGCAAAAAGATTTATCCATTTAGGAACTTTATTAAAATATCATTAATGTAACTCCTTCTGTAGAAATTTTAAATTCTTACCCATTTGTTTTATATATGGTTTTCATGACGCAAAGGAAATTGTTACATATATTAATAGACTACTTCATTATGCTTTATTTGCAATTTATAAAGCGAGTTTTGTAAATAAATTTCAAAAAATTTCAGCAACGAAAATAATATGCAAATATTTGTTGTTTATGTTAAACTACAGACTAGAAGTTGAGGAACATAGAACTAAGACAACAGATGTGAATACTATTTACAGGAAATGCATCTATAATCTGCTTTCAAGTAAATACAGATATATATCATTTTATCTAATTTAAACATGTGATGAAGCGCTCGTTATAAACCCTATTGTATCCGTGATTTTGTATATGAATATAAATTTATTAAAAAAAAACAACAACAACATTGGGACGCTTTAGGAGTTTTTGGTTTCTGGTGGTCAAGTCCTTTGCATTTAAGATCAATGTGATGATACAATTATGAATACCAACCAGTAAATGTAGCGTGGGTGACATTCCTATAAAAAAACAAGGAAGAATTAGTAGATAATGCGAACATATATAGTAGCTGCCTAGCTAAGCTCGTATGACGAGGACTGGACAGGTTTCCAGATACTATGTACGTAAATTTATACAAAACCCATTTCAGTTACATCTCGGAAGTTGAACGCTATTGCCAAAATTATCAGTGTAGTACTATTGACAAATTTGGAAAAACCCAAAACTCATTCATCGATACGAAAAACAATGCACTTCAATTACGGCCACCAAGCTATTTTCACTAAGGAAAGGACTACATTTCATAACCCCTGAACAACATGGAAAGAGCTGGCTGATGAAAGATTCTTGATTGAAGAAGGCCGTAGTTATTCTCCTTATTTCTCTACGTTTGACAAGGAATTGTTTTCATAAGAAATACAAAAATAGCAAAGACCAGATAATGGATGTCATTAAACTTTTAGATGAGAAGATACAAGAATTTGAAAGATGGGAGAAGGAAAACAAAAGCCCCTCGAAAAGCTACCTTTCTAATGAGCTTAAAGAAACGATTACCGATTACATCTCAGAATTCCCCATAGTTGGGTTTAATTATTCAGGTAGATAATGCGATTAAACATTTCTATATTCATCCCTTTTACAATATGATTCCGTTGAATTTGTAATTTCATAACCCCTTCACAATATGGGAAGAGCTGGCTGATGAAGGAATCTTGATCGAAGAAGGCCGGAGGCAATGCGATTAAAAAATGTCTATATCCCTCCCTTTTACAATAAGATTCTATAGATTTGTTTCACTAAAGAGGAACAAGAATCACATGGCGTTGAAGTCGATGTAGTTGCTAGTTTCCAATTTTCTTGCTTCTGGCTTTTCTTGCGCTGCATTTGTAAAGGTATATGACTGAATAAATGTTAAATCTGAGATACACGGTCCTACATGTTACCAGTGTCTGTGATATGGTGTAAAATTGAAGCCCTAAAAAAATTGCGCTTCAAAATGATCAAGAAGTGCCTCAAAAAAGTAAAAATCTTTAAGTGACCGGTTTTACCATACTTGTTTTCCCCAATAGACTGTAGTGTTACGAAAACCGTTCGGCGAACGGTTTTCAAAATTTGTAATTCCAATCATTAATATCTTGATAATCAGACAGGCGATCGGCTTGTAAAAGTCATGGAGTTCCTGACTGACCTAAAGGTTTATAATTATCATTGCAGCATGAGCTAAATCAAGGATTATTTCTAAAGGATCTAAGACAAAGTTACCGGATCCCTTTAAGGTAAAGGTTACTTTCTTCATGGCTGGGTAGATTGCCTTAATAAACTGAATTAACTTGGACTTCCCCCTATTGAAGTTTCGATTGAAAACCTCCATCAAACCACGTTTTCAATAGAACAATATGGATATTGTCAACGCATTTGGAAAGAAAACAACACGACTTGTCTGAGAGATTATTTGATTTGGTACAACAATGTCGATGTTACACCTTTTATCGGAGCGGTCGAGAAAATCCGTGAATTATTTAAGAACCTTAAAATTGACTTGTTATAAGATGGTATTTCAGTTCCCTGGCTCACCATTGAGTACTTGATGAAAATAATACAGCCCAGATGCCCATTTTAGCGTAATCTCTGAAAGAGACAGAGACAGAGACCTCTACGCGATATACTGGTGAGAGGTCCATTTTTCATCGTTACCGGCACAAACGTGGCGTATTAAACGAGGAATCGTGGGGGCAAGCCATATGAACAAAATTATTGGTTTCGATGCGAATACTTTGTACATACACATAATCATGCAATAATGCCAACAGGACACTATGTGAGACGAAGGGTGTAAAATGAATTAAACCGGAAAATAGACATGCAATAGCTAAAGAAGGGTTAGAATACTAAGGTTTCTGTGAACAAATTCCTATTCGACCTGCCGGTCACCGTTCCGAAAAGAGAACTAGATACTCGTGGAGGGGTTTTGCGCCCAAACAAAACAAGCGTTTGAATTTCACGGATGTTTACTTCTACTACTACTAGAGAGTAGTAATTTAAGGTCTTTACTTCGACGGATACCCGAGCATGTCACCTCACCAAAGGCCATACACAAGATAATAAATTGAGGAAATATATTTTGAAAGAAAAACAGCGGTAAATAGAAGGTTTAGGTCACGAGTTACGAGTACATTTAAATCTGGGAATGGTGATATCGCAATGGGCGCAAAAACGGCCCCAAACTCATTGCTTTTCCCACAGACATGTTTACCTTACCTCACCAAAAAATGTCATGGGTATACCCAGGAGAGTTTATTTGGCTTGGTCAGTGTGACATCCACCTCCCTTATCACCTCAAAGAATGCTTTTCTGAAATGTGTCTCGTTTTCAAGAAAGTGAATATATATAGAGAAGAAATCGGAGATGTGATGTGATGTTACGCCGTAGAGCATCATTGATACCATGAAACTCCTCGGCGTGGCTTTTTGGAAGTATATGTGGTCAGAACATCCTACCCTATCAACATCCTATAAACCGTTACTCCAATGGTTTCTCAGTTATGGGTAAGTGGTAATCAAGATATAACAATTTGTAGAATACAAACCGGTTGCTTGCCCCTGACACTGTCTTTGGTGAAAGCATGTCTGATACTCAACGCAAGGGGGACGTTGACGGTCGATCCTTCTATCATTGCCGACACCATAAAGCTTATAGGTAATCCGCCTTACGGCAAGATTACCTATCAGAAATGGCATCAAACGACAGTTTGCGATAAAGAGAAAAAAAAAACAGAAACATCTCAACAACATTCTCTTGGGGATTTGAACCCAATATCAGAAAGTTGTTATGACGTTGATATGGCTAAAAGAAAAATATAAATGGACCTCCCGGTTCAGATTGGTCATACCGTGTATCAACCTGCGAAACTATGCATGGTGCAGTATTATTACGATTTCCTTTTGAAATACGTTGATCCCTCTGATTTACAAATGTGTAAAATGGACACTGACTCGGCTTACATCACCATTTCATTAGATTTATTCGATCACATTATCAAACCAAGTATAAAACATAAGTATGAACAGGACAAAGCCAACCCGGATCCCTCGAAATGACACCCCAGAGAATGCACGATATGAGAAGAGAAAACCGGCAATCTTCAAAGTGGAATGGCAAGGTAATGGTGCGACGGACAAATTCAGCTACAAAGAAGTTAATAAGAAACAGAATAACATTACCAATTTTACATTGTAAAGTTGAGCAATTAGTCCCTGGACTACTACTTTATGTTTCTAATAAACTACATTGAATTGAATTGAATTACAAAAGACGTTTACTTGCAGGTTCTCCGTTCAAAGGTTGCGGATATTGGTGTAAACAAAGGGTTTCGCGTGCCTCAAAATGGGGTCTCTACCTACTCGCAAATCAAAAATAAATTTACTTGATTTTATTAAAAGGGAAGAGACAATAGTGTTGGGCGATAACGTGTCAACAATTTATTTAGACATTTAACGTTGCACGGTAAGGTTTCATATCATGTTCATAAACTTTTTCGTATTTCTTACTTTTAAGCACCGTGATTTCAAAATAACCTCGACAAAACGAATTGAATATATATTTTGTCATCCATAAGCATATACGTCTTAAGTTGTTATTGGAATAAAATGTGTTAACTACCTATTTAGACATTTAACTTTTTAACATCTAACTGCACGGTTAGGTTTTCATTTCATGTTTCTTATTTATTTCAAACCCACTAATTTCAACATAAGTTGGATACAAGAAAAATGTGTACATTTTCTTCGGTAATAAGTCTATCTGTGATCTATTCTATGAAAAATGCAAGTTATATACCATTTTACTGTGCATGGGCCGAGCCACGGCGCTATACTATGTACGGCGTGTTTGGTAATAATGGTCGAATGAGAGATCTTGAACAAATTGAATTCAAACTTTGTCATTGCATTGTTGGACGTAAAGAACCTGATACATACCACAAACTTTGATAAACTTTATTCTATCGGAATATCAAATAAGAACAAAGATTGAAATAAAACTCGATTTTGAATCTCATAATACATATCCCTATTTTAACATCATAGTGCATGGTCTTAGTGCAAATAAAATTAATGTAAGACACATTGTTTAAGATAGACATGTGTATTTTGTTGTACGTAGTTTGAGCTTCAGTAACTTGGATGTTGTATAATAGTAGAATTAGTCTGTAGACTAAGATACTATTAAAATGCTGAAGTAGAAGTAATAGCATGTCATGTGCAGGGATGATGGTTGGCTGATTCCTGTGTGTATGTGTTATCTGTCTGACAGCTTTTACGGGGATTATTCTTGCTTTTCTCTCCTCTTTTATCGAAGTGTCTTTTCCTTTTCCCCATTTTAAATCACATTACAATACCTTCAACGGTTCTCAGATATGTTCAGAGTCTCGGACACGTACATCTGAAGTTTTACTTGGTCAGAGGTTAAGGATTTAGAGCTTGTTATAAGGTTTTGGACCTGTTTAGGGAAACAACAAAAGTCTCAGCAAATAACTGGCAAAATGGAGGTGCCTGCATGGAGGTAGATTTAAAGGTCACATTCCCGCAGGCATTGACAAACATAATGAGGGATTATTATATTTAGTCCCACTTCGACAAGTATAAAAGGAGAGGCATGTTTATGTCAGTGCTGGCTTCGACCAATCATGAATCTGATTGCAGTGGATTTATCTGATTTGTTATGTTTATTGCAGACGCTCTACCAATCACCAATTTTATCTCCTCCTCAACCGTTATGGGTAATGGTATTAATCACGAGTACTGACGCAAAACATTCAATCATCGATGTTTCTTTTAGATTCATTCTCCAAGTAGTTTGCAACTCCACAAAATTAGAAATATTTCATATATACTGGTTTACAGGCTTCATCATGGGTTCTCTCCATGAAACATGCTGCTTAAAATCATAATCGGCCAGCCTGGCCAGCCCTACACATACACAACAATGTAAAAGTGTATATATATATATATATATATATATATTAGAGATTTGCTTTCACGTACTTTTTTCCTACAAGTTCCACACAACATTCGCCTTCGAAGAATATACACTGTTATTTTGTTTACGTAATTATTCATGTCCATCGGGATAAATCATTCATTTTTCATAGTATATATATTAATTGAAAGTGAGTGCTATGGCTCCATACTATGAAAATCGACCCCCCCCCCCCAAATACAAACAATTATACTCATGTCCAAAATATCTGTGACGTGTTCAGCTCATACGTATTCACGTATGACGTAACGATAGAGCACACCTGTTCCGCTGGCTCCCATCAGATTCATCATACTAATATCACCCTTATTATCTTTCTCTCTCTCTCGCTCTTTGTCTTTCTCTCTCTCTCTCTCTCTCTCCCTCTCCCCCTCTCTCTCTCTCTCTCTTTCTCTCTCAGGTGGTGTATCAAAATTCATGCTGTACATTGATCCTTCTCACTCTCACCCGCTACGATGCGATAATCAATCCCTTACAATCAGTCGACCGATGGAATGGGCGTCGCGTTTCGATCGCCATCGCCATAAGCTGGTTCGGTATGTATACACTGTACAAAGAAAAACCGATCCCTCAAAAAGATATTTGAATTGTTTTAGAAATATTTTATTCATCATTATTTATAAATGAGAGTCAATAATCAGTCAGGCAGTTAAGACTCATTCAGATATGACGCGGAAAATCAGCGGCGGTTTTTTTTTCCTATGACGTTAAGTGTAATACGCTTCACACTTCTGAATCTTCTAACACGGAGCTCAGTGAATATGCGTAAGTCATTTCGGTGCACGCAGTTGCCATTCGTTTACACGTTAGCAAAAAACAATAGCGGGTTTTTATGCCGGTTTACCGCGACATATCTGCACAAGTTTTTATATTATATATTGTAAAGTGGCATGCCCGACTCAAGCTTATGCTTACTGGAAATTACGTCTTGCTCAAGATGTTCGTTCATTTATCCCACTATGCTTTCATTTTATCATTTGGTTAATTTGTTTATTCATAATTCAAAAAATCTGGAAGAAAATAAATGATGCTCAAAATAATATCTTATTTTGTGTCTTTTGTACTTCAAGTTTCAATCGTCGTGCAGATACCATCTTACTTCTTGCTATGTGTGCCGGATACTTCCATAGCACTGGTCAACCACATCTACATCTACACCATCATGTTCCTCATCCCCGGCAGCATCCTCATCTTTTGCTACTCCCGCATTGCCTGGCGCGTTCTGCGTAGCTCCTTCCGCAAGAAACATCTCTCCGTTGCTAGGAAACAGGATGTATCCGGTGGTCTTCGTGCCGCTCTCCAGACCAAGTTGACGAGGATGGTGGTGTTGATCTTGCTGGTGTTCTTTCTCTTTCGTGCTCCCCGCTCCACGTTTGTCCTCTACAAGTACATGACGGGATGGGCGTCGGCGAAGTTTGTGAGGGATCGTATTGTTCTGTTCACGTTTATCCTCCTGAACCAGTCCAATTGCGCCGTTGATCCATTTATTTACGCCTTCTGCGCGCCGCAGTTTAGGGAATATCTGTTGAAGAAGCTGTGCTCTGGCTGTCATCAGCGAAAGCAAGATGAACCACAGACACTGTCAACCGTATTGAGCCAAGCCACTTAAAACCCCCTTTAAACAGGATATTTTTCACTAAGTATTTTTGTTTCATTAAAAAATTAGAAAGGTTTGATTAAAGGGAGGCTTTACTACTTCAGCCAGAAGGGATTAGGGCACACAGCGAGCCAGCGAGGTCACTGTGACAGGTGGCTATTTCATTAACTCAGCTCTCATTTAATATAAGAAAAAGAGGATCATGGGGGACGAACAGGCACCGATTGGGGAAGTTTCCTATATAGAGGGAGCAAGTAGCTACAAGTAGGACAGTGTGCCTTTAAATGTTTTACATCCGAAAAACTGTTTGGATGAGAAAGTATGAGTTTATCCCTAATCTTGTTGATGATATATTTATAAAGTATATTATCTGTTTAAAACACTAGCAAATTCGGATTTAAAAATACTTTTATTTCATAGATTCTAACATTTTATAAAAATGCAGGTGGAAAAGTTGTCAATTATGATTGGATTTCCAAATCATTTTCTATAAAGATAAAGAAAGGGGCGAGGCATGAGTGTCCTCTCTCTGCTTTGTTATGTATATTTACGGTAGAAGTATCAACTGCAAGGATAAAACAAAACGAAAATATATGTGGAATACAGATTTCCAGTCAAAGAAATGTGGACGGTAAAAACGAAATTAAAATTATACAGTATGCGGATGATACTGTACTATTTTTTTATCCTTACGGTCAGCAGATATTGTAATGAGGGAACTTACTTGTTTTAGTAATTTTTCTGGTATTTCTATTGACTGAACAATCGGAAATTATATATTTCTAGTGCAGGATTTAAAAAGAATTGAATAGAATGAGATAAATTTTCGGTTGAGCCAGTAATATGTTTCAGGATATATGTACATGTAGGTAAAATTTTTAAAAAGTCGGGGCTTTAAATTGGGATGGAAAAATTTAAACAACTAAACTTATCTTGAATAGAGTTATGTTACATAACGGTAAAATTGTGATATTAAAGCTATAAGTTGTGTTGCAAAATATTTATGTGGCGACTACTATTCCAATACCACATTGTATTGTTGAAAATAAGATAATGTTTCCAATATTATGGGGGTCTAAGTAAGAAAAAATAAAAATAAACGTATGTTTGAATACAATTATTACTAAAGGGAGTTTAGGTCTAGTTGATTTCAAGGCAAAAGTCGGTTCTCTGTGACTTTCTTGGATAATGAGATAACTTGACGATGAGAAAGCTACATGGAACATTTTATTTTCCTATTGGTTAAATAGGGTAGGTGGAATTCCATTGGTGTTTCAGTTTAATTGTAATAACATAGACATGGAGAAATTATGTTGAACGTCTGGGATACCCCATGTTTACTTTGATTTACTTTGTACTTTGTCAAAATTGAGATATATAAAGACACCAATGGTTAAAATATCGAAAATGAAATGTTATGGAATAATAGTAATATTACTTTTGATAACCAGGTATTGCATTTCAAGTTAACGGAAAAGGTTGGTATTTTTTAAGTAAACCATATTTTTAGTTAAGGACATTGGAATGATATGGATTTCATGTGTCAAAAATATAAGTTTCTAAAACTGCTGTTTTCTTTCAACTTTTCAAAGGTGAAGAAAGCCTTTCAAAAATTGTGGGTTGATCATTTACGTAATGATTTGTATCAGACACGACATCACTCTAATTTTATAGAAATATCAACTACAATGTTTAGCAGCAACAATTACCACTGCCCTCCTATTTTGATTGGAATCCGGTTTTATTCTATCACAATGTTTAGCAGCAATGATTACCACTGCCCTCCAATTTTAATTGGAATCCAGTATTAACATTTCAGGTCAATGATACACGAGATAACAGAACCAAACAATCAATTTAAAACTTTTGCTTATGTTTTTACCGTCAAAATATAACCTGTATAAATGAAAATTCAAACATAATTATGGAAGTGTAGACTGTAATACCATTGAAACATCACGGCATATGATGGTAGAGTTTAAACAGATTATTGTCTTTTGGAAAATTGTAACACTTTTGATATATCATTTTTTTGGATTAACTATTACCATAAATTAGTAGACTTATGTAATTGGAAATAATATATCCAAGTTAGATAATTACTTAGTAAAAATTGTAATTACTTTTGTTGAACATGTTATTTATAAGAACTACGGTATACATGTATATACTTTTGAAAACAAAACGCAAAATGAATGGTAGAACTTTTAAACTTGTTTAAATAATGAATTGATGTCACATTCTAAAACAAAAGCAAAAAGTAAATGAAAAACAGGTAAAAACTTTGATTGATAAGCTAAGATAATGTCTCAACTTGATATGTACATGTACATATATATATATATATATATATGTATTATTGTGAACGTTGTATATATATATGTGAAATAAAGTTCCCCGAGAGTGTTAAAAAGAAAGAAGAAAAAATATATAATATTAGCTACCCTTGAGTATATATATTAGATATATTACATTCAGCTCGACGAGTGCAGCATTCATGCTAACTGAATGCAGTATGCCACACAAGAAAGCCAGTATTATTATTATTATACATTTAAAAACAATCAATTATAGTTCAATTCAAAGGATTGAAAAGTTCAATTCATCGATCCGTGGCAATTTTCCAATTCAACAGTGTCTCGACTATAATCTTTATTATTATTATTATTTATTCGGCAAAACAAAGTGTATACAGAGGAATACATAGAAGAACAAATCATACAAAACAAAGGATGAAAATCATCGTGATTCCCATGAGCATTTACAAGTTGCCAGGAATGGGGCAGGCAAACTAAATCACCGAAACCGTGAAGGTCCCCCATTCCGACTTGCAGTACTCATGGGAGATCACTACATAAATACATTGTAACAAGTAACAAGGGTATAGCATCACTCAATATGACAATGATAACAGAAGAAACTCAAATGTTTGAATGAATCAATAAAGTACAAATTATTTCATATGTTTTTTAAGGAAAATTATAATGAGCCTTCAATTAAAAGCAATATTAAAAAAAAAAAAAAAAAAAACATATATGCCTTCGTATTGGAAAATTATAAAGTGGAACAAATACGAATGATGGACTCCGTCTTGGTAGCAAAATACAGGCTAGGGGTGTCCAGTTATTTCACATAAATATTTTTCGGTTGAATTCAACAAAATTAAAATATACAAATGTGCTTTGTGTTATAATATATATCTTACAGCAACATTTGGCGAGTCAAAATTAGAGATGATTCAAGTTTGGAATATAATTTTGAATTTAAACGTATTTAATTCAGTACGTGGATTAAGATAGTATTGTGATTATAATTTTACTTGGCTGAATTAAATGTCTTTACTCGTATTCAGATCATATCTTAGCGTTTTAGTTAAGCAAGGTGACTTTAAGACAAAATAGGGACTTTTAGATTGAGTGGACAAGAACACGACGAACGCCGACTGATCATTGTGTGTCAACGTACTCAACTGCCCATGTTGACTACAACTAGAAATCTTTTAGATTGCACTCGAAGATATACATGCATGCAGGAAGTAACACTAGCATATGACGGACAAAGAAAGAGAACAAAATCTACAGTTCCTCATTCTACCCTCAACAATTGGCCATTTTCGTAATGTAACCAAATTTAATGCATAAGTCTTTGTATAGTGCCTCAATACAAATTATGTTATTCACCTGATAAAAATAATAGAATTTCAATAGACAGAATCCGAACTGCATACATTAGTTGTTGCCAGGTTGGACAAACATTATGGCTTGACCTACCTAGCAACACTTATTATATGCAGTTACATTCTTACTATTGAAATACTATTATTCCTATCAGGTGAATGAAATAATTTGTATTGAGGCACTTTACAAACACTTATGTATTAAATTTTGGTTACATTACGAAAATGGCCTATATATATTGCTGTGGTAGAACATCCATTCACTGCTATTATGTAAAAATGTGTAGAACAGGTGAATATGCATTTGACACCTGTTCTACACATTTTTACATAATAGCAGGGAAGGGATGTTCCTTTGTCTACCTGAGGAACTATATATTTTATGCGCACGCGGCATATACTAGTACCGTACTAGATTTAGGAAAATCAGGGTTGACGCATTCTCGATCGCCGACTGAGACGACGTGGCGCATGCGCAGTGCCTTAAAATGGCGTCACACGTTGCAGTCAAAGCTGTCGACGTGCAAATCTGAAAGTCCCTAATACTAACTGATAAGTACTGTGACGTCACACAAAAATTATGCGCACTGAAAATGACGATGGCAATTTATTTTCATGACACCCACATTGGGGGTATTGAAGAAGTTTTACAATCAGTTTGATTTTGTCAATTTAACAGTGTAAAACAGACAATTCAATCGAATTAATGTTTATCAATACAAATGTCACTTTCGGCAATAGCGAGAAAAATTATGATGATGATAATAATAATTATAATAGTGATATCAATATTAATAATAAAAATATTAATAATACTAATTACAACGATAACTAATGACAAAATAAATGGAAGCAATTGAAAAAGAAAGTTATTAGCACCAGTAAATTGTTATTTGAACTCATGAATTACTGAAAATATTCTTGATATTTATTTATTTAATAGTTTGATATAAGACAAAAAAGCGAATCATAATGATAATATTGAAACCATAACATTGTATGTGCACATACTGGAATTAATGAAAACGAAGAATTATTTTTCGACATAATTTAACTAAGTTTAACCGTGTTTGTACATTATTGGAGTTAAAAAGCTAAAAGTTAAAACGCTTCGCATTAAATGCGCGCTATTTTGTTGGCAGCTTAAGCAATCATACTCGGCGTGTAATTATTGTAATGATATTGCACTCTCATTCTCCATCGGTGGAGTGACGTATTGTATGGAAGAAAAGCAATATGCTCACAATATCGAATCAAAATTATGAAGGGAACCAAGTACATGATTTTATTCTCCGGGAAAAGACGCTCGTATTAATAATAATTGAAAATAACATAAATCATACAGTATAATATTGAATATATATCGATTTAATGAATTTCAAGGACTATTATCACTATTACATTCAAGTTGCACCGTCATTTTATATTTAAGTGAGTATTAATATGATTATGCACGAGTACATAGAAAGAGCATTTCACCATGTAGCAAATTGTCATGCATTAACACGATTATATTTTTCAAACATTTGTTCTCCTAGTATCAAATCAACTCATATTATTGTACCCAAATCGTGACAATGAACTCTTGTTCCGATATGACGCCTAAAATCGCCGCAAAAAAGCCGTTTGCATTACGAAAAATATCTGATTATGAATTTATGTGAAGTGTTAAATCTATTTCAAAAATATCTGACAGGCAAAAGAACGAAAAGGCCAGGTGCGTTTTTAGCCTGATAATTGAAAGGGGCAAAAGAACCCATTAGGATGGCTACATTTTCTGTTTTGTTCTTAAGGTTTGTAATCGTTTTTGTTTTCTCTCGTTTTTTCTTTCTTCAATTCTTCAATTCAAAGAGCAATTTCAATACCCTATTGTACATAGTAATCATGTTGGGATTACGTAATATGTCATTGTAATGTTCGCACAAGATGAGGATTTGAAATTGCCTCAGGTTGATATTCCGAAAGCCCCTCTAAAGTGGTGGGAGCCCACAAAATTTGGTGGCAAAATTTTACTTAAATTGTTTCATAATGTGAAAAAGGATGTCATTTATGATAAATTTCTGCAAGGATTTTCAAAACAAAATGTGTTTGAGGTCGAATATTGACAAAAGAATTCACAATTTAGGTTTTCTGCGTATAACAGAAAACCTAATTTATGTTTTCTTTTATCAATATGTGTCTTTAAACACATTATGTTGGGGAAATCATTTGCAACCGTGTGTCTTAAAGGCGGTCTGTACTAGTTTGGCTAGGAGGGATAAGACCACCCAGGGTGGTCACTGACAAGTGGCTATCTCATTAACTCAGCTCTCCATTAACATTAGAAAAATAGGATCATTGGGGACCAATGATCACCGACTAGGCATTGTTTTTTTATATAATATCATAAGATGATGACGTGGATCCTAATCAAATGATTGGTTGAAAGCGTACACGTGACCAGGCATTTATTTTCCCTAACGCGTAACCGCGCGTAATTTGGGTAATGACCGGTCATTATCAGAATCATGTTAGAAAACATCATTTTATAAAACAAATAAAAAATGTAGAATCGTGTTTTGAGAAAAAATCATGTCCCATAGAGAATACACGCAAAATGTGCAAAATTGACATGCCTCCTTTAATCGCAAAAAATATGATGACAAAGGAAATTTTGCGATTTTATGTTACAAAATGCCAATACGCGCGAAAACGCGCGCGCATGCGCGTGTGCGAGATGGCCTAAAATGTATGCAAAATGATTTGGAGACTATTTTGAGCGTTTTTTATTGACAGGACGGATATTGACCTGAATCATGGTAAATATGAATGAGAAATACCTTTCGGTTATCCTGAAGATATGATCATGAGTTGATTTTCCGAAAATTTTACAAAATGGCGCCTAGATGACGTCATCAGTGAAGGTCAATGTTGAAAACGATGTTATGCTTTGTACATATGCCTATACATAGGTGTGCTAAATTTCAAGGCATTTGATTGAGCCATTTTCAAGTTATCGTGCTTACAAAAAAGTGGTTAGAAATAAGTAAAATAAACTAGATTTGTAATACTTGTTTGGAACAAGTATAGGTGGGCTGATCCAACTAAAATTTAAGACAAAATCAAGGGCACATTTGAGATAGCTTATTGTCTCAGCTACAACATACTCGAAGTTCAGCGTAAACAAAGCTAAAACGACGGAAAACGGAAATGTAGAACCCAGTTTTGAGAAAAAGCAATGTCCCCCAGAGAATACACGCAAAAATACGCCATGATGACTTTGTCAAAATGAAAATGTTTGTACACTCCATTCGTAGTTAATTGTCTTAGCTAGAATATATCGAAATTTGGAAGAAAATCGATTAATATTTTTCAGACATACAATCAATTTTCCATAAATATGCTGAATTCATAGTATGCAAATTCGTATTTTGAGTTCCAAGGCCATTATGATGTCACGATACACTTAATGGCCAGATGAGACATGGAATCATATCCCCGATTCATACTCTATCTAAATATGAAAAAATTGAAGGTCACGGTTTATTCCAAAGAGCTATAATGGATTTTGTATAGGCATGTTTTTGACCATATATGCTATGTATTAAAAGAGTTCGCGCGCACAGACATTTATCTTGAATTGACGCTCATCTTGTTATTAATGGTCATAAAGAGATAAACATGGTATCAAATTCCTCAAAAAAATATGAGAAATATCATGAAAGAAAAAAAAATGGCGATTATATGTTTTTTAATGGTGTTACGCGCATGCGCGTGTGCGCAATATTTTATAAAATGCTTAGAATGGCCTGAAACGTATGCAAAATTATTTTGAGACGATTTTGAGCATTTCAAAAAATTTGCGCGCGCACTGACGCGCGGACGTACGCGCATGCGCGCGTTATTTGACCTGCAATTGACCGGGCGGATAATGACCTTGATCATGATTAATATGAATGAGAAATAACCTTTGGTTATGAAGATATGATCATTTGTTGATTTTCGTAAAATTTTACAAAATGGCGCCTAGATGACGTCATCAGTGAAGGTCAATGTTGAAAACGTTATTGTGCTTTGTACATATTATGCCTATACATATGTGTGCCAAATTTGAAGGCATTTGATTAAGCCATTTTCAAGTAATCGTGCTTACAAAAAAGTGGTTAGAAATAAGAAAAAGTTATAAATAAATAAATAAAGGCAATTCTAACGAAATTATAAGATGGTCTGTACGATATTCAGCCCACCTGATAAATAGATATAAAGGCAATTCTAACAAAATTATATGGTTGTCTGTACGTTATACAGCCCATCTGATAAATAAATAAATAAATAAAGGCAATTCTAACGAAATTATAAGGTGGTCTGTACGTTATACAGCCCACCTGATAATGGTGGCTTCCTATAATTATAGCGCACATGTCCGTCACGTTGTGACGCTACTGGCGCAAGTAGCTACCAGTAGTACAGTGGGGATTTTAATGACACCCACTTTCACAACATGATCCAGTTTATAGGATCCGGTGACTTCGTCTCAGATTCTGAAACAAAATCCTGGATTTAGTTCATGCTGCAATAATAAGTATAAACCTTTAGGTCAGTCAGGAATCCCGTGACTTTTACAAGCCGATTGCCTGTCTGATGATCAAAATATATTGGAAATCGAAACCAAATTTTGCGTTTTCCTAACGGTTTTCATAACACTACGGTCTATTGGGATAACGAGTATGGTAAAAACCGGTCACTCAAGGATTTTTACTTTTTTGAGGCACTTCTTGTTCATTTTGAAGCGCAATTTTTGTTTAGGGCTTCAATATTACACCATATCACAGACACTGATAACACGTATAGGGCCGTGTATCTCAGATATAACATTGTTAAACGATGCCTTTAAGTGAAATTTTGCCATCAAATTCTTAGCGAATTTGGGGCGCCCAATACTTGGCTTAATTAAGAAGTATTGTGTTCACGATATTAGGATTCTGCTAATTTTGAATAGCCATTAATATAATGTTTTTCGATTCTAAGATGAGAATTTAAGTTTCACGTTCTGCAGTTGATCCATATATTTATACAAGTATTAATTATATTAATCATTAGTATGTTTATAACCTGTGATTGTGCTATATACCTTGGTCGAAGAAGAAGTTACCCTACCCTTGCCCGACTGGGAAGCCACGCTGCATGGCGCAGCAGGTATTATAAATCAAATATTTTCTTTTATTATGAAATTATACATAAACATGTTTTTTTAACACCACAATTTATGTTGCCTATTGAATTAAAAATGAAACAAAATTGAAAGTGATGGATATTTTATTTTGTTAAGCTGCCGAATTTAATTATGTGGGTCTGACTGAGCGCCAAAAAGAAATAGCCTCACCGATTCACACTCTATATCGCATGTCGGAAGAGTAATGTATATTTGGAAAGTGTATATTGCCTTGCAGTGGGTTAAAATGATCAAAATTAATATACTTTATTCAATGAACGTAATCTGCCTCACAATAATAATATGTGAATGCAGTGAGGTGGAAATGACTTTCAATAGTCATGGTGTCAATGCATAATTATAGATGGCTTTCCAATACATCGAAGGTTGTTTTTTCTGATCAAAATCTCAATTGACTGCATCATCTATAGTTTGCATTCTCTCTTGCTCTCTTTATGTCTCCCCCCCTCCTTTCTCGCTCACATTCTACCCACCCCTTCTCTCTCTCTCTCTCTCTCCTCCCTCGACTATTCTCCATTTCAATGTCTTTTCTCTCCCCAATGTTAGTCTACTTTCCCCCCTCTCATTACCCCTTCTATGAAATATTAGGAATACTATCGCATAGGCTATTTGTCATCCTATTTTTATTTAACGATCAACCATTACGTCAAGTTGGCTAAACTGTACTATTGTCTAATGGTTTTATTTTCATTTTCTAAATGTAAGTTACACAATTGGAAAGCAATATGCAATCGCTTGTAAGCTCATTCCTAACGATAAATCATTCAACGTACGGGAATAAGATGAAGGTATTTCTTAAACGGTGTAGAATTATGCACATATACCTCATTACTGCAGGCCACATGTTTCTTGACTATTATATTTTCGTGACAATGATTGACGATAGCTTTATCGCTAATAAAAGTTGAGCACAATGTATTCCACTTACGTGTCGTCCTGATTCATTAACTACACCTTAAAGGGATTGTTTGTGTGTGTGAGATAATGAAAAACGAAGTGTCAAATTTGAAAGAATATACAATTGAAATGACAAAATCATCTTTGTTTGGTCAAAATCGGTTCAGAGACGGCTGAAATATACATAAATATAACGGTTTCTAATATTTGTGGTGCCCCGCAAATATTCGGTAATTTTGAAGCAGCCGTTACAAAAACGAAATAGAGTCTTATACATTTATTCCAGCCAATGCCAATATTGGCTTTTAATTTGTTGGCCTTTTCGTGTTGATTAATATAACACGCACAGCCAGCCGGCCCGTGTATTGTTATAGGTGAGGCGGCACGTGGCGCCTCGGGTCGCCGAGCGAAGCTGGGGAATATGTATGATCGTATTAATTAAATTTCACACATTTTGGGTTCTAAAATTACCTTTATAGCAATTTCAGGTTCTAAAAGGGCACTAGAAATGTCATAAATAAGAATAAGAGCAATAAACCATGCACTTTGAAGGCATTCACATTCTTAACAAAAACTTAACTATCCCTTTAATCATTGTTAGCTAACCAAAAGTATTCGTAATACCATTTATTTTGTGAGAAAATAAGAAAACAGCCATTAAAGGGTTTTTTTATTTTTTTTTATTTGTATGACCATTAAAGGAATTGATGGGGAGAGTAAGATGAAAGCGGAACAGGATGCGGAAAGATGAATAGAGGGAGCGGTGAGAGGGAGGGGAGATGAAGAGAGACAGGGAGAGAGAGAGAGAGAGAGAGAGAGAGAGAGAGATGAAGAGAGAGAGTGAGAGGGAGAGAGATGAAGAGAGAGAGAGAGAGAGATGAAGAGAGAGAGAGAGAGAGTGAGAGGGAGAGAGATGAAGAGAGAGAGAGAGAGGGAGAGAGATGAAGAGAGAGAGAGTGAGAGGGAGAGAGAGAGAGAGAGCCAAATGACTTCTTTTTCAGACAGAAAGCTCAAAATATTCGGGCAATCATAAGATTGCTGCTACCTGATCACGATAATCTTAAAGCCCGTCTGCACTAGTTTGATTAGGAGGGATTAGACCACCCAGCATGGTCACTGAAAGGTCACCTCAACTCAGCTTCCAATTAACATAAGGAAAAGAGGATCATGGGGAACCAACGGGCACCGCTTAGGCAATCTTTTCTATATAGGGGGAGCAAGTAGCTACAAGTAATGCAGTGGGGCTTTAAGATAACTTCTTGAAACACCATATGGACAGGGGTTGTGACAGAGACGTGACCCCCAACCGTCTACACCCATTACCATTCCTATTTCTATTTCAATAAATGTGTCTAAAGCCAAAACTTTCAGGACTATTCGTTGTGTAGCTGTTGTGTTCGTTGTTCGAACATGTTTAATTCAATCGACAATCCTCCCCATGCTAAGTGTTTGTTTGTGTTTGTTTGTGTTAGCGATGCCCCTACAAAGGCATGCCTAACTACGCTTAGGAAACCCTTTTTCTTTAATATACTAAATAACTGATTAACACTCTTTGGGAAGCTTAATATCCTTACATTGCACAAAGGGTGCATACTAAACTACAGCATTAACAAGTGGCGTAGGTACATGGACAGAGGGCGACGGGACATTAAATGAGCAAATGAAAAAAGGAACGAGAGGGGGGGGGGGGGGTGTCGGGAGAGAAAACAGATATGTGGAGTTGATGTTGTCTAGCGGGTAAATGTACGTCACTGGACTGTGAATTATGGTTCGCGGTTCCTTCCACCAGGTGAGGTAAATAAGAGAATTTGATTAATTCCACAATGGAAGCCATGCAAAAGCCTTGTTAATAATTGTGGAGCGCCAGTGTAGTATGAAGCGCTGTACAATAACTAATAACAATTAGTATCCCCTCCAACACACTTCCTCTAATCGATGACCCTGTTGTTCATTCTCATTCCATACATCAAGAAACAAGCCCCCCCCCCCCCCCCCCCCCATTGTTGGTATATTGAAGTAAAAATTAAAGCCCTTGCATTCTTTACGACTTGACTACAAGTTATTTGCAGAAATAGCATTATAAAACAAATAAATTACACCCCCCCCCCCCTCCAAAAAAAAAAATCCAAAAAAAAAAATCTGGAAGTCCTTTATTATTACACGAATGGTTCAATCGTATACGTGCATGACCTTTTTAAGTCTGGGAAGATGTCCGATCGTATATCTGTCGCCTGACTACTAACAGGGATACCGACTCGTCTTGTAAAGCCATTCTCCTTTTCCCCTCTTTTTATTTCAATTTAAAGAGTAGAAGAGTTGTACTTTCATTCATCTTGTTTTGTCATTGATACTTACTGACTGACAACCTTTTGTTTACAAAGGTCAAAAATACTTTCAAGCCTATCAATGGCTCTAATTTTATGGCGTATCGCCTCCTGAAAATAAGTTGAACTTCCCCATAAGTGATGACCCTATCAATATCGTTTCTTTAAGTAATACAAAGAAATTGCAGTTGATTCCATGTAGTGCTTAAGATCGTGTTTGCTCTTGAGCTATTCCATACTGGTAGCTACTTGCTCCCTCTATATAGAAAACTTCCCCCATCGGTGCCTGTTGGTCCCCCATGATCCTCTATTTCTTATGTTATTTGAGAGCTCAGTTGATGAGATAGCCACCTGTCAGTGACCTCGCTGTGTGGTCTAATCCCTCCTAGCCACACTTGTGTTGGTAAACTTTAAGTTAAAGAATGGTCCGTATGAAGTACACATAAAAAAGGAAAATGTCATATATTCACGGTTACAGCTTCACATAAATCATCCATTTATTTTCTTGCAGTAATAAGGCTTTATAATTGCAATATACAATGGGGAGAACCATATCCCTGAAAATGACACTCATTATGTATCAATTAATATCATTGAAATATTTAATTTTTTAAAATTCATTAAAACAGTAATTTACAATTTTGTCTACAAATACTTTTACTGTGTTTACCTAATCTCATTTAAAGTGACTACCAACACACAAACTCTGCATTTTACAATGAGCGAATCAACTCAAATGTGTATATTCCCAGTACATACATGTACTGATGTAAAAAGGGCAATTCTGAATTTCATTAATAACATAAATATTTCTTGTCTCTTTGTTAAAATCTCAGGAGAGCTCATCAAGAAAATCAAGTTGATGAGAGCCTGTGCACTCTTTTTACCATACAAATATTGTACTTATCCTTTATTTATAATTTGCATTGTAATAATACTACATTTCACAATCTAGGATATCAAAGTCAGAAATAACAGTAGACCAGCCAAAACGTGACATTGTTTTTGTAATAGTTTGGGCGGCATTCTGGGGGTGATGCATGGCATCCATGCTAAAACTCTTGCAAAAGTACTAAAGAAAAACATCCTGATTTTGTTGTTGTTGTTGGTTTTATGACTGAATATATTTTATCTGAGAAAGACCTTTCAATTGATATAATTTTCATTGTGAGTTTGTAGTTATAAACCTGTTTAATACATAATGAAAGTTTGATATTTTGTATATATGTATGGAGCAATGAAACATAAGTGTGACTTTCTCAGTATATTTTATGAGATTCTGATAATCATATTTCAAAGTTTTTTAAACACAATAAATCTGTCCATTAAAACAATTTTTATTGATAAGAAAAGAAATGATCAATTAATATGATGGATAAAAATGTTGTTATCCCAAATGACTAGATGTCTTTTTACAGGATGAACATTTGAGTGAAAAAAATTATTTGTACATTTACATGTACCGTATGGGGCAATTCTCACAAAAATGACATTTTTAGTAAAAAGAATTGTGCATAGCATCCAACTGTTTCTTAATCCTTAATACATTTGTAAGAGTTTGAGCATGAATGCCATGTATTACCCTAAAATGCCACAAAAAACTTTTTTAGAACCTTTTAAATGTTTGGCTGAACTACTATAAAGTATTTTTCAAAACCACCCAAAACAAACAAACACAAACAAGAGGGAAATATGCAGTGTTTGTTTAAGCTTTTAGTGTTAACAAATGCATCAAATAAAGTGCCATTTACGCTGCCCAAACCAAGGCAAATAATGGCATAAGAATAACACTGTTTATCCACTTTATTCTATACTGATAGGAAAAGGGGAAAATAGGTAAGTTGGTTTTAAATGTATAAAACTATTGCAATATTTGTTAATGTTTACAATTAGTCTTGGGTTCTAGCAATGGAACTGCATTTAGAGTTTGCATTTACAATCATGTCATTACCCTGACTTTAGCAAGGCTTCCATTACACACAGAGTAGTTTACATGCAAGTCAAAAATGCATCTGTCTTTGCTCATTACTCAAGTATATGGCTGCTAGTATATTTGTAGTCTTGATCACTTAACAAACATCAATTTTACATTATTTCAAAAGAAAATGTGTTCCCCGTTTTAAACCATGTCCATGTGCAATTGCTGTTTGTTAAGAAATTAATTACCTAGTTCCTTGGATAAGACTTGAAGTCGTTGCTCCACAATTACAAGCGTGTACTAACTTTCTTAGAAGTTAGGTAAAACCAAAGCAGCAAATAACCTTAATATTTGACTATGCGTTGGAGTACCAGAAAATAGAAATGTACTGTACATGTAGGGCCCTCCTTCTGTAAATTATACAAAACCTGCTCAACTTTGATAGTAGTACTATTTAACTACTTATTGTTTTTTTCTTACAAATCTATGTTTGGTTGACTAAAAAGGAAGTGAGGGTGTTCTTACTATATAGTCTTAATATCAATACATAGATCTCTATATTCTTTCCTATAACTGCACAGGCAAATAAACATACATGTTCATGTAAACGGCATAACAATATACCAAATATGGCTTAACTCTATTCTTTTCGAAAAATATAAAAACAAAATAAAAATTCACACAACGTATGCATACATGATGATTACAACACCTATACACAACTCTTTAGATTAATAAACATATCTGTACATGAATGAAAATTGCAATACTGTAACGATGCAAAATACAACATGCATTCTGTGGACGGATATATACGTTACAAAGGAAAACCACCACATACTCCAATATTGGCAAGATTTGTCAAATATTCAAAACTGAAGGGTATACAAAAATAAAGTAACAAGGCACAATTGGAAAGAATATGGATGGAGTATTGTTACGATGGGAATACAATAACACATTATTTCAATATCTTTTAATGACATATTTGGTAATGTTGAAGATCTGCTGCTAAAACAGAGAATGATGAAATCTACATACCGGTACATATAATATTAATAATTCAATCATTGTTTACACCTAATCAAGTGCACAGTAACATTAACTATTGAAGTGAAGTGAAACAGATTTGACACTATTGTCATACACCCATAACTCATTTTAAAGCCCTCACAAAAAGTTTGGAAACTGAAGTGTGATTGATTATATCTCTCTAGTTATGGCATAATCATCGCTTTGTACGAGTATGAAAGTGTTTTTATTCCTCTTTAAAATGATACCCCATTTGTTATGATTTTTCAGTCACGGAATGTGCATTACATCAAAATCAGGATCAAGGTCAATTGTGAAAACGTACTTTTTAATCGAACTAAACAGAGTGATAATTATTGCATGACAAGAGAGGTATAATTGATCACACTTGAGTTTCCAAACTTGTTTTGTATTAGAAAGTCAAACAATACATCAACATTGTTCACGACTAACTCTTTAGGAAACCTGCAGAGTAAAGAAACATCTCTGACATGCATACAAGTATAGCAAAGCAGGATGACTCTTTACATTACCAAGCAATGACATTGGAGATGCTGCATGTAGATTTCAAAATCCATTGCATGACAATGAATTTAACGTATAAGCAGAAACACTGGTACGACTTGGACTTTTATCTATCCAATATTCTTTAAATTTAAAATTCTTTTAAAAAAGGCAGATGGTTGAACTGTTGAGTACCAAATAGATGCTCAACATTATCTCCAACTGATGCCTAAATGGCATAAAATTACAGTAATTAATTAGATTGAAAGACAGCAGCTTCTTAGTGTAACTATTAGATATTGATACAAGGTAAATGTGATTCTTTGGTTGGTTGGTAATCTTGTAATAAGGCTAAGAAGAACAACAACATTTCTCACTCCATATAAGAAGGAATATGAACAAAATGGAAGTCAATCTCTTTCAATGGCTGTTATGGTTGAAATGGATATATTGGATGATAAAAAATATATCAGACAAAATGAAGACATGTAAAACAAAAACACATCTGAGTAAATCAAATATCTGCAATTTTGTATACTAAAGTCCAACAAATATTGATAGTCTAATATAGTGTATTTCAAGCATTCCCGTATTTTCGCTAGATCTTCCCAGCTTTTAATCCCGATCGTCATGGCCCAACTGGAGGTGCTAGTGACAGGATAAACCTGTTTGACGACTTTGTTGTTGAATATTCATAGATATCTAAGCCAGACAATCTTAATGGTTGCATTTCATGAATATTAACCTTTTAAAAAACTGTTCCAAAATAAAAGTCATCTAAAAGCATGAGCTCTTCACAGGCAAACAGCTATATATTTCATTTTTAATTGTATTTGACACTATGAAGAAAGAATATGAATCCTTCACCAGACTAAGAATTTTATAAAACTGTGCTATAGATACAGAATGTGTACTTGCCACACTTGAAAAAGTTTAACACAATGTAGCATGGAGTTGTTTCAATATCTATAATCTTTTTCCCATCCTTAATTTTCTTATACAACTTAGGGTTGAAATGCACTCGTCAATTTACCAAACTACAAGTAATTCTAAACGAAATAGCTATATTACAGTCGCTGACTCTCCCCCCCCCCCCCCCCCCTTTCCCCAATTATTCTTTGGTCAACCCTAATTTTTCGAAAGACAGGCAGGCTTCTCTGCAGGATTTGGCATTGTGATTGAATACACAATTCATACCCTTGACCAATGTTGTCTACTACATTTTACCCCTGGATGTATACACACAATTTTTGTCTCCAATGTAATATAACTCTCACATCTGCCAGTATCTTGTATAAACCTGATAAAAAATTTGTACTGAATATTGGCATGTCTGAGTAGAGTGATGCCATACAATTTCAAAGTAAAGATTTACATTCAGGCAAAAAACACAATAAGCGCTCCCCTACACGTGCAAAAAAAAACAGCTTCAGTTACACAGAGAATTCCAAACAAACTAATGGAATGCTTTATATTAATCTCTATAAATACATATAATTCTACTATCTTTCAAGGCTGTGGACAAGGCAATAGATTCTGGTGATGAAAGCAACATGGTGCATATTAGGTATCAGTGATACATCAGTGAATACAGGGCTCAACAGTTACTTTGGTCCACAGGGGATCATGTGTGCAAATGTGTGGGCCCATGTGCTCTGGTTCCTTTAACAGTCAAGCCCTGTTAGAGTCAAGCCCTGGTAAAGAATTTACATCTTGGCCATGACAATAACTTTAGAGTAGTCACCTAAAGAATAAAAAGTGCTTTGAATTGATGCAAAATTCATATCATTGCAAAGGGGAAGCCTTACTGATTAAAATATAACAACTTCCCTCTTCAAAATATGTTTGGGGCCCGCAGTGATCATCTCTCAAAATGTTAATTTTGAGATCCAGATGTTCTGCCTTCAGCTGTCCCCCGTAGAGCGTCAAGACATCACATGCAGGACACAGCCAGCCACAAAATTGCATGTAATGCCTTTCCATGATATCAATCTATATGACTTTTCAGCAAATTATTCATGTTTTTCAAAAGAAATTTGTCCATCCATATATAATTTGTCCATAAATATCACTTGTTGTGAATTTTCTTTGGGTGACTACTTTAAGGTACCAACAGTGGTCTTGCCTCTACCCAAACCTCCACAGCATCGTACCCCACAGACAGGCCACGAGGCTGGACGCTTCTATGGTATATGCTCTGACAACCATTGCTCTGCAGTCCGTATGCTACATTAACCACGTTCCTATGGAGACTGCTGTAATGGCTCTACAAGTCTCTATGATGATGTCAACTCAACACCACTGCATGGGTTTCTCTAAGCTCTAGTTGCTGTGGGGTGAAATAAAACCAAGAGAAAGAGAGAGAGAGAGAGAGAGAGAGAGAGAGAGAGAGAGAGAGAGAGAGAGAGAGAGGGAGGGAGGGAGGGAGGAGGGGGTGGGTGAGAGAGATAGAAAATGTGGAGAGAGGGAGAGAGGAGGAAAATTGGTGAATAGTTTCCTTTGGAGCATGCATATTAGCATTCTTGAATTACTCTATCCTAGCAACTTACCCCACTTCATGTTTTCAAATAGTTTTCTTTTCATATATATTTATTCCCAGGATAATTTTTTTAAATTAGGAAAAATGCAATCCCAAATGTTTCTTGCTCATTTATAAAGAAAATGATTTTAGTTTAAAAGGCATTAACCTTAGTCTAAAAGATCACCTTTGCAGAGCTGCCAACCTTGTGCGACCAAAAAAAGGAATCATGATGGCAAAAAAAAGGAATTTCAAGCAAAAAAAAGGAATTCATGAAGACGAAACTTACAACCACGCGCCACACACTTCCAACGCAGAAATGTTCATTCCTCATGCTGTTTTTTCCATACAAGCAGGTATTTTTGTTTTGGTTATTTTAGTATTATCGGCATTTCATTCTTTTTGAGAATATTTTTCTCTTTAAGTATGTTTTCAAGTATGTTTTCAAATTAGTTTTCTATTGAATTTGTTCGTGTGATATTTGACGTGTGATATGTAAAAAAATAAAAAATAAAAAATAAAAAAAAACATATTTTCTGAAGAAAAAACGTAATACCGTAATTTGGAGGAAAAAACGAGTAATTCCGGCAAAAACGGAATGGTTGGCAGCTCTGCCTTTGAAGATAGAATTACAAAGCATGCTCGTTTACATTTCCGAAATTTGATACATTAGTACAAAAAATGAAGGAATAAAAAAAAGTATTTTCAAAAATAAAATACTTTCATACCTTCAGCCTAAGTGTGTTGGAAGCTCCTCTTATTCTTTGCGATTTTGTTGACCTGAAAATAAACGAAAATGTGTAATCTTCATAGTGACAACCGAACTACACCTTGTTTGAACACACTATAGGGCACAATATATTCAATATCCAACACCTAAACCATGCAGTCAACTACATGCATGCATGATGATTTCGCTATAATCAAACACAAAAATATTGTTAATTTGAAAATGTTAGACAAAGAAAAACTAAAATTTGTTAATGTTTTCAATGTTAGTGAGGAAATAAGAGTACATCAGACACCATTCATTTTCATTATAGCAATAAAAGATTGATCATTATTTAACCAAAAGAGGAGGGTCCACTCTAATACAATCAAATTAATCAAATTACAACAAATGACTCTCTCCTAATGGATTAAATCTCATTTCATTTTTTGTGTCTTGTACTACTTTGCAAAAGAAGAAAATTGCATCACACAGCACATTCATTTACATTTATTACACCTAGATGAAGGCAAAAACTATAGAAAGAGCAAGAGACATGATGTGCATTGAACGGACTCTGCTTGGAGGCATTACATGGGGACTAAGAATATATCCAGGGTTTCTTGCTTTCTTTATTTTTTATTTTGTCCTTTCTTTTTTCTCTTTTTCTTTCATGCTTGTCAGTACTAATCTTATGTGAATGCATTTTTACAGATTGCATTCACCCTGAATTGCATTGATCAATCATCTCACTAATTCCCTCTGTGGCTGTCTGTGAGCAGTGCATTTATAAATTTCATTTACGAAGGATACATTGTTTCTAACATTTAAAAGAAACATGATGTACAGAGATAGTTTCTTTCTTTTTTATTTTTTTATTTTGTCCTTTGTTTGTCTTTTTTTGTGTGCATGTTTGCTTGTCAGTTCTAAGCTTACGTACATTGTAAATGCATCTTTATGAATTGCATTCACCCTGAAAATTGCATTGATCAGTCGTCGTACTAATTCCCTCTGTGGCTGTCTGTGAGCAGTACAAACTCCACTTATAAACGATACATTAAACATTTTGAAGAAACGTGATGTACAGAATAGTTTACTAGATCGATGGCGCATAATAAATGATGTATTATTATTATATATCTTCAGATCTCTCTCTTTTGACTCTTGATAACAACTACCCAAAAAGAAATGATAGAACAAAATTAAATATAAATTGAAAATGCTTAATTCTTTGGAAAGAACTTCCTTTAAAAAGAAGGAAAGCAGAAAGATAGACATAGAGAAGCAGAGAATACAAAACAGAGAGATATATTTTGAGAAAGATATAAACAAAATTGCTGAAGAAGTTTACT
This sequence comes from Strongylocentrotus purpuratus, assembly GCF_000002235.5. Lineage (NCBI taxonomy): Eukaryota > Metazoa > Echinodermata > Echinoidea > Camarodonta > Strongylocentrotidae > Strongylocentrotus > Strongylocentrotus purpuratus. Next base: position 34,714,549 of record NW_022145615.1, read on the forward strand.
ATTTAAAGACAATATACAAATAATCCACATCAGTGAGGGCATTAGTAAGAATTACCCACATGAGGTACCTTTGGAACAGTCTAACACGCCCGAGGTGTTTTATAAGATTATGTTTCATTTGTTTTATAAAATGATGTTTTTTAACATGATTTTGATAATGACCGGTCATTACCATTGGATAATGACCGGTCATTACCCAAATTACGCGCGATTACGCGTTGGGCAAAATAAATGCCTGGTCACGTGTACACTTTCAACCAAACATTTGATTAGGATCCACGTCATCATCTTATAATGTACTACAGGTATAACAATGAAATTAGGGTTCGAAAATTTTGAAAGTCAAACATCCCTGAATAACCATGGGAATCTCAAAGAAAATTTGGTCATACATAATATTTTTTCCCCGCTATGTTGGTGAGTGAACACTTTTCTGTAGGCGGTCACAACATGAGATCTTCCCCATAACACTGAGTATAATTACAGCCCCAACGGAAAAGATACAGAGAAAACAGCTGGAAAGTTAATTGACGAAGTCATGCTGCCGCACAGCAATGTCTACATACTACTTTTTCTCACACACTACTAACTACTAGCGAACTGCATTCTAATATATGCATGCTTTTATGAATTAGTGTTAAAAGATGGGGATTTTTCTTTGGTAAAGTCTAATGACATACGTCTCTTGTGTTTGTCTTTGAGCAGGCCACTCAAGGTGCGATAAACCGGGGACTTGGGGTCCATGCGAGATAAATCCCAGACTTCTTCTTTGGTTAGTTGAGCATTTCTGGTTATTACGTTATTATTTGTTAAAAATTTTCAAATGTTAAAATTCAACAATAGTAAAAAGTCTAATACAGCTTCCACCAAACTCAATATGAAATGGGATCTCTGATTAAAGCAGCATCACAGAGAAAATAGGGTGTAATAAGTACATTATTCCCAGTTAATTTGAAAAACAAGACTGATTTATTTAGCTTAGTTGTTAGTTGCCACTTAGTTCTATTATGCTAAGAAAAGCCACTATTTCCATGTATTTCCCAGTAAACTGTCTGGGCAAGATATTAAGCAAAGTGTACTTCATAATTCCCTATCTTACAACAAATAAATAAGTATGTATAGGACCTTTGTTGTGCACAAATGCTGATTTTTCATCCCCATTTGCCATCAACTTACATGTCAAAGTATCAAAGTATAAAACCACAGCCATGTACCGCATCATATGGGAATAAGCCCTTATGATTCGTATCCAGCAAAGTGTTATCAGTATAAGGAGTAAATTAGCTGCATACTACAAACAAACAAATCAATTTCCTTTCTAATAGATGTCCAACCGATGAAGGTCAGAGAGACACGAAGAACAAAAACAAACAACCTTCCTCATCATTTTGAACAAGCATTATGTTATCTGGTTAGTGTCCTGTGTCCGCATCAAGCTACGCAACAAATCATCAAAAGCTCACCACTCGACTAGTTACTTTTATCAAAATTTCCCCCACACTTTTAATAGGAAAACTACATATTCTAAAGAACAGCACCCCCGTACGAACATCACAAGGAGACTACATGAAACCATGTCCTCACTTGCATTACAGCTGAAGCATCAAAGGCTTTTAGTGTGATTCTGCCATGAAAAAGGTGAAGATATTGCACTTTTAACTGTTTCCTTCACAATAAAAAATGATGGCCCCATCAGAACACAATTCATGTGGTAGTTGTAATCTGTACAAACAACTACAAGAGATTTTTGTTCACCGAGAGAGTTAGGGCCTATTTGTATGCCGATATTAGATATTAGGGATTTGTATGGATGCAGCACAGCTTCAATTTATGCTAGGTCATTCTTCAAAAGGTATTATAGTTAGTATGGGAAATGATAGGAAGGAGATATTGGTGTTGCCAAACTCTTTATGGGATTCTTATGCATTCTATGCTCAACCACAAGCACCAGCACTGTGTTGACAGCTCCTGTTAATCAGTTAGCAAATTCACATTATGTGGGCTGTAGCCATTTACTCACTGCCGAAACATTAAATTGCTAACTATTTTGCTTGGTTTCAATTAGAAATTCACAACATTTCAACAGTAATTCTACTTTTTGTTCATAATCAAACAGGAGGATCCCAAAATTGAAAAAATACTATCCTGCAAGATGCTGTACTTTGTAGTCTTGCAGGTCAAAGTCTATGGGTGCTTCTTCATGGAGAAGTAAGGTGGGCCGTTTGGAGAGTGGTTGGGTCAGGGCATTAAAGCCCATCTGTACTAGTTTATAGGAGGGATTAGACCACCCTGCAAGGTCACTGGACAGGTGGTTATCTCATCAACTCAGCTCTCAATTAACATCAGAAAAAGAGGATCATGGGGGACCAATGGTCACCGACTAGGCATTGTTTTCTATATAGAGGGAGCAAGTAGCTACAAGTAGTACAGTGTGGCATTAAACAGATGATCACTTCATGTTGCCTACCTTAAATGACTATGTGGATCTGGTGCACTGCTGATTGTGTCTCTGCTGATGCCTCCTCCTCTAATGCTTCCTGCACTCCCCAGGTCTGGTCTCTGTACCACAGGAGCTGGACCAGACACTACAGACAGATTGATCATTGCACCTGCATGGAGTGAGAAAGAGGGCTTTAGGGCTTGTAGAGGCGCGATAGCTCAGTTGGTAGAGCAGTGGTCTCGTAATCCGGCAACCCGGATTCGAAACCAAGTCGACGCGCTAGTGCCCTTTGGTAAGGCATTAATCCTCATTACCAGGTCTCTCAGAGAGGACCTATAGCTGTAGGTCCTCTGATTGCTTACTACAAGCATTTATGCTTACTTAGCAGTCAGGTAAAATAATCACCCCCATATACTAGGGCTATTAGCTTCATATGTGTAGATCATCTCTGATTTCTTTATACTAAATCTGATTTTTACTTTTCAATGACTATAAATATACTTGTTGGTTAATCTTTTCATTGGTTCCTAGTAATAAGATTGTTTCCAAATAGACAGACAGACGGCCAAATAGTTATATTAAAAACAGTAATGTCTGAAGCATTTCCTTGTGAGATAGTCTATGACTTTAGATCTTCATCATGACGACCCGTGCATAAATCCCATTTAATATTACTCTTTCTTTATCCTAGATGGAAAATTAAGATTGCTTGGTTGACAATATTTAATGGCCCTTCAGGAGAGATACATATTTTCCCTATCTTTACAACATACTTCTGTACTCACATTGTTTTTGGTGACAGCATAATCATTTTCTCAAAACTATACTAAAACTGACTATTGTTGTTAATCTTTACAATGTCACCTTTTTGATATCAGTTTTTATGTCAGTTTTTAAAGCAATTTTTAAAATGGGATCTAGGGGTGACCTCTCTTGGATTTTGGGGGGTTCATTCCTAATCTCTTTTTGAGCTTTCTAAAGCTAATTTGCTCTCCATCCCAATGTTTTGTCCCCCTTGCCTCCTTATTGTTATCCCTTAATATAGGAGAGCTTAGTGAAACGCAGTGGCATTAAAACATGTGCAGAATGCAATTTTTTGATGAAAAAAAAAATTATATTACAGAGTTAGAACCATTGTTAGGATATGCAGCTAGTAAATACACATAGGTGTGAGTGTGTTACGGTTGATGCAGGGCATGAGGGCATTCACTATGGTATTCACTATGATAACACTGTACACCTGCAACCTTCATAACAAATACAGTGTGCACACAGCGCAGCAGTGGCCTCGTAAACAAACTGCATTGCATGGTGCAACTTCTTGCAGCATGCATTATGCCTTTTTGTTGCACCGTTTTTGCATGGTTGTTATTACCAAAATGCACTCCCGTGCACTCCCCATGCACGCACACGTGATTCATTTTGACGCTTCTCATTGGCTTCATTCTTGAACCCATTTTATAAACTTTAATAACACTTTCATATAGCTGGCTTTTCATTCAGATATGTTGAATTACAACTTTTAATTCACTGTCAACATTACTTAATCTACTGCACCTTTTGCATTACAGACATATCTTTTCACAGCACCACATTCCTCTGAGGATACTGGTTTTTAGAACTGCATGAGACTGATATGAGTAGACTCTTACCTGATGAAGTATTGGCACCTGTAGGTCCTACTTTGAGAAGGTTAGGGAAGTTATTGTTGGCAGCATACAGGCCTGGAGGTGGCGTGGTGGTATTAAGGTTGTTTCCTCCCCCTCCTCTCGTGTTCAACCGTACTTGCACTGTTCCTGTTTAGTTCATTGAGAGGTACAGTAAGAATGATTTTGTTATGATTGATGGGAGAATACACAAATGTTACGACAGGGGTCCCAGCATTTCATTAAATAGAATTGCATGGAATTCCAAGGTTCCAAGATCATTTAAGGAGGCATTATACACACTAAATTGCTCAGAAAACACCTAGCACGTTAAAGCTGCAAGACATATATTTTCTGAATGTTGTCATTAAAACTTTGTGATCCCATTAAATTATTTCAATAAGAATAATAATAATAATAATAACAATAATAATAATATAGTTATATTTAGCAAGAGCAGTCTCATGAATATTAATAGTTTTCTTGTGGATGCCTTACAATGCCCTCATCTTAAGCACTTAAACTAATTCTTATCAAATAAAAATTTCCTTCGCCTGGTTGAAGAGTGAGAAATGTAATTTTGTGCCTAGCCATAGTAGGAAATTCTAGCCCTATGCACCACCAAAGTTTGAAATTCAAATAGAAAATAGTAAATAAAAAGTGGAAGTAACACAAATCTGTATAAAAACATATTGAATCTACCTGTTTCTCTCTTTTGTCCATTATTTGCACTCAGTATCCTTCTTGAGTATCCCCCATCCATGATCCTCCAATCACCATGTCCCATGGCCGCAGCAGCAGCCGCAGCAGCTGCTGTAGAGTTCATATTGCCATGTCTACCCCGTAAACTCTCATTGTCCATAAGTGATAGATTCTGGAAGTCCTGTTCGGCAATCACCAAGTTATTGACAGTGTGCTGGGAACCGGGACCCTTGCGCGATGGGAACCTCTGTCGTTGACCAGAGAGGTTGGGAGCCATGCCAGCCCCATTGATCATTCCTGGCTGGTCTCCGTGTTGGCTGAGGGTACGGATGTTACGACCAGCGGACGTGTTGGGCCAGGGTATTCCCCCTGGAGGTTGGGGTTGGGTTTTGGCCATTTGGACATTGTAGTTTACAGTTTGTGTCTGGAAAAATATATGGCATTAAAATTATTAGTTGGGTATCACACTATCAAATAAAATCATTTCAGCTAATTTGCTACAAACTTTATAGAAAAGTTGTTATGGCTGCCATTTGGAGATGATTTCATTAGAACTTAAGACTTTTTTCTATTTCATTATTTGAGGAAACTATTTTTTTAAATCAAGAATATGGATTGACTATTAAATTCAACTTTAGTAGGTATACGCAAGAATATATATAACAAATACAATTGTAACGCCATTACTAGATGTACTGTATTTTACTAATGATATGGTCTTTTCAGACCCAAAAGGACGTTAACTCTATTGAATTATATGACTTTATGTCCTGGCTCCAAAGAGACAATATGCCTTGCATAATTTGCATAAAGTTTAAAAAAAAAAAAAAAAACATTTACAAGATACTGAGAAGTTGGTTTTTGTTAAGATAAAAGCAAAAGCAACACATGTATAACAGTCAAAAGAGGTTAGACAAACGGGATATTAACATTTAATACTTTAAAACTAGATGGAATTCGACTGCGCGCAGTCGAAAATGATGCCTCCGTCATAGAGCAATTTTACAAACCAAAACAGAAGAAATTTTTCAAATTCAAGTTCAATTGTAATCCATTAACAGGTTCTCAGAATATCGTGATTACAAACAATTTCTCATATACATATATGACCCTTTGAACTTTGACCTCATGATCCTAATATCTACTCAGCTCATTGGCTCTGCAAGATATCCAGAGTTAAATAGTAATCCATCTGTCAGTTCTAATGAGAATGCGTTCACAAGCTATTTTTGCATACATAATGAGCCCATGACCTTGGACCTTATGAACCAAGAATCTACACAGTTCATTGGCTCTGCAAGATACATAAATGATCTAAGTTTGGCAGGAATCCATCAATCTGTTCTAATGATAACGCGATCACAAGCTGTTTTTGCATACATAATGGGCGCTGTGACCTTTGACCTTTGACCTCGTTACCCAAAATCTAATAAGTTCATCGGCTCTGCAAGTAACATACATGACCTAAGTTTGGCAGGAATCCATCAATCGGTTCTTGAGATAACGCGATCACAAGCTGTTTTTGCATACATAATGAGCCCTGTGACCTTTGACCTTTGACCTCGTGACCCCAAAATCTAATCAGTTCATTGGCTCTGCAAGATACATACATGACCAAAGTTTGGCAGGAATCCATCTATCGGTTCTTCAGATAACGCGATCACGAGCCGTTTTGCATACATAATGAGCCCTGTGACCTTTGACCTTTGACCTCGTGACCCCAAAATCTAATCAGTTCATCGACTCTACAAGATACATACATGACCAAAGTTTGGCAGGAATCCATCCATCGGTTCTTCAGATAACGCGATCACGAGCTGTTTTTGCATACATAATGAGCCCTGTGACCTTTGACCTTTGACCTCGTGACCCCAAAATCTAATCAGTTCATCGACTTTGCTAGATACATATATGACCAAAGTTTGGTAGGAATCCATTGATCCGTTCTTCAGATAACGTGATCACGAGAACGGGACGTACGTACAGACGTACGTACAGACGTACGGACGGACGGACGGACGGACGGACGGACGGACGGACGGACAACCCGAAAACATAATGCCTCCGGCTACTTCGTAACGGAGGCATAAAAAGAGAATAAGTCAAGGTAAATACGATTATTAGTGTTTTAGCAAAACAGCACAACATAATGCTTTTATAACAAATAATTCAAGGGGTAATACTTGATTGTTTATCAGGGTTAGAAATATCGAACAAAAAAATACAGATTAGTTTAATATAATTAGATATCATCCCATAAAGTGATAAATTAATTATAAACAAATACGAAATATGAAAAGCAAACAAAAATTAGAAGTGCATTCTGACTGGATGTCAAATGTTGGTGCAGTTATGACCTGGGGAGAAGAGGGGGGGGGGGCATGATATGGAAGGGGGTTGGTAGTTTAATACTAACCATGTAACAGTGATAAATTAATTTGTATGAAATTATACAGCAAAACACAAAACATTTTGAATGCCACTATGGGTTGTGGAAAAAGGTACGAATGTGATTACAGATAATGCAAGTGCTGCTTTTCTTGGGTCTTCATGGGGTGCGGGATCTGTGCAAAATGTGTAAAATTGCACCAAACCACCACAATTATGTGCAAACTGGGCTACCAGAAATAGCAAAGGTCACCTTTTCACTGAATGGTTGCACATTTGGTATACACCATGCAGGGTCATTGTGCCCCATCAGCTGTGATAAGGAATTGCTTTGACTCAGACCCAGACCCTGGCTCTGAAAATTCCTTGAGGTTGCAGAATACTACACAATCAAAAATAGAGAGTGAGAAAGAAAAAGAGTAGAAATACATGTCCCACCACATAATTTGCATCGTCAATTGAAACCTGTGCGTGCAGGTGTAATTCCGCCGTGTCATGAAGAAAAATGAAAATAGCAATGGCCCGCTGAGAGTGAGAAAGGCATTAAGTCATATAGTGTCCTTGTAAACAGGGTATAATGCCCTTCTCGCTCTCAACGGACATAATGTTCCCATGTTTAAAAGAACATGTTAACTGACATGCATAACAATAATATTCAAATATGAAACTGAAAGAAAAAGAAAAGAAAATTAAAATTGAAATCGAATTCTATGAAATCCTCCAGTGATTTCCATCGTCTCCATATGACATCAAACATCACCTGAAGCCGAGAGTTCCATCTGTCTAGCAAATTTAAGAGTGAAGATGAACTTTGAAAACAGAACTGACTGTTAGTTATGACACTTTGCAGTGTAACTCTGAAGTATCAACTCTGAACTGTCAACTCTGAACAAGAACATTTGATCTCTACCTCCTCTTTATCATTCCAGGGGCTGTCAAATTTCTGCTGTTTAGGAGCTACAAGCAGTTTTCTGCCCCATCTTTGTGAGTGGCTTCTCTTAGCTCCATGCTCCTCCTCTCTTAGATCTGTCTTACTCATAGACTCTTCCCCCTGATGAGGAATTCTTTCTGTAAGATTTCTTGCTGATGCTATGTCATTAAGACTTCTATGAGCTCCATGCACCTCCTCTCCCATATCAGTCTTTCTCTTGAAATCTTCAGACATATGCATCATTCTCACTGAAGAATTTCCTGCTGATGCAATGTCATCAAGAGATTCCAATAAGAGTTCTGTCCCCGAGACATACTTCAAAGGGCTTAAAGATGTCTTTGATGAAGTATCTGGCAGATGTGGATAGTCTTCCATGGATCCATTGCTGTTGTTGTTCTGATTCTTCTTAGTGACAAGGTTATTCAGGCTAAGGAGAGGAATAGCGCTTGGTTTCTTCTTCACTGATCCACTGGACATGCTATGTTGCTGATCATCAAGCTCCTTGACATGTCTGGCTGCTAGAGTCTTTTGACAGCTGCTCAAGAACTGGAGGCCGAGTTCAGTTGTCATGATCTCACTGGTGCTTCCTCTCTGCTTGGTGTCAGGGACCCACTGCTTCAGGGCTTCTACTGTCAATACACCATTCATTGCATTACTGGGTTTCTTATGCTCATCCCACACCACACGCGCCCTACCATCACTCAGTCTTGGCCAGCATGTTGAGTTTGGCCTCTGTGACGTCCTGTCCGTGCGATAGACACTGTGCATTTCTGGTAACGACTGATGACTGCTGTTGTTGTTCCGTTGTTTATCCTTTCCCGCACTTTCCTTTGAGTTATCTTTTAATCTCCCCCCTTCTGTCACACGCCTACTTAGATCACTCCCTGGTGCTAGCGAAGGAGGGTCCTGACTGGGCAAGGGCTTTGACCGACTGGTGCTTTGACCACTAAGCGTCGGGTCACTCACTGTCTCAAGTTTGGACACATGCATCTCTGTAGTATAGTACAAGTGATTGTGCATGTTGTACGCGAATACCTCTGGAATATTACTAGCCGGTGTCTTATTTTCATGAAGAAGGGAGGGTCTTGTTGCTTCAGTATTACTGCTTTTGCTACTAGACCTCTTCTTATGATAAGAGGGATGATTTGACCTTTTGTGGTAAGGAGGGGTGTCTAGATGGAGATAGGTATTCATACGCCTTTCAAGAACACTGTTGCTGTAAGGCACAGATGATGTGAGAGCTAGTCGGTGGTATTCCTGCTTAGTCATTACAATTGAATATGAAGAGTATCAAAAAGCTGCAGTTAGATTTAAAATGCAAATAAGAGCTGATTTTGTTTTGACGGCAAAAAGTTTATTTAATGTGACAGTTGCCACAAAGAGACCTGACAAAATGTAAAGTAGTGCAACAGGATAGATGAATTCACCAGATTCCAACCTAATAGAATTTAAGTTACATATTAAATTAACCAGATTTACCAAGAAGTTCATGCAGTTAATATTAACTTAGAATATTGAGATTATGCATATCATACATTTAAATAGACAGAGAAAATTTCATTTCTTGTATTTTTTCCAGATATTTGCAATCACATCACAGTGGAAAAATCCAATCAATCTCCACCACAGTCACAAGTGAAAAGCTGGAATTTATAAACAATCACATCAAAAGTGAAGGCTTTGCTATGTATTTCATGAGAACTGGTGGAAGGAGTGCCTTGAAAAAAAAAACAATTGGGCAAACTTTAAGTGAAATCACTTTTTTTGAAATAACAAAGAAACACTGGAAGGATATGACCTTCAAAAAGACATTCATATTTACAAAAGGTTATTTCAAAACAAAATATATATATATATTTTTTAATGTCATTTTTGCAGCAACAAAATTTAACGGACTGCCAAGATTCAAGATGCTTTTCAATCAGTTCATGGTATGTAACTCTCAAGAATATGGATCACTGATTATATTTGTAGGGTGGTATTCCGATAGTGTGTACTAGCCTGGCTTAACTTAGTCCACATGTTTATGGAGTGCCTTTTACCAACTCATTTACCCTACAGATTATTTTAATCCTGCAATGTAAAGTGTAAAAAAAAAAAAAAAAAAAAATTGATATGAAATGGGAAGAAAAAGATAATGAGTATGAACTGAATTTCAACAAAGTCTTTGGTAGATAATCTTTGTCATGAATATTGGAAGGAGGAAGATGAAACCTAGCATTCCATGGAGGTGTGAACTAAAATTCTTTTTTAGTCTGGACTTAGTCCCAGCTTAACTTATGAGAATACCACCCATAAAGTTTCATATTTCATGCTAGAAAATTTCAAGAGTCAGAGAGAGGAAGTGTATGGCCATGCAGCCAATTTGAAGATCTATTTTGCCTCTGTGCAGTGGAAGAATAAGGCATGAACTTACATTTGGCTGCCTATCTGCATTCTTCATGACACCCACTGTGCCTGGAGTACAGTGTAGTAGCCGGTAGACATGCTCGACCACGCCCAGCCCTCGGACAAGGTTATCTCTCTGGAGGAGGGCACTGATCCTCTCCAGCTCCTCCTCCTCCACAATGTCAAGAGGTTTGGTGGTGTCGATCACCTCGTAGTCATAGTAAGCCTAGAAGGGTAAGGGCAAAGAAAGTGGAATACACAGTCTGCTCAGATACCTTGATGCAAAAGGATGAAATTGTTTGGGGCCATTGGTAGTTTACAGTGGGACAGACAGTGTGAATTTCTCACTAAAATAGAATAGATATTTTGTACAGGTTACATCGAATGCATAGTTTCCACTTACAGAGACACACAGTTTATTTTGATATCTTCTGTAGACTAATACATTTATTAGAGTATACGCCAAAGTGTGTATTATACCAAATTACCCCATGGCAAACCTCCAAGGATCACCTCCCGCTCATAGGCCGAAATACACAAAGTAAGTTGAGATGTGGAACATGGTCTAACCTATGATTTAAACCTTTACCATATAGACTAAAACAAGCTTTTAATAAGCACACATAACCGTTCAACGGCTAATAGGCTACATGCTTCCTACGCTGATTGAGATTAAAGCAATAGTTTAAAATGAACCTTCTTTGTGAATTCTGGTCAGAGTTCAATTACAAATGTTGAAAGGTTACGACACGCCCAGAACACAACATATATTTCACATTTCTTCCTTTAGTCTTACATCACTATTAAGAAATGAAAAAGTCTTACATCAGAACGTGATCTGTAGTAGTGTTTTTTGCCCAGCGCTACACGAGGCACCGTTGGTCTAGCTCTCCTCCTGGTTCTACCATCACCGTTAGGACTCTCTGGTCTGACTCCACCAGAGTCCTTCCTCTCACTCGGTTTCTTCTTCAGCATCATCTCTAGCTTCTCCTGCTTTACACGTATCTCCTCCCTCTGTAGCCTAGGTGATGAAAACAAGAGACACATTTTCACATTTGTTATCTTACAGGCATTCAAATAATAATATAATTAAACAGGTAGCTGTCAGTGGAAGATATGCAAAATGTTTTTTTCATCTGGCACACAATGGAACTAAAAAGAAACCAGAATAACAAAAGTATTTAGCAAATTTCTTGTTACCGTTACTAATTTAGAAAATGCCAGAAATTATCTGAATATCATCCCCTCCAATCAAAAAAGAGGGAGATCTAAAGCCTTACTTGAAAATATTTTCTACTTTAACTAAAACTTCCAAAATATTCTTCTACAAGAAGTAAATTTCTTTGATTCTATCAATGTCTAGGAAACCTCATAACCCCAAAGTCTACATTAAAATTTGTCTTTTTTTCTGTATACTATCAAACAAAATATTTGAGCAATTCAATGACCTTGCATTTCAGTGAAAAGACTTTTATACTCTGTTTTATTGAAGGACCATAAATGTACATGCTGGTTAATACGGGCATTCTTGGCTCTTACCTTGCACACTCCCCTCTTGCTTTGGAAGCTGCTGTTTCTTGGAAGAGAGAGCCACTGTGTTGGAAGTACTTCTCATACTTGTCAGAGTCTTCTACTGGGTATATCCTTGTGAAGTCCCCTAAGTGACCCTCTTCATACTTGAGCTGAGCCTCTGCTGCTTTGTCATAGGAATCCTCATACTCCTCTTTCCTACACAGTGAAACAGAGACATCAAGGTTAGAGGCATGAAGGTCAGAGGCATGAAGGTCAGAAGCATGAAGGTCAGAAGATGGTAAGGACACATTCTCCTTAAATCATTTGAGTTTTATTTGATTCAAGTCCTTAGGTTCTCTACCTTTTTAAAATTTGGTTTGACTTATCTTTTCACTTCAATATTGATATACATTTAAGGATTCTAGAATGGTGTTTGATAAAAAAAACACACTCTAATGAATAAATGTTTTTCAATTTCAGTAGTGAAACATTCTTAGCTGAACATTCTCTGCCCTATCTCTATATTGTTTTGACCCGCACCATTCAATAAATTCTAGAAAAAGTGAAAACACATTGTTAATTTAATCTTCTACAGTGACTGCAAATATATTCTGTGCTTGGTGAAATTGTAAACACATTACTAGTTTACAACTTATCAAGATCTTTATGCAATACAGTTTGAAAGAGTAATCTAGTTGAGAGCAGGCCATTCATGCCACTGCTTGCTCTCACCATTGGTCTCTTAATTATGATCTTTAGATAATATTTTTTCTTCAATAATGAACTATCAAAAAAGCTAAATTCTGTAGATGTGTGACCATGATGTGTACGTCCTTTGACAGACTATTGCCAGTAAATGGCGAGAGCAAACAGTGGCATGAACGGCCTGCCATAGTTAAGTCCAACTTAAAGTCAATCTTAGTCTTTGTGAAACACCCCCAGTTCTTATACAGACTAGGACACAGATGCTCCCCCAAATCAGGCACTAACACATTCTAAACAATTCTCCAATACCTGAATTCCTTTGGCTTGGACCTTTGCAGGAGTCTCTCTTTGATCTTTTTGCGATCCTCCTCCAAGCATTTCTTCTTATCGTAATGAGTCAGGTTAATGATGTTCATGGTGTCGTAGAGGAGACCTTCTTTGACTTCCTTGTCTAGCTTGGCATCTGTGTGGAAGCTCGGTGAATGGTTGACCTAAAATCAAAACAGTTTATAAGAGACTTACAGTGAATTACAAAGTGTGAAGAGAATATACATAATTGTATATCTTCTGCTCACAGGATACAGATATTTCATTGTTTTGCACTCATGAGGAATCTCAGAGAGGATTAACAAACTTCTTATCAAGCACTCAGAAATAACGACCTTACTTTAAAACACCTCCCCTTTATGCAAATGTACGGCAAGCTTCTGTCGCATCTGAATCAAACCCCCGGAACTTATGACTGTCAATTTCCGATGTTAAGAGTTACAACTTATAGCAAATAAGATTTGCTTGTGAGCTGTACATGCATTTTTGATCAATCACAACTGTTGTAAAATAAAACCAATTTAATTCAATTAAAATCAGACTAAAACTACTTTGCACATACTGCACTAGGGCATCTTTAGTGCCATATGGAAAATAAAAATCCATTAAGGATTAAATCACTGAATGCTGCTGAACGCAGAGAAAGTCAATAATTATAAGGCTCTCATCCTTCTCAAATTACAATATCACATTTTCCAATACCACAGAGACATCCAAAAATCTCTTGATTCTGTGACCTCAAAATGTCACTGTAATGGCTTTTAGAGAATAGGGACCTGTCTCATATAGGAAACAAACGATTCAAAAACTGATTTCGCAAGTCTGTACTACAGAGATAGGGTGTGTAAGTTTGTGATTGCATGAATGACTTTGGATGAATCCAGGGGGGTGTTTCACAAAGATTCTAAGTAGAACTTAACCCTAAGTTGGACTTAATAATTATGGAGAGCCATTTGTAGCCTTCAAATAAAATATATTCAAAAACAAAAAATGCACATCAAGAACATGGAATCTCCTTGAAAATAGAAAATATGAAAGATTTAAGTCAACATTTTATGCCTTTTAAAATAACTTTTACAAAATATTTTCAATGATGCTAATGGCTCTCCATAATTGTTAAGTCCAACTTAGAGATAAGTTCAACTTAGGATCTTTGTGATGTGATGCTTCTTGTGACCATCAACCCACCTCTATTAGCCATGGTTTGAGCTTCTTATCCAGCATGACATCAAAGCCTAAGATCTCAAAGCAGCCACTGCCCTTGATGTGGTTAGGGAAGCATGTACGGTAGTTGTGTTTCAGGACAGGGTGAGCTGTGATCAAGGTCTTGATGATCACATCATGGATGTCCCTCCAGATCTTATCAATGTCGTACCCATTGTTCTTGAACCACTGATCGACTATTGTGATTTTCCTGGTGGTGAAAAAGAAGAGTGGCATATTAAATGTAATATTTTATATATATATTGAACTTGATGTGTCCATCTTAATGAATATTCAATTCTCACTGTTTAACATTAAGATTTTAAACCTGCAGGTATAATATACAAATACCAACTGGTCTCTGCAGGCAACACTTACTTTGAACAAATAAATACAGTTTTGCTTAATCTACAGGGATCAAAATACAGATGACTATTACCTGTAAAATGATGCAACCTACATTCCCATTTTTTTGCAAATAACTCATAACACTGAAAACAAGATAATGTATGCTATTTATCAAAACAAATACATATCATATGCATAAATCAGTCAAATTCAAAGAGTAGGATACTAATTGTTTTGTTTTGAATTTTAAGTAGTTTGGGAGAGAAAAACACAGAAACTATGTTTGGAATTCTTATTCTTATTGAAATCATTTCACATGAATGAAGCTACATGTATTTGTTTTACCGTTCAACAAATACATGACAAAGAACTAGATCAAAGTATCTCACCTTTTGTGACCACTTTCATCATCTCTAATGAAGTCTGAGCTGTGTTTGTTGATAGCGTAGTTTGTGAGATGCATACACACATCATCCTGTAAGCAAAGTATACAATCAAAGTGACTTCTCTGCACCAGTCTGAGTCTCATCTTCATTTAACATGTATGTCATGGTGTACTTAATTCACTTTTTGAATCATTATAAGAAGCATAATCAAAACAGGAGTTTGTTCTAGACCTATACAGTCAACTTGTGAAAAAAAATTAAGGAAGATGAACAAATGTTTATAATTCAAAACAACTATTTTTTATGCTGAAGCTTTCAAAATTCATTACAATGTGTTTTGCAAACTGTGCAAATTCACCAACAGCTTTGCAGATCCAAACATAAATGTCCCTCCTTTAATTCAAACTCTGGAACCCTCAATACAAGGGCCCATGCGTAAGACCTTAAAAATTGTAAACATATCCAAACCCCTGTAAGTAGATGTTGGGGGGGGGGGGGGTCCTCCATAAACAGTGAAAATAATTCCCTTCATCACAATGCAATAACTAGGACTGTTGGTAATGATTACTTACAACATTGCTACTGGTTGGATCTGTGTACTTCACGGTGGCGAATCTGACAAGGCCATCTTTATAGACGTAAATCCTGAAAGGATCACAGGACGTTACCAAAACATAGATCCTGAAGTCAAACTTGTAGTTATCGATGAGGAAGGGCTGCCAAAGGATATCAAGGTTAAGGTATATAAATACATCTTAAATTGGCAACTTTTACTCCAGGCTTCAGAGATTTATTAGGAGCAAGATAATGATGCTGTAGTCACATTCTAAATAATCAAAACATCCCAACAGGGCTATAAAAAGAACTTAAATTCCTTCAAATAAGGAAAAATCCCACAAACATGAAGGTCAAATATTACAAAGATAAGATTATGATTTATAAATTACATGTAAGACTATTCATCAGAAATCAAAAGTTATTATAAAAATCATTAAATACATATATATATTTGTACCAAGTTTTATATAAACAAAAATCAACCTGTTGTCTATAGCTTACTATATTTTATTACAGGAAAGACCTAAATGTATGTTCCACCATATGCAATTTTGTTCAAAATTCAAAAATAAAAATATTTTAATTGAATATACATTATATGCCATTATTATTATTATTTATTTGTCACATTCAAAAGAAAAGAAACAAAATCAGGAAACACTATACGATGTACATATGACATAGTGAATGAATACAATAATTTGACACTTGCGCAACCGACCAGGTAGCCTGGGTAAGGAACAGGTCAAATTTCATGTCCGTGGCCCACAGGCCTTCTTTCCCTCATCTGATCGGGTGCACAAAGAAGACATTTGATAATTATCCATTTTATGAATAGCAAACTTAATATAGGTATATAAAGTAAAAACATAATAATAATAATAATAATAAATATTATTGAAGAGTCCATTTAGGGTGCTTACCTTAGAGAGGTACTGTTGGCACACCATGTGTTCTCCAGGCTTGATATCTTTAGGGTTCTTGGTGATAAAGATTCCTTTCCCTTGACATCCACTTTCAGGTTTGCAGATATACGTCTTGTTCTTCTTGGTCCTACAAAATGCCTGGTAGTCACCATAGCTACAGACACAAACCAAAAGAACAATATTGTCATGGAAGTAAGGCATGAAGAATGGACATATGTTTCACCTAAAGAACGTAGCCGTGGTCTTGTTTAAAGGATTTTAGAGGTTGTTTTTGTTACAAATATATGTAGATAATGTTATTTCTTGCTTCATCCTGTTACCCTACCTCAATAATAGGTGTAGAGGTATCCCAATTGTGAACCACAGGGTACGGGGTTTAAATGCCTTCTTAATTCTGTTACCCTTCCTCGCGAGTCTTCTCATTCTATTATATCCCAAGTTGGCCACTCAATATTCAAATTTGCATCTTCTTTTTTATCTTTATATAAAAAATTGAAATCCAACTACCACATACATCTTTGAGTCTTGATGTGCATCCCCTCTTTCTTTTTTTTCTTCTTTGTCTTTGTCTTTTTCCCCTTTTACTAATATTTTGTTCTCCTCCGTATTTGTATTATTATGTATCCTTTGAGGGTAGTCATACTATGAAGCTTTGCTTACTTTTTCAACCCTCCTGTTTGATGTTTTCTGATTAGTTACAGCCAGCCTTACTTTATTCTACATATATTCTTTTGTCATGTGTAAATTTGCAATGTTTGTTTGTTATATATTTGTAAAAATACAAAAGAAAAAGAAAACCAAACAGAAATAAATAAATCAAATCAAATCAAATCAAATAATAGGTGTAGAGGTACCCCAACTGTGAACCACCTGGTATGAGTTGAAATCCCTGCCACAGCACTAACGCCCTTTGAAAGACATTAAAGCTAAAGACCAGTTATGGCCATGCGATTGCATTGTGAAAGAAACATTGTGAAATCGATCAGAAAAGGTTGATCATCTAGCATAGATGTACTGCAAGTTTCTGGAATCATCAAAATGATAAGAAATTTGACCAAGTCTTCATAAAGTTAGAATCACAGTACACAGAAAGATGTATATGGGACTACACACACGTGCACGACACGTGCATTTGTATCTCTCAACAGACAAGAGATACACTAATTTACCAAATATATCAATTAGTAGGCGGTTTCCCGTCAACATTTTTATCATCATGTATTATTCAAAACATATTCTTTCACATGAGTGGTATTAATAAGAGCTTCCATTTCATTTTTTGAAATTGGGGCGTTTCCAATACTGGTCTTTACCTTTAATCTACATTTGCCACACGTCAATCCAGTTGTAGTAAGTAGATATCTGGTAGGATTTTATTCCTTGAATGCATTGATTGCTACAGTTCCTAGAGCTAAAGTCAGGATATTATAATAACCAAAGTCCTTGGAAGTGCATAGAGAGGTAATCATAATGTGAAATGCGCTATACAAGAATAGCATACATGTAGCATTATTATTGAGGACAAACATAAAGTCCAAATAAAATCTGTTGTGTATGTATGAATCCACAAATAAGTTAACTGATATTTTGTTTCTTTTAATAATGCAAACATTATACTCAAGGTTTTTTGCACATAAAAAACACTGCTGACTGTACCTGTAAAATGATGGAAACATATTGATTAAATTTTTTTTTTGACATCTTCTGCATCAATGCCAACATAAAATTTATATCAAGTCCTACTTATAGCAAAAACTAAATCTGCTCCGTCATGTTTACAAACTTACTCTGCAGGGAGCACCCAGGTGCGTGGGAAGATAGCATAATCCTTGGGGAACAGCTTGAGTAACCGGGTCATGTTCCGACCAAGAAGGTCCTTGCGACAGATCTCAGTCATACCAGGAAAGTGGTTCACTTTCTGTACAAGCAAACAAAATGGAAAGCAAGTGGATCATATGTATTAATGCAATGTGATAGCTGCGAGGTCAAACGAGTGGTTTGAATTTCTCTTGTTTGAAAACAAAGGGTAGATCTCTTTAAGGTTCATAAAATGTGTATGAATTGTAAGGTGGCCTAGTTTTGCTAAAAATCTACAAAATCTCTACAATGAACACAAAGCTTTACAACAAACTAATTATCACAATTCTATGCAATAATCAGTTATCATGGAATATGTAATTGTAATATGTAATGTGTAATATGTAATATGTAATGGAATTGGTAAATAGACAATGTAAGGCCTAAAAAAAAAAGTGTTGTATTGCCCTTTAGGTGCCAAAACATGCGTCGGTCGGTCGATCAGAAATTATTTTTTTTCCCCTTCCTCTTTGAGCTGATATTTCTCAGTCTTGATTGCTTTACTATTTGTTTTCTCTAAAAAAATGGTAAGGAAAAAAACGTTTTAAAAAGCCGACCATAGATTTCAAGATATTTAGGTCAGTCTCAAATGGCAATACAATATCTTTTTTTAAAGGCCTAATCATACTTTTCTTGAACATAAATATACCAACACCCAAGCATAAAGGGCCAAGTTTGAGATCTCCAAAAATGCATATCACAATAATACCCTAAGCTAATGTACCTGTACATGAAACTATCTAAATGTACATACATGTACACTGTAGACATGTATATGATTCTGCCAGGACCACATACATGTACCAGTACATGTATATTGTAGTAGGCTAGTAATTCAATTAGTTAATTATATCAGCTGAGCATGTATCATGAGATGGCTTGGACTTATCATGCTTTTCAGTGAAAAGCAATCAACGAAAGAAAAAAGGTAAAGGATATAATTTCACGTGGGGTGATCATGCTCACATAAATTAGAAACTTCCTGACAAAAATCCAAGGCACTCTAGTCAAGGTTTCAATTAACGCTGAATATCAAAACATGTTTGTAAAACGTATTGCCTGTGTTATTTTGGATAGGCTGTGTATGCACATTTGATACATTGAGTTTTCAGACTTTCACACATGTATTTGGGGGAGAAAACTTACCTGGTATTTCTTCATCTCCATAACCCTCTCAAGAGGAACAGTCCAGTCAGTCCAGTAGAGCGTCCAGTCCTCATCCTCTCCTACCTCTTTCATTCCAAACTTCTTGGACATTCTTCGAACTGTACGGCCACACAAGTTAAAAAGAAACATTAAATACATTATCCATGTATGTGCAGCCCAGGAGCATGATGTGTACATGTATGGGGGTATACAATTACAGTTTGCATACACTACTGTATAACTGAATTCCTGCTTTTGCCCTAAACTAAATTTGAACATTAGAAATACATATCAAACATGAGCTTTTCCAATATTTTTCTACTGTACCCTACATGTACCATAAGTTTACATTTTCATGAAGACTGACAAATGTTGTACCCCTACAATTTATCAATTTGTATAATATTCTTTAATATCTAACATCAAATTTTGTTAAAAGATGTACAGCATGTATATACATATACATACAAATGATGTATGTACATGTACTTCATTTCGGGCACAAATCTGCTACAACATACATGTATGCAGTTGCACTTAAATTGCTGAACACAAGGCTATCAACAACAAGTAATCCACACATTAGAAGACTCAACTTCCTGCCTTAATTTAGGTGACCTACGATGTAAACTGATGACAGTTTTATATTACATTTATTATTTTTCCTAATTTTCTATTTCCTTTCAAACTGCTACCTTTGCCTTTTAAAATAGATAAATATCTTCTATGAAATAACAAATATAATTTTATCAGTTCAATGTTCATATACAATCAAAAAGTGTTAAAGCTGTGATAAAATGCAATGCTTTTATGGAACAAAGACACATAGGTACAGTACATTAGAATCATTATTAATCTTTTTTATGTAAACATAAAATGTACACATAAAATGTACATCATTTGGGGATCTTGTAAGTAAACATTAAGCTCACCTGATTCATACTTGCAGCTGGATAAGTTTATCCCAATGACTCTGTAAGAAAGAGAATTATAAAATGTACTCACTTTACATTTTTATTGACTGACCCATTTAAAGGTGACTAATTCATGCATACATGTAGCTAAAAGATAATGAATTGATTTGTTTGAATTGATTTGTCTATATTGTCAATGATTCAATTCACATCTACATTATGTAATAATTTTGATATACATGTATGTTACGTTCATGTACTATTTCAACTTTACTTTTGTGATTATGTAGACTTTCTTGGCCAATGTAAAAGATTTAAACCTTATTCCAAAAATAAAATTGTACTAGTATGCTATTATTTAAATCTGTATACTTACAAATGTACAAATGCATCAAAAGTCACCCACTTTTTCTTTTCAAAAGAAGGTTGTTATACTTGCTAATGTACAAAATAAAATGAAGCATGAATGAATCATGTTGTGCCAACTCACTTCTTTTTTCTTCTCCTCTTCTTCTTCACCACTGAATCTGTCTTTGTTGATGTCGCTGTTGTGTCTTCCACCCCGCTATCCCCGATGTCTCCCACATCTCCCTCTCCTTCAAGGTCCTCCTCAAACCCTTCCCCTTCATCTTCAATGTCTTCTATGTAACTGGAGCTGTCCCTGGAGAACCCAGGCCCCACCCTGCTAGGTAGGGTGTCTGAGACCATGGTCTGGGTAGATGGGTCTTTCTTTGTTCTGATACTTCTCTCACGATATGCAAGTTGATTTCTCAAGAAGATTCATGGCGCTTCAATATTTTCTATAATGTAAAAAAAAAATAGGGGGGGGGGTACTGAATGATTCTGATAGTTGAAAAGATGCAGTAAATGGAAGAAATACAATGATTAGCTCTAAATGCAAATGTATCTATTGTACTCAAGGTCTTGAGCAATATACATGCACTTACATGTATACCCCTTTTAAACTGACATAGTCATGTTGCAAAGTTAACAACCTACAATTGTGTATTTTTATGCATTGATTTAATCATAATTATTATAACAATTGTTATCATTATTGTTATTTTAGTAGTAGTTGTTCTTAGTAATTTTTTTATTATTTGAAATGGAAGATGAGAACAGGATAGAAGCTTAACCTGAACGGTTGACTGCAGACCGCTGCACATTTCCAACACATAGCTGGAAATAAATAGACGACTCAACATTAACCTATATGTTTTACCTGTAAAGCTGTTCAATGAAATGTTTTGAAAAGTTGGTGAGATTCAAATGATATACCCATGCAGGGCTCTCATTCAACTTTTTTTCTTGGTTGCCAGCCAGGCATCCTACAGTTTTACACGCTTGCCAAATGGCAGTTTAGGAGGTCACAGTGAATACGGTAGGTTAAAAGTTAAGAAGGGGAGGGGAGGAGGCAGTGTATTGTCATTTTGTGCCGGGCAAAAGACCTGGCAAAAAGATACTGAACGTGCGAGGGCTTGCGTACGTATTATATCATTTATGGTATCAATGAAGAGCACGTTCGCAGAAGGATGATGAACATGATGTAAACAACAACACACAAGCTTGCAGCAGCGGCGCGCAGATATGATTATAGCTAGCCGGATATTGCCAACCAGGCCACCAGGGCCAACCGGAACAGGGTGCTCCTGGCGCCTCCGCTCTCTACTCTTGCCGCGTGAGTGATGGATAGCTGGCACTGTCAGCTGCTCGTTTTTGTTGTGTTTGTTGACATAGTAGGATCATTATAAGCACGCTGTGACGCCTGTTAGGCTCTCCTTTTTGTCAGCCAAAGTATTTTGTGGATGTGCCTTGGCATTTGTGAAGTAATATATTTAAGTGTTGGTTTATATTACTGGGTTTTCGGAGGATTACCAGCCGGGCAGCCAAGACATTCGATTGCCCGGTGGCGTTTTAAGTGGTCAATGCCAATGGCACCCAGGCAACTGCTAATTTCGAGCCCTGCCATGAATGAAGTCCACTAACTTCGAAGCGGTGAATCTGAGGCATTAAGTGAGGATCGTCAAAATATTGGAACCATTCAACCAAAAAAGCATGCTCTTACATGTAATAACAATGCATTTCAGGATTTGTTACACGAAAAATGGCATTTTGAGGCTTATGAATAAAATTACTTTTATTAGACTTTTCTCAATACATTTTACTCATCTGTTTTTTTTTCTTCCCAAATATATCACTAAAATAAATCTGAAGGTTTAGTGTTTGTTGCATATTTTGTGTGTTAAGAATTGCACAGTAATATGTGCACTGTATTTGTATGCGCAGACGAAGGCTTTCTGGCCATACATTAAACATGAACTTTTGTGACAAATTTAAGGCTTAAATTCACTAGCTGTATGACTAAAAGGCTAAGTTGGAGTATATGTTCTAGGACTAGGGCCTGTAAGAATCAACATGTAGCCTCATTTTAAAACAGCCGATGTCACGTCATGGAGCAGGAACAAATAGCTAGAGCCTAAGGCAGAGCTGCATGAAAAGCGTTGACTCAATGTCAATGAGCATAAATTAATCATAAACATTAATAGATCTCAAATCATCCTCTCAATAAAGCGCGTATACATGTAAACTAAGCTAGACAGAAATAACTGTCTAGTATGGGGAATTCTTGAATAAAACTGACATTTGTCAACCTTCCATCTGTATAGAGGCGGTCAAAAAAATCTGGGGGTAAACAAATCTGGGGATCAAAAAGACTGGGAGATCTACAAGACTTCAGTCATTCTCTCAGAAGAGAACTTAATCGTTCTAAGCGAAACTATATGTCGGATAACCTGTCCCACTTCATGGTAGAGTACTCAAAGGCCTGCTGGCCCTTTGTCAAGAAAATGAGACAAGAAGAGTCTGGTGTTCTGACTTGCTGACCTCTTCTTCTTCCATTTCGAGTACATCCCTCTTTACAGAGTATTCTTCTTCTTCTTCTTCCAGTTAAGTGTCGCTTCATGGTGATGAAGATAATCGCACTATACTGGGGTGTGCAGGTGGACCACTTCACCAGGATTTCCCCCTACTCTTTAAAGTCTTAGAATAGTGCAGTGGGTTCTTAACGTGCAAAGGTAGTGACTCTTCTCTACACAGGGCCTCCATTCAATGTCCTATCCGAGGGATGGAGTGTTTTCCTATTAACATAGCCTGCGTCTATAAAAAAGGGGAGGGGCACATTTTAAACACACAACGCAGGCTTCAGTCATCCGAGATCTTTGGTTCAACAGGCAGACGCTTGCCTTTATCGACTGAGTTGAGCCAACTCGCCTCGGCAAGGTTGCTAGTGTATTCAACATTGAAGATACATTAGATGTTCCAACCCTGGGAGGGGCAGTGTTCCTGACATACCAACCTTGACCATAAAGAGCAAGGGTGTTCTGAAGCAGATTAAAAAGATCAAACCCAACAAAGCTCCTGGACCAGATGGTATTTCACCATGCATGGATAGTAGAACTACTAGGTCTAGTCTAGCACTAGGCCTACATCCTGACTTATGGATCCTGCTGAGTATCGTCGTAGAAGTACATGTAGAAGTACATGTAGAAGTAGTTGGTGAACAAACATTGAAAGTTAGTTAAACCTGCTAAATGGAAACAACAAAAGAGGCGGCAGAGAAGTTAAATATACCGACACAGACACCATGCAAAAATGACATGACCAAAAGAGAGCACTGGAAAGTGGAATTACTTAATTTCACATTGCTATTAACTAGTTAGATCTATTATTGGCAAGTCTAGTCTATTTTATTTGTTATTAGACTAGTTTTATTTTCACTTCACTGTCTTTAGACATTAGTAGACCTAGACCGAAAGCTTCAGTCTCTATACCGTCGGTTGTTCCACTGAGACTACGTCTGGCTCCACTAGACCTCCGGTTATAGAGACTGAACGATCGCCTATGCCAGCCTATGTTGAAGATATCACGGCTAGATTTTAGCCGTTAGGCCCCTCCCAAAAACATGAACAAACTTGCCACGGCCGTATTGTTATGCCCCCAAAATCCCCCAAAATGTCATTTTACCTCGTGCATATCCAATTTTACATTAGGCCTAGGCTATAATACATCGGTTCCACTTACTAACTTGATTGAAATAATCTGTTCAATGGTCCCTTTTAAGGAAATTATGGGTCAAAATCGACATCCATGTTGAAAATCTTGCAAGCCGTGTTAAACTCTCGCTGCCGTCAATCTCATCCCTTCTAGTCTACGCCGAAGGCAAAAATGATTATGAAGGAAAAACTGTGATAACGCCATTACGAACGTGTAGATGGCGCACAGTTTTTCCTTCATAATCATTTTGCCTTCGGCGTAGACTAGAAGGGATGAGATTGACGCCACAACTAGGTGTTGTGGCGTGCGCCTGTAATCCAGCTAAAAAGTGGAAGTTACAAACTGATTCAGCCGAGGACGCAGGTTCGAAACTGAGTCACGTCTTTCGGATGGTGACGTTTAAAGGTCGGTCCCAGACGTAAATAATCATACACGTCTGTAAAAACCCAATACACACACACACACACACACACACACACAGACGGCAGCGAGAGTTTAACACGGCTTGCAAGATTTTCAACATGGATGTCGATTTTGACCCATAATTTCCTTAAAGGGACCATTAAACGGATTATTTCAATCAAGTTAGTAAGTGGAACCGATGTATTATAGCCTAGGCCTAATGTAAAATTGGATATGCACGAGGTAAAATGACATTTTGGGGGATTTTGGGGGCATAACAATACGGCCGTGGCAAGTTTGTTCATGTTTGTGGGAGGGGCCTAACGGCTAAAATCTAGCCGTGATATCTTCAACATAGGCTGGCATAGGCGATCGTTCTGTCTCTATAACCGGAGGTCTAGTGGAGCCAGACGTAGTCTCAGTGGACATGGTGGAACAACCGACGGTATAGGCCTAGGCCTAGAGACTGAAGCTTTCGGTCTAGTAGACCCTAGACTCTCTACTTTGGTTTTAAAAATCTGGACCACTGCTGCTGCACTCGTAAACTACAAACAAATTCTTGCATATCATTATCAATATCAAATTATCACTAGAGGTCTAGACCTAGATCTAGATCTACTCAACTAGATCTAGAGTACACCAGGAAGCTGTAATGAATGGAGATACCGTCTCGAAA
This sequence comes from Strongylocentrotus purpuratus, assembly GCF_000002235.5. Taxonomy (NCBI): domain Eukaryota; kingdom Metazoa; phylum Echinodermata; class Echinoidea; order Camarodonta; family Strongylocentrotidae; genus Strongylocentrotus; species Strongylocentrotus purpuratus. Next base: position 34,740,057 of record NW_022145615.1, read on the forward strand.
GAATTTTCTGAGGGAAAATTATTCAAGATTAACCTGGCTTAACAAAAAGAAATGTAACCCTCTCCAGCCATCATTTCCATCAACAGCTGTCCATATCAATGCACAGTCCCTCTCTGGCATTCCAAATAGTACGAAATGTTACGCAACGCAATCTGTTTCCCTAAGTTCTCTATTCACTCGTTTGCAAAAATATGCAAGCATCGGGCTTTGAAGCCATGCGTGGCACCGACAAATTAAGTCATGTTCATGGAAGATGTATTTAGCTATAACATATAAAATGCAGAATTCACAACATTATGACCAATGCAACTTTCTATTAGTCATCAAATGCGTCTTCCGTTCTCGGATAGCTCTACTGAAGACATGGCCATTTTAACCAGCGAAATCGACCAAGGAAATCATGAGTTAGAGCGAATGAAAGATTTTCATAATCATGATTTTCTCATCTAATTATTGACATTTTCCGAAAATTTCCGAAATTTGTACATAGCTAGGAAGGTAGTCCAAAGGTTTATCTTCCTAAAGAACTAAATGAAATTGTGTTGTATGTTTGCGCATTTATTGATTTAGGGCTAGAAGTTGTCAAGTTAGCACCACTATTCACCCAAAGTACGGGCCGGCAAAGCAAAAGCCGCCGTGCTCGCTGGGCTGGGCTGTGTGTGGAAAGGGAGGACTTAGTGCTACTAGGGAGCTGTAAGGTTTTGGAGGGGGATTAAGGGGATTACGGTAGGGGAAACAAAAGACGCGCGGTGCCACGGATGACTTCAAAGGGGCCTCTTGGACGGGATCTCCATTCATTACAGCTTCCTGAGTACACTAAAAAGTGGCAGAGCCTAGACGAGACTGCCCAAACCTGGGGCAGGGCTGTGACTTAGCGCATGCATACATTTGGCAATGCAACCTGCTTTGTCGTGATCGCGTCGAGCTCGAGACTGCTGAGCTGAATAACATTTTCTTCGTACAAATAACGACATAAATTAACATGATCTTTTCCACCAGTATATTATCAATTACCTTGTTTTTCCTTTAAGATCTGTCTTATTGATCGTCATTCCATAACGAAAAATCCTTTCCTAGGACATGCCCCAGATCCACTTGAAAACACAAAATATAGCAAAATTTTGACGATCAATAGCGGTAGCATAGATATGCACGAAACCCGTGTTCTACTACTAATATTTACACACACACAATAATGATAGCACACTGCACGTATATTCGATACCGCTAAATATTACGCTCATAGGGGTTACGTGTAAATAGTTCTCACTGTTTTGATTATTAATGCGCGTGTACTTTAAATGAATCTCTATGCTTATTTTCATTTATATTCTTATTTATCTAATCATCTGTGGTCGAAAATACTTTTAAAATGATAATTGAATTTCAGATTGCGTGATTTACTTTCGATAGCAATTCATAATTTGCGAACTATACTATCTCGCTCAATGGCATGGTTGGGTCGTGGGCGTGACGAGCCCAAACAAAAAAGGGGCAACGTATAAGTCGTTCAACTTCTCAGTGATTGGACAATGGTTGCTGCGAGATAGCTGTGTGCTTGTTTTGTAAATGCGTACGTTACGGGCGGTACGGGCGAGTCGCTTTTCGAACTTCGCAAGCAGTGTTACAGATGTTGATCTCGGTCACCAAAATTGGCATGAAAAGAAAATGTTGTGATTTGTTTAAAGGCTTAGGGAGATTTAATTCAATTTTGTCACCAAACCAAGACTTGGTGATCCGGAAGGGAAAAGAGTTACTATTAGATTAAATGTATGTATAGTATTCTTGTTTTAATGCTACGTTTTTCTACCAGCTTGTTTCTTTTTCGCATTTAAAGATCTCTCTCTCTCTTTCTTTCTCTCGTCTCTCTTTCTATCCTCATCATGTTGGTGCTTCGTGTTGCACGTGTAGAGACATTGTCGTTACCCCTGTCATTTCTATATATAATATTGTTCATTGTCATATTTATGTTGTTTTTAAACGGGGCCTTTTGTAAACCAGCCTATTTTAATGTTTTTAACAATGTTTCGTAATGATTATATAGCTGAACGTGTTACTCTGTATAAAGATGCGAAACAATAAATAAATCTCTCTTCCTCTCTCTCTTCCTTCTCTCTCCTTCACTTTCACTTTCACCTTCACTGTAAGATTGTAAGCTTTTATTGACTCTATCGACCCCGTCTAGGGGTATGAAAGTAGAAACATATATCAATACAGGCGCGGATCCAGGATTTTCAAATAGGGGGGGGGGGGGGGGGGCGAAAATTTGAAAATTGCGCAGACCGTTTTTTTCTTCTTCAACTCAACATACCAATACTTAAAAGGTCATATGAGAGGCACCAAACCTGTACAATTTTTGACATTTTCATCGGAGGGAGGGGGCTATAGCCTCTTGCCCGAAAAAATAATGTTCATGTTTCACAATTCGGCTAGTGAGCGAAGCGAGCGAGCAAAATTTTGAGCATAATATGTATTTTGTGAAAGTGTTATTTATCACCAAAATAAACGAGAAAATATATCAAAAATTCATATTCGGGCAGCTCATGTCCCCCCCCCCCCATTACGCGCGAAGCGCAGAAGCTTTGATTTTTCATTAATTATAATTTAATGAAAGAAAGAAGACGATTCGTTGTACCGTTCTCGACTCTTAATCCTTGTCCAAATTTAGTTCCTCCCCCCTTCCGCAAAGCGCGGAAACTTTGACCTTTCATTAATTATTATTAGGGAAAGAAGACGATTTGTTGTACCCTTCTCGACTTGTCAGAATTTTCAAAAATGATTCTTTGTCCTTCTTCGTCCTTTGTCCTCTTACTGCCCCTACCGCCCCTGGCTACGCGCCTGCTTAAAAGTAAAATGAAACAATCATGATTGTGATAGCACACAATTAGGTTAGTAGAAATGAAGAAAAAAAGAGATCTATTACATCCCAACCATGGATAAATCACGCCGGCCGGGAGCGTCATATCAAAGTTTGTGTTATCGGGCGAGCCCAATCATGTACGTTCTTTCCGCTATATTTCTTTCTAGCTATATTTCTACATTTCCTTGGGGACGTGTCCCCCTATCGGGCCCAGGATTGCCGCCCCTGTCTAACATGAGTTCAAATACAAGCACAAGCCAGTTGGTATGAGCTGAATCTAAATGAAGGGCAAAATAAGAGTTGTGAAGCGGCCCTACCGTTAATTTAAAATTTGACTGATGAGTATATAGCTTCTATTTAAAAGACATCCAAAATTTTGTGCCCTTTTCAAATTTCTCACCCGACTTTTCTCATGCATGAAGTCGTTCGTGTACGGCTGATTGTCAACGAAAGGGAGTTAAGTCTGTTGTCAACTCTGTTTGTTGCTACGGCAGGCACCCAGTGAAAGTGAATTCGTTTGATAAATTATGGAAATGCAAGTACTACTTTTAAACAAACAGAAATTTGTCATTCCTTGCTCATTTTTCCTGATTGAGGTGTCATATGAAAGGGCAGAACCTCTACTTTCTAGAAATGTGAAATTCAGATACCGTCCGCCAAATGACTTTTGGGTTTCCTCTCTTCAAATTCATTTTAATCACTCATGTGTGAAATATGCATCATAATGAGTTGCATCAAATAAAAGAGGAGGATTTAAGCTTTCCAAATATGTGTCATTTAGTAATTATAAATGTGACTAAGTTATGATAAAACTAATTCTCGGTTTCGTTTTTTCTGTATCTCCCCTTCCCTCTCTTCTTCCCTCCCCCTTTCCGTCCCTCTTTTTCTCTCTCCCACTCTCTCTCTCTCTCTCTCTCTCTCTCTCTCTCTCTCTATTCCATCGTCATCTTTCGCTTTGGTCTTGCTAAATGGAGCCAGCCTGGCTTCACTGTTGATTATTGTATTGTAACCATATTTGCATGTGCGTAAAATAACATGTTTTCTTAAGTTTATATATTTTGGTTCAATTTTGTTTACACTATTCAAATTCAATGTTAATCAACCATTATGAGTTCCTGAACTTTACATGTTGATGTTTTTAAACTATAGAAATACAAATAAAAATAATCAATAAATCAATGAGTAATAATGAAAGGAAAACAACCCCCCCCCCCAAAAAAAAAAGGCGATTTTTTTTTTTTTTTTTTTTCTAATGAAATTTGTGACAAAAACCTTGCATAAATTGCAACAACAAAAAACAACAACAACAACAAATAACAGCCCTTATTGGCATTGGAATCGGGCATTCTCTAAATTTGTTAAATTTAGGGTGAAGTTTGAAATTTTTGTGATTTTTCACATGCCGTTTATTGTTCTGCTGGGACCTGGCAACACTGTTCGCAAGCACGAATCAATTTAACAAATCCTTAAAAAAGAAGGATAACATTACTCTCAGTCTCAGTTACATTACTAGCAATTAGTCCCATCCCCGCATTTTTGTTTTTGATCTGAAATACATTAAGTTGATATTAATTGGTAAGGTTTATTGATGAATTTTACATCGCAGGTAAAAATGGGCTTATTAGACCCACCCCTCCCCCTCCCCCTCTCCCTTTCTCTCTTTCTCTCTTCCGGGATTTACGCTTTCATATCCTCTACATACTTTTCTTACGAAAAAGGGTTAGCGTCAGGTCTCGGGAAGAAAACTGAATGTCAACAAATTGATTCAATGTTTCTTCTTTTTCGCCGTTCGTTTGATGGTAGTTCTAAGAATATGAAGAATAAGACCCCCCCCCCCCTTTGCTTTCGAACGGGATGGGCACTTAGGCGTACTCTAAGCTGGCTACGCCTCTAACTGCGGCCCTATATAATAAAAACAAAACGTCTCCTATTAATTTTAGGAGTCCTATTAAAGTAAGAGGGAAAACGACTAGATGCTACTTAATTAAATACAAATGCAAACAATCCCTAATTAATATCTTCCGGAAGTTATACCATCATTTTTTCTGGCCATGGTCGTATGGGAAAGTATTTCCTCATAAAATCGCTTCGAATGAAATCCATTTAGGAAAGAGCTCTGTTTTTTCATCACGCACGACTAATTTAGCAGTGCATGATGAGGATAAAAGGCCTACGTCAGTCAACAATGGAGAAGAGCTGCGAGGTGCACTTACTCATCAGCCCTTGAACGCAGATCAGTCTCATCATTAAATATTGTTGAGTAGCGGTAAGGTAAGGTAGCACCTACTAATGGGAAATTGATACGGACACGAAGCGACACCTTCATCACGGCAAATATATCGTATCCAAACGACTGAATAGTCTGAGTGTGAATACCTAGGAATTTCTTGCTTTGGATCATTTAAATCAAAATATGAGTAGTTGCTAGGAGGAATTTTGCAGAAAAATACGACAGTGTATAGATACATCGATCATGGAAAAGTAAGTATTCTTAATGCTGAGTTGGGCCAATATATATATATATATATATATATATATATATATATATATATATATATATATTTTTGGGGGCGGGGGAATTCATACACATTGATTAGTTTATGGGAATGGAAATGCGAGAATAACTGGATGGGTTAGACAAAACTAAGTTATACAAAATGCCATAATAAAAAAAAATGATGAATATAATGTATTTTATTGTTATCATCTAAATCATCAATTCATAGTAGATAATTTATCTGCCTATGGAGGTATATGTAACGTTAAAAAGCCGAATTAATTATGGTCTCATTTTATTATTTTGATGTTCCTAGTAATAATGTCCCTATAATAAGAAATGTTATTAAAATCATTTTTCTTTTTAATTGTTCCCATCTGCAGAGCTAAAGAGAATTCATTCTTTCCTCCGGAGTATGACGATATACACCCAATGAAGACCGATTCCGTCAAAGCAGTGCTGAATGAATACAGCGGTGTGACAACGGCCCATGGAGTACCCCGAATCATCACATCTAAATCGATTCTGTCCAAACTCTTCTGGGCTTGTGTCACCCTAGCCGCTCTTGGAGCGTTCCTGTGGCAAGGAAGCCTACTGCTCTTCGACTACAAAGGACATCCTTACACGACGCAGATCGACGTGGTCACGCAGACAGAGGTTCAGTTTCCTGCTGTCACCGTGTGCAACATGAACAAGATGCGACGCTCTGCCATGGTCGGCACTCGTTTCGAAAGTCTGATCGAAGCCGATGGCGGTGCCATGGGTGGTGATGTCGACTACTCCTGGTGGTTTGATTGGTCATCGGAATGGTGGCTGAAGTATGAAGATTCATCATCATCAAGAGAGGAAAGCAGTAAAGAGGATATTGGACCAAGTGCTGAAGGATCTGTCATCTCTGGTACTAGCCAATCCGTGGTTGACATGAGTGGGGACTCGGCAACGGACGGTTCTAGCTTTAACACGATGGCCAACTTCACTGACATACCCGATGGAAACTCCTCAACTTATCCATCCTCGACGCCTCAAAACCAAGAATATTCCACACAAAGCGATGTGGACACTGCTTCGGCAACATCCGATGGAACAGAATCCTTTGTCGATGAAGAATGGTCATCCACCGATGAGGTTCCACCATTGAGGAAGCGGAGGTCAGGCCTCCGTCTCATCCCTGATCCTACCACTGGTAAACTGGATCAAAGACGATTCGTGCGTCGAAAGCGACAAACTAACACAGGCCCGTCATCATCAGACCCATCACCATCAGATTCTTCTGAAGATCCTGAAAGGTTCGACTGGTGGGAACCTGAGTGGGAGACAAACATGTTCGACTACCAGGCATACGACTGGGGTGATGTAACCAGTGATAATGACTGGGAAGGGTTCTACAGACAGTCAACGGCAGATGACTTTAGTGATCTTCTTGATGTCATCAACCCTACAAGGGAAGAACTGGAGATTATGGGGCACCAGGCTGAAGATTTCATACTTCAATGTACCTTCGATAGACGCCCTTGTAATTACACGTAAGAAAATTCAATCACCACACGTCTCTTTGTGCATTTTCCTCCTTTTTAGTCACTTTCTTCCCTTTGTACATTCTTCTTTGCTTTTATCTCATTTCCTACATCTATCGATGGTAATGATTATTTTCTTTAAATTACATAGTAATTTGATCGGCAGTCTTTTTCTCCTTTGCTTTATTCCTCTGCCTTTGCCTTTGCATCTGCCTCTGTATAGAGCCGACAAGCATGTCAAATATGATCTGTGATTGTGCAATTTGTATCATTCTGTTTGTTACTGAATGTTCATAAGGAAATAAACATGAACGATTCACTATGACAACTGGCACGCGCGAAGCTATGAGATTATGCGTGAAGCCGGTAAAACCTCTACTTTATCGATTGGATAAATTTCCCCCGACATTCTTTTACTCCTAATTTGCAGGAATTTCCGCCAGTTTCAGAACAAATACTATGGCAACTGCTTCACTTTCAACCAAGAAGTTGGAAACAGCTCCAATGCAAGGAGGACCGGACAGACAGGGGCACAGTATGGTAAGACCTACATTCTTTAAAATATATCGGATATCAACTTTACATGTTCTCTATTTTAAGCAGAGCACATGCCCGGAGCGCATGTAAATGCAAGAGTATTGCATTAAGTTTAAGTAAAAATGAATCTCGTTGAATCTATAATTAAAGGTTTTAAAAATAAGTAGTCTTAAAGTGGAATTTTTGTGTACTGTGTTTGCCTTTTTCAGTTTATACCATTCGTGTGGGAGAGGTGCATTCAGCACAAGTATTTTGTGCAATTTTTTCTTTTGCCAAATGCTGCCTACCGTTTATCAATTCTACTTAGTTTTAGGGGGTGTTTAATCGGTGTTTAATACAATCATGAAATTTGTAAAGCGCCACGCCAAATAAAATGCACAACGAGAGCTAGTCTAAAAGATGATTGGATTAATTAATAATTATGATAAGCTATTAATGATTATGTCGATTATCTAGATGCATAATTTGTATTTGCATTACAATTATTGAGCTACATCATAAAATTGTAAGCAACATTATGTTTAATATTTTAAACCGATAACAAAATAATTATAATACCTCAAACACACATTTCGCTACATTTCAATGCCGAGACAATTTCTTCACTGGTCTTCTGTCCGTACATAGATAAAGATAGAGTCATATCTAGCTCATTCCCTTTGTACCATCTTCGATGCCGCCATGAGAAAATATGTCAGGCATGTGCTTAACTAGATCTTCATTGCAGATACGTAGACAAAAGATTCCTGCCTAGCTGCAAACTAACGGGCCGCTTTCAAAGGGAAATTTGCTTTTGTAATGATAATTACTTTTCGCTACTACTCGTCGGGTAATACGAGCAATACATGGTGCTTACTTTTACAGGAGGCAAGCGAAAGGAAATAGAGTAAAATTTCCTGAAATATTAATCACAATTACTCGACTGGGCATGTGTGGGCACTAACCTGACATATAGCATCTAAAGAACTGTTCATGAACAAATTCACTTTTGATTTTTGTGAGCCGCAAGTAATCGGAAAAGTGTCAAATTGCAGGTTTTAGGCCCGTTTTAGGATTGTAAAAATTTACTATTTTTCTCAAATTAAAGCTACTATAATACAATATAAGCAAATTTCTTAACACAATAAGGCTTTCGTATTCATTGATCATCTGTTCGATTTTCCCCTTGTTAGTTCATATAAGAAGTGAAATATTAGCGATATTTCTTTATGAAACAAATCACTAGTCAAGCTTTCCAATGATATTGGCATCTTCGAACCTCGGACTTCAAAGGTCACAGCACACCTGTAGATTTTATTGTGCAACCTTAGAAAATGGCAGCTGCTAGGAATGATTTGTGGCCAGTTGGGTCTCCAGCTCTTAAAACTCCTTGGTTTTACATTTCGTCTGAATGTATAATGGCTCGAATGAATGAATGAGTTATAGAGTGTGTAGTAGTAGAGTGGTATGAATACTTGACTGGAAATGCAAAGAACGGTCGTGGGCTCGATCACCGGAACGGCACTATCCTCTGGCAAGGCTTTAATCTCCATTTTCTACTCCATGCCAACGAGATAAACTGGGACGTGGTAGGATGGAGAAATCTATTTTAATGATAAATGCAATATACTCCCGTGGTGACCATAAGGGTAGGAATACTCCCCAGGGAGTGGAGATGGTGCACATTGTATGCCTGAATGAATTCGATGAATTCGATGTGACATCCCACAATGAGTTTCCTATAAGCAGCACCATGCGTTGTTTTTAAACCCAATTATACCACATCCTATTCCGGCCCCCCCCCCCCCCCCCTCACCCCCTCCCCCCCCCCCCCCCCCCCCCCCCTCCCCCCAGTCCGGAGTCGGAATGACCGCATGCGTGTTACCAAAATGTCCGGTAAAGGGGTAGTTTTCACGCACCAAAGGCCGGCTCGTACATACACAAAATTGACTTTACACACCGGACTTAGGGGGTGTTTTCAAAAGGAGGGAACACGCATATGCGTACCCTAAATAACAGTGGGGGGGGGGGGGGGGTTGTTCCGGCCAAATTTATTGCTTTTTATTTATTTTGTTCTAAATAACACTGAGTGGGGGGGGGGGGGGCGGGTTCCGGCCAAATTTATTGCTTTTTATTTATTTTGTTGTTGGTGTTTGTGTGTTGAGTTTTATTAATTTTGTTTTGTTGATTTTTGCTTATTTTATACTATTGGGATTTCTTTTAATTTGGTTTGATTGCTTGGCTTGAAATGATATCATTATTTTGACAAAAATATGTAAACTAACATGAATAATTAGACTCCTTGAAATTGCATTACATTATATACAAAATAATATAGAATAATTTGCCAAATAACTTAGAATTTATTTCACATTCCAATAACTATGATAATTTTCAGTGTCTCTTCATCAAGACTAGTGAAGCACCTAACTATTCTCTATTAATTCTCTTAATTGGGTGAATTTGGGCTGAAGAAATATTGATGAGACGTAACATGACATTGATAGCGCAGACAGTAATAAGCACTCCAGCAAAGTGGTTAATGCTAATGCGTGTTGGTTAAATGTGTGTAAAGAATTGGCTTTCATCGTGTTTGTATAGGATCAAAGCGCGATTGATGGTCACTATGTCAAATAGAATAAGGACAATCGCCTTTACCTAAAAGCTCTAATGTGATTATTCACAGTCAATGGAGTTTTGGCCCGATCGGCAAGTTTATGGATGCATTCCTAATTGCTATAACAACGCAAATATTATTGAGAATGGAGAATAAATCTTTAATATAGACTGCTGTTGATGTTATATGACCTTGAAAAATGATTGTACACAGACTTAAAAGCTAATTGTAGATGACACAATAATTACAAGAGAATAGGATAGGTTTATTAAATATAAAAAGAGGTAGTCACGTCTCATTTCATTAAACCCTCTAATAATAATGTGTGTTCTTCCTTCTTAATGAAATGAATTCTGAAGATGGGAGACTCTTCTCACCCCAAAGGTTCTTAGATTTGACCAATAAATTGTTTCTATATCCACAAAGTGGTAATAATAAAAATAATAATAATAATAATAATATAGGATTTCCCGGCCAAATTCGCGAGTTTGTCATTCTAATTCATTTACTTTGCATTTACATTAGCACAGATCAGCTTTGCCATGCCAATTATCATTCAATTTTCCCGATTTTGTATTTAATTTAGGATTTTGGTCGAAGGATTTCATAGATCTGTCATTCAGTTTAGAAACTGCTCAACTAGCATTCAAATTAATCGTCACTTGTCGGGGCGTCATTTTTATCATTCAAATCAACACCTGTCATTCGTATTCGAATTATGTTTATTCAAGTTAGGAATGTTAGGGGGAAGAAATGCAACACACGTTAACAGTTTTAAAAAATGCAATTAAATACATGATTTGCCATTGGGGTCTTTTCTGTTATTCAATTTATTAATTTTGAGGACAAAGCATATGTGTGTAGTCAGACATTAGGCAAAGAAGGGGTGAAGTCAAGGGATATGGCATTTCTGAACGGACATGTTCATATACCCCGGAAAAGTGGGGATACAAAAACACCTACCCCAGTCACAATATTGTACCCTTGCTCCATAATGAAATTGTGATAAAGTTATGATGAAACACAAGACAAACAACTTCCTTACATGAAAATTTACACAAATATTGAGACCATCATGTCCGTAGATGTAAATCTTTTTTTTTAACAATCAAACTTAAAGGCTGATGAATATCTGATAAATTTAAAAGTATATAAAGAGTATAAATGCAAGAAAATAAAATAGAATGAAATACACATGAAAAAACGATCTTGAAAGAAAAAGAATGAGCTATAAAAAGTGTGTAATAAACGGGAAATGTATATTGACCATTAATTTTAGTGCACGAAGTGCTAATTTGAATGCTACAAATGAATTTGAATGCTAGAAGTACACCGTCGCGATGTCAGAAAATCGTGTTGCGCTAAATCGAATGACCAAATAGCGAAAGAAGCACTTTGTTCTTTAATTTGAATGAAACATACATACATTTTAACGAGAACTTCATAGATTTGAAATCTAGAAAAAGGAATATAAACCAGAGATATACCCGACAGCACTTAAACCGTCGAATTTGAACGCAAGACAAATTAATTTTAATGACAAATTCGCGAATTTGGCCGGGAAATCCTATAGTAAAAACATTACTTATAAAACGCTTACCACCGAAGTCTCTAAGCGCTATAACAAAGAAAATAGTAGTAGGCCTAGATAAGTGCTGGGCCCCGTCTTATAAAGAGTTGCGATTGATTCGAATCAATGGCAAGTCCTCTAATCAATCGCAAATTAGCCCCTATCTCTTATGTACATAGTTGCGATTTATATCAGTCGCAAATAAGTTGCGATTAATCGCAATTGTTTGTAATCGGGTCCCTAGTCATGCAATGACATTGTGGATGAAACACAAAGAAAGGGAAAACAGTCTCAGTGTTCGATTGGAAAGGTTGATTGCGCAGAGTAATACGTATAATAGTATGCATGATACTATGAGGTGTATATTTGTATATTGTGTATATTAATGCAATCGTTTGTAATCAGGACCCTAGTCACGCATGATTGTCCATTTCCACTGCCTCGGATGACCACAATATTTTAAAGTGCCAGACGTGAAATTCACTTTGGTAACAAATTAATTTGTTTTTGTTTTTGATATTTTTGCTTGTTTCACTTTGTATATCATCTGAATAATAATTAAGGCCTTCTTGCCCTCTATTATTATTACGTCCTTCACTAGTGCAAACCCTTCAATCAAATATTAGTTTATATTTAGGGGAACCTATAATCTACAAGTTAAGCTTTTTAATAGGTTCCTCACATTTCACCCTGTATAACCTACCGTTTAATGCATGTAATACTTTGAGTATATTTCGTAGTATGTTCTTATTTTGTCATTTATGTGACTTTTTTTTGTGTGAAATGTGAAACATAAAACTTGAAACTATTTGCGAGATCCCCTCCCATTTGCCCAGTATTGAAACCTTCAAAAATCTATGGTTTCCCTGAAGAAAATTATCAATCATATTCATGCACCCTAAATACTTGTTGCAAATGTGTTTTTATACTACCTATCAAACAAATCTATTCCGCCATGAATAACAGAGAAAATCAAAGTTTGTGAAATTGTCTGTAGAGAGCAAATTGAAGACCGGGAGCTTTGCAAGATGCGTCACAGTGTTGCCAATTTGTGTTTCACTAATGACAAATTCAAATGTCCTATTTTTAATTTATTTCTCTCATTTTTCTGATTTCATTAAAACAAATTACCAGGGTGGACTTTCCCTTTATAGACTCAATATTGAAAATTAAAAGTAACAAGTAGAGCGAGAAGAGATATGCACTTCCCCAGTGAATAAAAACGCCCTCGGGTTGACAATAAAATGAAATGAACAATGTTATGAATAATTAAAGGCACCATTTAGCTTATTAGTATGAAGACAAATCCCCTCGGTGTAATCTCCCGGTGATTTGGAATTCATTACCAAAATATATTCCCCTTTGCAATAACCAAAGATCATTAAAAAAATATCTGAAAATGTATTATTTGTCCACTAATAAAGACGTAAAACATAACCATACTTTACACTTTGCTGTTCCTCTGGCTTATTTTTGTTTTTGTTTTTTATACACTGTTTGTTTTTAATTTGTTTACATGTCTTTCAGTAACAGAATAAGTTTTTTTTTAATGATAATTTCATATTTTTAGGGAATTTATTTTACAAGGCCCTTTGGCCTTATTTTAGTTCTCCTTTTCTCATTTTCGACTGGTAAATTTGGTGTCTTTGATACTGTTAACATGTATGATTGCATCTTTATTTTATTTTGTTTTAATGTACAATATTGTAATGAATAGATATATTGTTTTTATATGAAGATGGAAATAAATGAACAAATTAAATGAAATTAGGGCAAGATATCTTGAAATCAAGTGAAAAGGACAGCGTTGTAGCTTAATAGAAAAGCCACCCCCATCCCCTCGACTCTGTACCTTGCATATCTATCCCGATCTATGAGTATCCGTGGTATTTATAAGAAATACATTTTAGTATAGGTTTTTGCGGCCAATTCCACTCTTTTTTCATTCAAATTCATGAGCGTGCATTCATATGCACATAGAGGTCGCTCGCAGGTGAATTGGGGCATTCAAATTCAAAATCAGAGCAATGAATTTCATTTATCGGCACTCTTATTTACATTTTCCTACTTCGTGCATTCACATTAACGCGGCGCTCGCGATGAGCCTGTTTGGGGCATTAAATTTCATTTTTGGGTGACCAATTTCCTACTACAAAAATTGTACGTGCATTCAATTTAGTGTAATATTGAGTGTGATTCCAGATAAGAGGGAAACTTTGATTTCTTTAAATAGATTGCTTGTAATCAACGGTGTCGATTTGTATCCGTGGTTGGGGGGGGGGGGGGGGATGATAGGTGCCAAAATATTTTCAGCAATGGATCAAAGCAAACAAGAGGTAGAAGCGTGTGGCAGGTTGCACCTTCTCCCTTACAAGTTATTAAATTTTTCAAGTCACCCTCAATGGGTTATTATCCTCTCAAGCACGTAGCAAGGATTTTATTTTAGGGGAAAGGTATTGAACATGCGAATCACTTTACAGAGCGCGCTCCCTGAAAGGGGTGGGTGCAGGGAGGGGGGATTCCCGTCCCGCGCGAAGCGCAGAAGCTTTGATGTTTCATTAAATTTTCAGAGAAAGAAGACTATTCGTTGTACCGTTCTCGACTCTTAATCCTTGTCTAAATTCAGTTTCTTTTGACGTTTCATTAAATTATTAGAGAAAGAAGACGATTCGTTTTACCGTCCTCGACTTTTAATCCTTGTTTGAATCAAGTTCCCCTTCCTCCTTCCCGCGCGAAGCGCGGAAGCTTTGACGTTTCATTACATTTTGAGAGAACGATGACGATTCGTTGTACCGTTCTCGACTCTTAATCTTTTTTTCTTCCTACGTCCTCTTCCTTTCTTCTTTCCCTCTCTCTCTTTCTCTTTTTTTTTTGGCTACGCGCCTGTATCCTCTCTGTCTGTCATTATCTCTCTCTCCCACTCTCTACTTTTTTTTTTCTCTTTCGCGCTTCGCACTTAACATTTAGCTTGTTGCTTTTTAACGCTGCGGTTTTGCATTTGGCGAACTGCATTTCTATGATGCTGTTGATTGAATAAATTGAATAAATTCATCAATTCCTGATGAAGCCGTATGAGTGAGAATTTAATTTATTCTTGTTTCATATACGGTTGTCTCATTTACGTATGTATTATGAAAATTTATTAAAAAAATAAATTACTTTGAAATGCATTTCCACAAACCTTTATGAAAAGACTTTTCAATGAAATTGTTCTTTGTATGATGTTATATACCAGTTATGTGTTTGTGTTTCCTCTCTCTCTCTCTCTCATGTTACCCTCTCCCTATTCTCTCACTCTCTGTCACTCTCTGTTTCTCTCTAATCTCTCTCCCTCAACTTTTCTCCCCTTTTTCCTTCTTCCAGCCCCCCCCCCCCATTTTCCTTCATGTTTATATTTTGTACCTCTTTTTGTAGGCCTAATCAGATATGATAAGCTGAATACCAGTCACCTATGAATCCAAATATAATTCCTATAAGGATACACTTTGCTGATGAAAGCACACATTATTAAACACGGATAACGCCCCCTACAAGAACAAATATACTTTACCCATCCTAAGATCAGCATACACACTTTTACAATACTCAGATATAACACCGAGTCCACCACAAAATAAACAAAACTTTTGACATTTTCTTATCTGAGGCATATCTGGGTAATTATGTGCATTCATATATTTTGAATATGTCACGAAAAGTGTGATATTAATTGTACAATATTTGATGAGTTAGTAACCGAGTGTCATTTTGGATCTAGTGATATGACACTTGGGCAGTTTCTGCAGTTTCCATAACTGTCTAGCTGTGTATGTGTTTGTGCCCAGGCCTGTTTGTGCCATGAGTACTAAATATGGCAAGCTATATATTCATGTCTTTAACTTTTTGTTAGTTGAGAGAGTTTACAAATTAGTGAGTATGAACAATGATAATGAAGCCTACATTTTTCACAAATTGAGCAAAACAAGCTTTTCAAAGACCCCAAAGAAACTAAACACAATAATTTTTTTGAAATTGAATGCACTTATTTCAAACATGCTTGCTCATTCACGAATTTGAATGACCAACGAGGTACTGTAGCCGGCATTAGATGAATTTGAATTCTCTTTGCACGAAATGTACGCTCTTAGTTAACATTTGAATGACGCAGATAGTGAATTTGAATGAAGGTTTTGAATTTGAAAGCTGATTTAACGCTGCGAGTGCGAATTACGCGAATTCAAATGCTAGGAATATAAACTTGAATGAAAAAATGTGAAATTGGCCGCAAAAACCTATAATAAATGATCAATTAATACAAAATTAAGAACAAATAAAATATTTATTTTGTGGACCTTTAGTCTCACTGGTTTTTGTGTAACTTTTCAGAGAGTAAGTAAGACCGACAACGACTTAATTTATTTTCTATGAATTTATCAACTTTCTCATTCTTTCTCATTCTGCTTTTATCCCTGTTCTCTGTTTCTATTCATATCTTCTCTTATGTATTTGTTTGCTTTTAACCATCATTTCCTGTTCATTATGCATTATATTTTACATCATCTCAATGCCCGGTAACAAGCATTTTTCCTTCTATCATCTTATTTAAAAAAAATATATTCCCATACAATTTTTGTTGATTTTATCATTCTTTAATTTTTTATAGGTTTTTTTTTTTGGGGGGGTGGGGGGGGTGGGGGGGGTGGGGGTAATGTATTCTTTGATTTGTCGGTATCATGGGCCATCGGTTCACTCTGACATCACCCTTTTGGCCGTATATATATTTTTTTATGTCTTTTAGAACAAACTCTTACATAATTCTAACATCTCTATTTTCATTTGAAAATACTAACATCTAATCATATTATATTATGTCACTGAATGGCCAGGTCTACACTTGACACTGTTCACCGAGCAGCCTGAATACGTGGGGCTCTTCGCCCAAGAGGCCGGGGTTCGAGTCGCCATTCATCCTCCTAACGTGTTCCCCTTCCCGGAGGACGATGGGGTCGTTGCCTCGACAGGACAGGCAACCAACATCGGCATCAGACAGGTGAGATAATAATAAAGGATAATAAAGGCGGGTTTAGGGAAGGGGGAGGGGTCAACCTGTCCGTGCTCCCTTTAAAATAAAAGTTGTCAGGAATATCTTCGAATGATTATTCCGCTTTCTTCAGCGCAAGTTAAATTTGCCTCTGAGCGCTTCCAATGTAAAAATAAGGGTAACTTGGTAATGAATGCCTTATCATTTGTTTCACTCTTTTTTTTTAGTTTCTTACTGTACATAGTTAACATTCTGGGTTCTGGACCTTTTGAATTGAAAATAGTGACGCTGCTCGTTAATGCATCTGACTGACTTATATAAACTGATACCCATTAACATTAAAATAACTTTTCTTACCTCTTTTCATGAAACAAATAATTTAATAATTTGTAATTATTTATTCATTATATTTAAGGTTTATAGCTTCTCAAAACTTATTACCCATTTAAAGAATCATAGACTGATCGATAAAGTTATGAGATGATATAAATTTATCTATCAAGAATAAATCATTTTGTCACAATAATTTCATAAAACTAGGTAAGAAATGATATTCCAACTTTAATAGCGACTGTGTACATTCTGTCATAGGAAGGACAATACTGCTTTCTCCGTTGCATTCTGTTATATCAATTTTACCCTATAAGAAAGGACTACCAATGCACTATAAACATAGTTGGGAAAAAACAACTCTCCAACATAAGGGTAATAATGATTATGTCCGAGCAACTTTCGGGCAAGTATGGGTGCAACTCGGACGCTTTTTCCTTAATCTGAAGGAAAAGGGGATCGCGGTTGGGCACACACTACTCAACTTGAGCATTACAGTGTACAGTGCAAACATTACCATGGCATTCTTCTTGATCATGCTCTTTTCAAGCAACGAGCGGGAAATAACTTTTTTTTTTCCTTCATCCATCTATAAAATCTCACCGTGAGCCCTTCCCCCACTAAAATACACACTTTAATTGTGTGGGTTCTTTTGCTAAGTGCTATAAATAAATATTTTATGATTAATAAGAAATGTTTTTCATCGTGATCAATACTATTTTAATACCCATACCGCTTATTTTTTTTTTATCCAAAACAAATTGCACATGATTAATTTATTCAATCAACGAATTGTTCCTTTCATCCATTATTGAAATAAGGTGCATGCGGTGTTCATTCAATTTTCATTATCATGAAATTTTCATTACCGTAATGAAAATTAATACAAAAAGGATTTAATAGAAATGAAATTGCACTAAACATTCCCTCGATAAGTATTTCAATCAATCAAACTGATGTTCGTTGCTGACAGTTCGATGTCGAATGAGGCCAACCCGAGTCGTGATGAAAACCTAAGACCTGCATCCATAAAAGCAGTACTCTTTATATCGCATTTCGGCTATTTCACCAGAAAACAAACTCGGCTTTCAAACTTTATGGCCCGAATTCACAAAGGAGGTTTGTCGTCAAACCTTGGTTTTCGTACGTCATATGACGCGTTTTACGCGTTTTTTACAAACCTGGTTTGTAAAGAACAAAAGGAGGTTTGGCGAAACAAAAGGAGGTTTGAGCTCAAACCTTGGTCTGAGCTCAAACCTTGCTTTGTGAATTCGGGCCAATAAAGGCGATCGATGGTATTTCCCCGCCCCCCTTTACGTCCTAATTGTCTCTCTCTCTTTCTCTCTCTCTCTCTCTCTCCCTCCCTCTCTCTCTCTCTCTCTTTTATCTTCTCATCTACCTCTCTCTCTCTCTCTCTCTCTCTCACTCGCTATTTTACTCTTTCCTTCAATCTACCTCTGATGAATCGTTTTATGTTAATGTGCTTGTAATTCGACTTAATTATTTCGAATGTTTAAAATACTTAAACTGTAATTGTTATTCAGAGATGTTTACACATTTTTATTCTTTTTATTTGATTTGCATTATGCATTATTTTTGTTTTGTTTTATGCATATTTTGTGAATATTTTTAACGTACTTGCTGGAAAAAAGCCTTATGGCTGATAGTAGGTGTTTAAACCGTGGTTAAATTAATAAAGCAAACAAACAAACCATGTAATAAAATTTAGACAAAACCGACATTTTCAATTCAATTCAATGATGTTCATGTCTTCGTTAAAATCGCTCGCAGCTTGTGTGGTTTCAGCCATTGCTAAGGGAGGAATTGCTCAAATATTTTTTAGAGTTGTTTCAATGTCACCTTCTGTCGGTAAATCGAACAAATCGACGACAAGTATGCTACCTATTCAATTTTTCCGGTTCGGGTACCCCATTCTCCTTCACACACAAGAAGAAGAAGAAAACAACGTATTTTGTTCGTGTTTTTTTAATTATTTTGTATGTTTTACCCTTTATGTCATCTTCTCTTTATATCATTTTCTAAAGATAGCTTTGCTATTCTTATTCTACACTCTCATCTTTTTTCTCTTCGTTTGTATTTCTCTGATCGTCCTTTTTTATTTCTTTATTCCCTCATCTATCCTCTTCTTGTTTAATCTTTTCTCATGTACATGTTGATATGAAAGTATCGAAGGCTGTTGGTCACTTGAGCTGTTAGTCTCGTTGGCTTTTTGTCTCTTGATCTGCCAGTCTCTGGGCGCTTGGTCTAGCTTTGGGGTTGTCGGACTCGTGGGATGTTAGTCTCATTTGCCTCTTGGTCTGTCGATCTCGTGAGTTCACGATAATGTTAGCGATCGTGGTCTCGGTCTCGTTGGCTGTTGGTCTCTTTGTCGGTTTCATGGTCTGTTTGTGTCGTGAGAAGTTTCGGTCTCCTGGTCTTGTGGGGGTGTTGGTCTCATTCTCTGTTGGTGTCATGAGCTTTTGGTCTTGTGGGGGTGTTGGCAACCAGGGCGTACGCAGGGGGGGGGGGGGGTTTGGGGGTTCAACCCCCCCTTTGGTATTTTTATGTAGTAACCCCCCCTCCCTCATCTATCCTCTTCTTGTTTAATCTTTTCTCATGTACATGTTGATATGAAAGTATCGAAGGCTGTTGGTCACTTGAGCTGTTAGTCTCGTTGGCTTTTTGTCTCTTGATCTGCCAGTCTCTGGGCGCTTGGTCTAGCTTTGGGGTTGTCGGACTCGTGGGATGTTAGTCTCATTGCCTCTTGGTCTGTCGATCTCGTGAGTTCACGATAATGTTAGCGATCGTGGGCTCTCGGTCTCGTTGGCTGTTGGTCTCTTTGTCGGTTTCATGGTCTGTTTGTGTCGTGAGAAGTTTCGGTCTCCTGGTCTTGTGGGGGTGTTGGTCTCATTCTCTGTTGGTGTCATGAGCTTTTGTCTTGTGGGGGTGTTGGCAACCAGGGCGTACGCAGGGGGGGGGGGGTTTTGGGGGTTCAAACCCCCCCTTTGGTATTTTTTGTATGTAAACCCCCCCTAAAAAAACCTAAAAACCCCCCCCCCCCCCCCCCCCTTTGGTTTTTTTTTTTTTTTTTTTTTTTTTTTTTATTAAAAAAAAAAAAAAAAAAAAAAATTATACCCACGGCTAACCTAAATAAGGTGACCTTACCCCCCCCCCCCCAACGACAAAAAATGTCAAATTATGAAATTTCGAGACCAAAAAAAAAAAAAAATGTGTCCGCTTACCCCCCCCCCCCCCCCCCCCCCCCCCCCCCCCCCCCCCCACTGAGCGACTTTTCGGCTGAGTCGTTGCGATTTTTTTTTGACCTCCAAAAAAAAAAAGTGTCCGCTTACCCCCCCCCCCCCCCCCCCCCCCCCCCAATTATGAAATTTCGAGACCAAAAAAAAAAAAAAAATGTGTCCGCTTACCCCCCCCCCCCCCCTCCCCCCCCCCCCCCCCCCCCACTGAGCGACTTTTCGGCTGAGTCGTTGCGATTTTTTTTTGACCTCCAAAAAAAAAAGTGTCCGCTTACCCCCCCCCCCCCCCCCACTGAGCGACTTTTCGGCCGGCGCGATTTTCAAATTTTCGGGAGCAAAATATTTTAAAACCCCCCCCTTGAAAAAATCCTGCGTACGCCCCTGTTGGCAACGTAGGAGCTGTTGAGTCTTGTGGGTTGCTGGTTTCATGGTCTGTTTGTGTCACGAGCTTTTGGTATTGTAGGCCTTAGGCCACGTAGGAGCCGTTGGATCTTGTGGGTTGTTGGTCTCATGGTGTTTGTGTCATGAGCTTTCGATCTGCTGGTCTTGTGGGGGTCTTGGCCACGTGACTGTTTGTCTCATTTTCTGTTTGTTTCATGAGCTTTTGGTCTTGTAGGCTTTTGGCCACTTAGGAGCTGTTGAGTCTTGTGGGTTGTAGGTCTCATGGTCTGTTTGTGTCATGAGCTTTCGGTCGCCTCCCGGTCCTGTGGGGGTGTTGGCCAAGTGACTGTTTGTCCCATTCTCTGTTTGTTCCGTGAGCTTTTGGTCTTGTAGGTTTTGGGCCACGTAGACTGCTGGGTCTCCTGGGATGTCTCAAACGTGCCAATCAAAAATAAAATCCGATCTGTTATATTTCACTTTTTCAGTCTTACTTTGAGCGGCTAACCAAACCCCATGGAAACTGTTCAGATGGAACTCAGACTAACTTCACATCGGAAGAATATACTTATACAACCCGTGCGTGCGTTAAGTCGTGCGTTCAGCAACATATTTTTAACAAGTGCGGCTGCGTTACGGACATCATGATGAACGATACGATCTGCAGCCCGCGAAACAGAACTGAACGTACGTATTATTTGCATCTATGTGGTTCTGTTTCCATTGTAAAAAAGAAATAAACGTATACATATTATGAAATTTCAAACGGCATAAAGTGTAAAAGGTAAAATTCTATCTGATACTCCTCAAAGTTATTTCGAGTGTCACTTTCTAATGGCACCCATGATATAATTATTATACGCAATTGTTACATTTACTTTATATCAGAGACGTATAATCAGCAAATGTTTCTATAATCTAATATATTTTAAACGGACATTCACCTACAGGTGCTGTCTTTTTTGGGGAAATACACTACAAAGAAACATTTACTGGTCCTCCGTGTTCAAAAGGAATTTCACGTATACAACAGAACTTCGCTTAAGAGACTTTAATTTTAAATTGTTGTACAATATACTATACCTGCTAAAAACAATTTTTACAAATAGGAATTAGCAGACGACACCTGGATACTGCCACAGTGCCACGTCAGAGAGGACATAGTGCATGATTGTGTTTATTGAATGTGAACAAAACAAAAAATTATGTGATGATATCAAACATGTTGTGAAGTATACTTTTGTAATATTTAGTTTTGCATGAATATCTCTTGTTTACTTAATATTTATATTGACAGAGAGATAGACGTTGTAAAAACGATCGTATTCTGGTGTATATACAAAACTTGTGTAAAATTATGGCGTATAATCAAAAGTCTTCCGGAATAAGTATGGTTTTTAATGAAAACCATTTCAAACTAAGATACGTAACAGACTTATTGTAAATCAGGAGCTAAAAAGGCAAGACAAAAGTATGCCAGAGAATCTGTTAAGATCACTTTTAATAGGTAGCAAAATATTGTACAGTCGAGAAAATATGTGATTTGTATTGATAACACTGTACATCAATTATATTTTCTCGCAACTTTATTTTCATGTTTGAATGTAAACGAACACCTCATTTTAGCCACACACAAACAACAAAATGTTTACGCTATTATATTCATTAGAATAATCGAACAAGGTATAATGACGTGGGTATTGTTATAATTCCGATAATTATGTTGATAAATGGGAGGGATATAAATTAGTCGTAGTTGTTTGGCTATTCCTTCATTTACTCGAGCTTTCATTCAGTCTATCTTTTACAAGATTAACTAGATGATACTGAAAAAGATGGTAGGCCTATTTCGCATAGTAATGATTCCCTACTCCTTCATTTTCTGTTTCTCTCTCTCTATTTGTTTTTCAGAGATGTGTCGTCAGGCTATTGAACAGTTCTTTCATGAAGGTCAACTTGAATGTTTTTGCCCCATTGCATGCAAGTAAGTAGAGCTTTCTAAATCATTAATTATTCATTCAATTCAATTTTATTTTGAAGTGTCTCTCCTTCAGTTTTTAACTGCTTGACCAAGGCGCTCTGCTTTGACATTTTGGTTAGTAATCATAGCATTTTCAAGGAAAGGAACTCTAAAATTAAACTGCTAGATTTATCTAGCATGTAGGCCATTTCATCAAAATTTCGAAAACTATCGTGGTGTTGCATGTCGCCCCATAATGTAATATTTTCATGCTTCTAAAAACAATATTTTCATGTATACCACAATTATCTGTCTCCGGCTCCTGGTTAATTGAACCCCAATTATATACCAGACCTTTTAGTGTGACGTAACATCGCAAGCTCACCAAGTGTAAATATGCATAAATGTTCAGTATGGACTATCTGGACATTGATTTTAGATATTGATTACCTTAATGGCCAAATGAACAAATAGGGTAGGAAATTACATGATTGCGTAATTCACTGATAATTGAAATAGTGGTGGTTTGAACAAATATATATCACAATATTATTTATCATTGTATAATTGGGGACAATAAGAAAGTGCTGCGTTGAAAGTGTCAGATAGCATTTTTACTACGCTCATAATTATCTCACATTCATAAGCGAGTCCAGATGGGAGTTTGGGGTCCGGACCCCCCTCCGGATCCCCCTGTTTTTGCTTGACAATATATTTTTCTAAATTTTGAAGTTGGTGATGGTGGTTATTTTACCTGACTGCTAAGAAAGCATAAATGCTTGTAAGTAAGCAACCAGACGGCCGGCGGCTTTAGGTCCTCTCCAAGGGACCTGGTAATGAGGATTAATGCCAGTTCCCTACCCCTTTTCACAAAATCCCGGATCTGCCCCTCAGTAGGGAAGAGCATTTGGACCATAGTGTTGTTTTCCTTAAACCTTTAGGCTGATGTATTCAACACGTTTATAATAAATATTAAAAATATTCTGAGGCCTACTTATGAATCGAAGAAAAACACCTTTATAACAAATTCAGAATCAGCTTTTGGCTTTCATGATGATGAGAGGTACCTTTAATCGCATAAAATCTATCATTTTGATGATATTTAAGATACAGTTACTTCCTACAACTGACCTAAAATGACCCTCTAAAATGACCCGCTCCCTCTTCCAATCATTTTTCCATCTGATTATTACCTGGATGGTCTACTAATTACTCAGTCGCATACAAACCGATTCCAAACGACTTCTAACAGACCGGTTCTTGACTGTTCGGATTAAATGCAAATAGGTTCCATTTAAAGGTACTATGTCCCTTTTGCAGGCCAAAAAATGAAAAGGTTAAAGTCCAATGGCATTTGAAAGATAATACTAATTTAGCACTCCCCTTAATAGAATGGGGCTTGAAAATGTCTAAGTGGAAAAATAACGACTATTAGTTGTCAAATCGACTTAGGAGCTATAGAGCCAATAAGTAATCGTCTTGATTTTCAGACCATTGTACCGCATGGTCGTACGTTTTATACTACGCAAAGATTCAATCAGTTTAATTTTGGCCATTACAAGAAGTGAGTTATTGTAGTAGACAAATCCTTTACAGCTCATTTTATGTATGTTATTACCAAAGAAGAAGAAGAAAAAGCCAGTCAGTCACTTAATACTGACAATAGTGTCTGACAATGAAGTCTAGCAAGTAAACGGGTTTTCTTGCATAATTTGAATATAAGGACACTGCTAACGTTTAAATTTCACAGATAGGATATACATGACATATTCATAATTCCTGCAAAGTTCTACAGAATTTGAGATTGGCTGAAAAAGGGACATAGTATCTTTAATGTCGATCTAGCTGGTAGCACTCATGTCGATGTGCTAGGGATATATAATTCTCGCTCTAATTGTTCACCAATCAGTAGATTGAGATATACTACCCGTGGTAATCCATTAGAGTCATTAGTTTGTTTTTACATTTTAATAACCTCACTATAGCGTGGTCATGCATGCGTGCTCCCATAATACTTACTTCGATCAACATAATTATATATTAATTTGTTTCTGCTCTCTATTGTTGAAGGCTTGTAAATATAAGTGACGGGACACGGTGGAGAACGGAACTGAAAAATAATGCTTGAACCAGACCCAACAAACACACACAAAGAATTTAATGAAGTTTATTAATTATGGTAATGATATTGGATATTTACGGGCATCATAAAAGCATAAATTAAAACAAAAATGAAATAGGTCAGAAGGAGAGAAGGCTGGCAATCTTGTCAGGAAGGTTAGGTATGGATCATAGTAATGATTCAATAAACAATAGTTCATTAGATAATTAGGGGCAGATCCAGGCTTTTATCAAAGGGAGGAACAAAATTTGCCTGAATTCTCTAGCGAGCAGTAAAAAAGGTTTTTACTACAAAAGGGGCTCATTCGTGGGGTTGTGAAGCAAAGCTATGTTACTTTTGTTTCGGGGGGGGGTGGAACGGGCTTCCCTTAATCCACCAATAATAATAATTCCATTTTCCCATATTTTTTTTTCAATTCGAAGGGAAACTCATTTTGTGACCGCGGTGACGTCAGACCTGTGGCCATCAGAGCGATACGAGGTATGATTTCATAATTGAGTAGCTATAGGTTGCAAAGTCATGATGAGTTCAATTAAGTGGAGGAAAGCACTTTGCATTAGTATGCAAAATTTATCAGGGGTTGTTTGCACATCAATGTCTATTCATATCTAATCGAATCCAGGATTCTCAGGTCTAATTCTGTCGATATTGTTATGCCTCTGTTTGACAATAAATTGAGTGCAGTAATGGTTTTTCTTATATCACTCTCTTTATCTTCGATATCTCTCTTTTGCCCCCCCCCCTCTCTCTCTCAATCCCCATCTCTCTCTCTCTCTCTCTCTCTCTCTCCCCCCCATCTATCTATATCTCTTCATTTTGTTCTCTCTCCCTAGCTTGCATACAGTAATTACACTGTATGTCTATCTCTCATACTGTACCTTAACACACAACTTTGATAACGTGTACTATACTGTATAATTACGAATGCGCTTTTTCGAATTTGTTCCTAAATCTCTCTCTCTCTCTCTCTAAAAGGTAATGCAAAAATTTGGGAAATTTTGAAAATTGGATGGATAGTAATTCTTTAACATTTTGATATATTTAGATGCCCATGTGGATGTATTATAACCACCAGAAAATACACCTGCTTTAGAGAAATTGAATAATTAAAAATTTACCGGTGCTCCCGGTAAATTTCAAATATTTCAAATAGCGCCTAAGGTCATTCCATGGTAGCTGTGACCATGAAAATTCCAGAATATGCAGTTCTGATATATAATTTCCAAAGGGAATAGCAAATCGGTCGAGTGTAGTCAAGAAATATTGTTTTAAAGATAAAGTAATATCAGTCTTGAAAGAGAGCTATACAACATTAAGTGTTTATTATTTACAATTTCATCCCTTTAGACTCGATTTCAACCGCGACAACGATCATTGAATATTTTAATATCGCAAATGCTACCAATATGTTAATTTGAACCATATTCATGACCCTATACCAAAACTCTGTTTTTACCTTTAATGCAGCTATACATTCAATCCATTTAAAATGTAAGACCAACTTATTAAATTAGTGATCTAAATTCTCTTGATCACGTGATCACCTTCCAGACTCATCTGAAGTCTCGATTGACCAATGAGAAAGCCACACGTATCCTGCAGAATATCGAGCAAACAAGGTAAGCAAATCGTCTTTTAGAAGAATAAAGATGTTTTTAACCCATTGCTTACTGGAACATGGTAGTCTCTGTGTTAAGTCTATGGGAATTACATAATTCAGTAGTCAACGGGTTTACAAACCATATTCTAGACATATTGCCAAAATCTGCACTTATCGTTGGATTTTGAACTAAGATGTATAACAGAATATGTCAGAGGCGAAAACAGCTTGTGTACACTTGTCTACGCATTAAAACTACAGTAGATAGGTCTGGCTAAATTTGTCATTTAGAGGGATAGAATTTCAATTATATCTGAGAAGTTTTATATGGGATGAGTTCACTGGAAGTGAAATGTAGAATGTCTAATGAAAAAATACCCAATGTTCTATAAATATAGGGATTGGGCTAACAAACTTATGTTAAAATCTGTTGATATTTAATTTCAATTTAGAACATTGAGTCGAGTGTAAACAACTTTCCAGACAACAGAATTCTGTCATTTTATTTCAAATACATTCAAGGATAATTTATTCAGAGAACGTCTCGGATATTTTAGTTCACCGATCTCACTAAAAGACAGTCGCTGATTCTACAATGCATAGATGACATGTATTAGAGTTTGGTTTAGAATTATTCATGGTGGTATTAAAATTTAAAAAATGAATAATACTAACCAACTTTCTACACTGTATTGTAACCAGCAACATTGACTTAAAACTAAGTACATCCTTTTTATAAAATCAATGGCAAATAATGCCTAGTATGCCCAGGCGTGTCGATCCGATGAGGGAGGGTGGGGGGGGGGGGGGGGGGGTAGGAAAGGGGCAGTTGGGATTTTCCTAAATAAATTTTGAATTAACGTTGTATCCTATGGAACGATGAATTACAATCAATGCCCCTGAACATGGATCAACACCCCCCCTGATCAAAATAAACATGTAACACCAAGATGTTAATTTCTGTCCTTTGATCTTATTTTTTGGTTCAAAAGAAAAAATCTGGCTCGAGTGCGGATCTACTTTGAAGAACTCAACTATGAGCAGATGATTCAGAAGCCCCAATACACGGTAGGCTTAACGAGAAAGCTGGTTTGAATGTATACCTATGAAAGTGTAAGGGGTAGAGAAGAAGAAGATGAAAAAGAGGAAGAAGGGGAAGAAGGTAAAAAAGAAGAAGAAGAAAAAAAAGAAGGAGAAGAAAAAAAGAAGAAGAAAAATAAGAAGAAGAAAAAGAAAGAGAAGGAGGGGAGGAGGAGGAAGACAAAGAATAGGAGAAGAAAAAGAAAAAAAGAAAAAGGAGGAAGAGGAGAAGAAAAGGAAGATTTAAGACACATCAGTAGGACGAGGAGGAGAAGAAGAAGAAGAAGAAGAAGAAGAAGAAGAAGAAGAAGAAGAAAGAGGAGGAGGAGGAGGAGAAGTCGAAGAAGATGAAGAAGAAGAAATTGAGGAAGAAGAAGGAAAAGAAGAAGAATGAGAAGAAGAAGATGACGATGATCATGGTGATGATAGTGAAGGAAAGGAGGATAAGGAGACAAAAAAGAGAATGGAAGAAGGGGAAAAGAAAAGATAAGATAAGAAAAGAAGGATGACAAGAAAAGAAGGATAATGAGGAGAAGGGGAGGAATAGAATGAGCATGAAATAAATAAGGGGAAAAGAGAGAGGAGACGAACAATTTAGAGAGAAGAAAAGAAGAAGATTAATGAAAATCAATGAGGAGAAATGAGGAGAAGATCATGAGAAAAGAGAAAGAAAGGGAAAGAAATAAATCAGGAAAGAAGAAGGAGAAGAAGAATATAAAAAAGAAGTAATAATCAGGAATAAACACTAAAAAAAAAAGCATTTCTTGCATTTTTTCAGGTATCTGTAAGTAATTTTTTTGTTTTCTTTATCCTTAGTTTGAGAGTTTGCTTGGTGGGATCGGAGGTCTTCTTGGACTCTACATCGGTTTCTCTGTGATCACCATTTGCGAAGTCGGAGTCCTGGTCCTGGACATCGTGAAGTACCTCTTTCGGAAGGCGTACAGCCATGACAGAGTTGTTCCCGTTGATTTTAAAACCTGATTTGATCTACCTGTCGACGAAAGAAAACAGAATCGTGAACGCAATATAAATATGTAAATATCAATCCATGAAAAACAGTCTAAGCAGTTTTAGTGAATTAACAACTCGATATGTACGCATTATTTCACCAAACCTTCAAGTACAGATACAGTAATTAGTTCATTGACATCGCCTCGAAAAACGTGTTTAAATTCAATATATGCGATTCGATGGGTTGTCGGCGAATTGTACTTATGACGGTTTGGTGAAAGCCCTGCCCTAATCTCTGACTAGCTTCTAGGCAGGGGGTGTTGTCATAGGGAAGTTGGGATGAACACACCATCCAAAACTTATTGTCGGTAAATCGCCCCCCCCCCCTAAAAAAAAAAAAAAGACTTTTGTTGTTGTTGTTGATTTTTTGCAATATTTGTTAACAGTTTGCCCATTGATTGACATCCAGGCTTTAAAAGTATCACTGTAATGATCATTTTTGAAATTTATAAGGGATTTTATCATCCTGTACAAACTTTCCAAAGGGGAAAATAGCCCCGAAATAGCTGATGAGCTATGCTAAGCCCAGGCGCGGATCTGCCCCCCCCCCCCTAACAAAAAATACTATATCAGCATTTTCATGCATTTTTTCTTGTTGCTCAAGGGGGGGGGGGGGTGTTGAGAA
This sequence comes from Strongylocentrotus purpuratus, assembly GCF_000002235.5. Taxonomy (NCBI): domain Eukaryota; kingdom Metazoa; phylum Echinodermata; class Echinoidea; order Camarodonta; family Strongylocentrotidae; genus Strongylocentrotus; species Strongylocentrotus purpuratus. The sequence goes on from NW_022145615.1 coordinate 34,769,011, forward strand.
GAAAAGAAAAGGAGTGTTCACTCACCCCCCCCCCCCCACCCCCCATGTTGAGCCAAACAAAAAATTGGATGAAAATACTGATAAAGTATATGAGAGGGAGAGAAAGGGGGAAAAAAGTTGAGAAAAATCATGCTGGTGTTATGGAGAAGAAAGAAAACTTCAGAGCAGAAAGTAAATAATAAAGTCGCAACTGCGCACTAGAGTTATATGCTCAACGATTTGACATTAAAAAAGAAAAAAAATGCGATGTATAACAATATGAAGAAGAAATTCTTGTTGCGTAATTAGTGACGTATGTATAATGTTTTGTACTATAATGAGTCCTCTCAAGCAGGTCATTATCGGCAAAGTTGTTTTTGAGAAGTGTCATATCATATTGTATAAATTTATTCAGTTATGACCAACAAAATTGTTTTACTTTTGTCGTATACGTGTAGCACTTTATCATCAACCGTTCATCATTTTAGCATTCTCAACGTTTATCATAATATGTTGATTGTTTTACATTCTGTTAATAAGCTTTGAATGGCAGGATTACATCTATCCTTGACAGTACTGGTAAACCTGGAAATGCTGTCCTCCTCCAGTAAAGGAAAAGTCAGAAAACTTCAAAAATTACTCAAATCAGCAAAAATATCAGGGAATGTCGGGAATTTCATAAGCCCGAAAAGAAAGAAGTCAGTCTAGTCTCTGATATATTTTGCAGCATTTTCCACTCATTGGTAGTACTATCTGTAATGTTTAAAGGCATTGTTTAACAATGACTCCAGTTTCAGTGAAACGCATGGCCCTACGTGTTATCAGTGTCTGTGATATGGTGTAATAATGAAGCCCTAAACAAATTGCGCTTCAAAATGATCATGAAGTGCATCACAAAAGTAAAAATATTTGAGTAACCGGTTTTTCCATACTCATTTTTGAATTTTTTTTGAAATTTCGAATTCCAATCATAAATATCTTGATAATCAGACGGGCGATCGGCTTGTAAAAGTCATGGAATTTCTCTGACCTAAGTATTTGCAATTATCATTGCAGCATGAGCTAAATCCAGGATTTTGTTTAGAATCCGAGATAAAGTTAGACAATCCCTTTAAAATGCCTCCTTTAATAAACCTGTGACTTTGTTAAAACTCCGTAAGATTTTTTATTACGTAAGAGAAAAATCAAGGAAAAATTAACTTAAAGGCTTTGTTCTTCCATGTATGGAGTTTGATAATAGTCATTATTGTTGACAAATTCCAATAACAAGAACCTTAACCATTTATACGATTCAGTTTCATTATAAAACAGATTAATTGGGAGAAGGGAATTGAAAACAGAAATACAGAGACTGAGAAAAATCAAAAAGAAAAACGAAAGAACAGAAAAAGAAGTAGCACACTTCTGATGAAGAATGGAACTAAAATATAAATTTACTTTTACATGTTTTAACCTGACAACATTTTTTCACAAAATTGTAAATGATATGAACGATGATTGATGTACATTAATTTTTATCAAAGTAGACTAAGGTTTTACTTGAATTTGAATGTAAATATGTAATATACTTTGCGATAAGCTATTGTATATCTACAGTACTTCGTTCATTATTTTTAAGGGAATAGAAAAGGTCCTAATGTTACTAATTCAGTAGTCCAGATCTGCACCGTTTCCGTATCGCGCGCCCAATCAGCTGATAAAATAACACCCCCTCAACGTTGACAATAGACCTTGCCATTCTTTTCATTCTGTACCCCGATAACTAAACGACGTTTGTTTGGGGATCGAGCGATGAGTGGCGCGCCGTGCTGTGCGACTGAATAATTAAAAGTATATAAAACTTGACAGAATCTGGACAGTCTAATTCAGTTAAACCCAACCCGGGATCGAAACTCACATTCAACTTGACAATAGGAAAAATTAGACCTAATACCATTTTCCTTTTATAAATCAGATTTTGAACAAAATCCTAAGCGTCGGGTTTAAAATTTAGTAGAATACGAGCCTTATAGAGCTAAGATATAACGTTTCACTGCCATGTAGTCTTTCATAAAACAAAACAAAAACACTTTAAACAATACCTTGAATTATACATAAATATATTATTATATAGATCATGTTTATACTGATATACATATTGATTAGGTTTTTAATATACAACGGAGTATCATGCATGGCGTGTTTCAAGAGAAATTTCCTCTTGCATAGAGACATAGAAAATTGTCTTTGTTTTGTTATTTTCATTTATCTTGCAACAGTGTATGCACGTTTCAGAATAAATAAAGCAAGTTGTATATTTTACATTTCCTTCATTGCTAACCATTTTTTTTATTATTATAGAAATACCAAATACGAGTCCAGTAATTTTAATTTATAATAGAGGGGATCCCCCGCCCCGCCCGCCCCGCCCCCCCCCCCCCCCCCCCCCATGGTGCTGTCCCGTCGCTAATTATATTGGTGAGAAAGGAAGAGAGAAGAAGAGGGAGGGAGAGACAGACCGACATAAGGAGGGTGAGAGAGAGAGACAGACAGAGACAGAGAGAGACACAGAGAGAGGGAGAGACAGAGAGGGAGAGAGAGAGAGAGAGAGAGAGAGACTTATATGCAAATACAACGCTCATATTGGCTAACAATAACTAGGCTCAATCAGGCACAGATTTCCATCATTCAATACGTAATAACTATTTAATTGTTCAACCGCCGGACAGAGCGTCCATAACCCACAAAGCGTCCATAACAAGGCTGACCAGATTAAACTTTTTAAAAAGCAGAAACACGAAGTTGCAAACCATCCAGCGACTCCTAATAAACAGCGTTACTGATTAATTAATATATTATATCATTACAAATCTTTATTCTCAGTTTTCTTATGTTTAACTGATTTTCTTATAAAATAGAATAATAAAGAAGATATGGCGTATATATTCAATACTGAATGAACGCCATTAAACTATTACCAACAACAACAACATAACCCACACATGCACGAGGGAACAATGACCGATTCGCACTCATGAATGAGCAAGGCAGGCAATGTGAGGCCGGGGCGTCTGGGGCTGCAGCCCCCGAGATGCGTGTAACCGCGATCTAATATTCGGGAATCGAGTATTCATTTCTCCACATTTATCTATCTTATTTTTACTGGCACAATTACACAGTTTCAATTTTTTTTGCTCGCTCAAAATATTTTTAAAAAAAGATTGAAGTTTGCCATTCGGGTAAGCGATATCAACACAGCCCCCCCTTCCCTGGTGAAATTTAAATAGTAGTGGTCCCGCCAGTGGCGGATCCAGACACCCTCCCCCCCCCCCCCGGGAGATGGGCCCCTCCTGGCGCTCAGGGGGGGGGGTGAAAATTTTCAAAATTGCGAGGGCCCCCCCAAAAAATGTGCTCACTCCTCCACTGAGCGCATTTTCGGCTAGGGCGATTTACAAATTTTCGGGAGCAAAGAGAAAAAAAATTGGGACCCCACCCTAAGAAATCCTGGATCCGCGCCTGGGTCCCAGTGCGCAGGTTGGAGTGAGGAGGGGTAGTCGTCCTCAGGGGTAGTTGTCCTAGGATAAAGCGCCTAGAAACGAAGTTTGTTTGTTTATTTTACTTTAGCACGGTGACATGCTTTAGCCAATGGCTGTTCTTCAGCATGGCCGTACATATAAAATAATAATAACAATAATAGCTAGTTCTTATATAGCGCTTTTCAGGACCGAAGGCCCTCTCAAAGCGCAATCACAATTTTACAAAGAAACATACATTATAGATTATCATGATTTACATACAAAGTTAAATAAAACATACACATATATATACAAATAGGTTAGAAGGCGTGAAATCCGAACAAGCCCTAATTTAGAAAAAGAATACGAACAGAAAAAATTATATATAACAAAAATCAGTTTTTTTTTTGTAAATATATACACCATTTGAATATAATTATAAGTGCTACACAAATGTGACTTGTATGGATATCATTTAATTCTTATTATCCAATCAGGATCGTGGATACTCCTTCGTCATAAGTTGATCGATCACGTCGATAACTACTATCAATCACAGCTCGATAAGGTGCGGGGAACTATCAAGTGGTCTTGGTCCCAGGGTCGATTTCGCTTCGGTTGGTCTTGTTCCCAGACCGAGAACAGAAAAAAGCGAGAACGAGCCAAGCGCCTTCAAAAAACTCGAAGATAGTGATGATTGAGAGGCCGAGCCACAAACCAAGCTGCCCGCCAATATCGCTCAGAAGATCGGGAATCTGAAATCAAACCACAAATGGAAAAATTGTGACACTTCAAAATTTAATACGAAATATGATAATTTCGGTATTTAGAAATGTTTACCCTGAAGTCTCAATTTATAATTTGCAGCCACCCCTAAATCCAGCTATGCTGATCGAGTGTTAAATCGTGTTCATGAAATTAGCACGGTCTTACTCTTACATCCAAATACTAAATGGTGTTTTTTCAAATGGCTGAAGTATATCAATTTTGAAAGCGCGTTGACGTATTGTTTTATTTAAAGTTGTGAACAGTTTCATAGATGTATGCGTATGAATTTGTATGAATGAAAAAGGGATGTAAGTATTTCATCCCCCCCCCATTCGTAGATATCCGACAAAGGGAGAGAGAGAAAAAATTACCGTGTATGCTGGTTCTTGTCGGATGTATTCATAGTTAAACTCATCGTAGAATATCTCCACTTTAGCCATATTCCTCCTATAAACAACAAAACAATGAACGAAAAGTACATGCACACGATGTTCATTAACACTGTGTTTTCGGTTAACACAAAAACCTACCTGAAAGGTGATTTTTATAGTAGTGCAATGTCATGTAATATCTATTGCTATAGCAACGACATATCATCCGTCACGTGTTGGTTGTATTGTTGTTTTAATTTTTTTTGGAAACATTTCTTAGAATATTGCAAAAGAAATATTTCCCTACTACCACCACTTCTACTGCTAAATACTTCTCCTACAATGATAATAATATAAAAATAATAGTGATAATAACAATAATGCTTTTGTTTATCCATGGAAGCCTTCCAGCATAAAAAGTGTTCTCCATGAAGGCCCTGCAATAATCATTACCCATGCAATTGCCAGACCCAATCACATCTGGGAGAAATTAATCTCTTGCTAAAGGACATTAGAATTGGACTGGGATTGAAACCCGCAACCCCTAGGGCTTGGATTGAGAGTCGAGTGAATCAACCATTATACCACGACACATCCACTATCGAAAGTTTGTTCACTTGCACATTTAGTCGGTCTACTTTTGTTTAAAATATTTGAGCTTTCAACTCACCTGGTCCAGTCCGAAGCGTTTTCACCTACGACATGCCCCCGAATTTCTGCATTATACTTCAACATCTTTTCAATTAGCGTAGACTATGGATCAATATAAATCATGTGATAACAAAGTTAGGATCAGTATTAAATGCCTCATTTCCCCTTTTTCGTCAGAGTCCTAGCAGTCATACAACATATGATGGTGCAAAAAATAAGATAGGTCAAGCTTGATATGTGAGGAGGAAATCCATTCGTATAACCGTCTATAAAACAAGTAATTGTCTAAAAATATGTCTTTCCTGGGTGAAACTATGTGTTTGTGTGTGTGTGTGTGTGGTGTGCACTGGCGTACCTATGGGGGGGGGCAGGGGGGCAGAGTGCCCCCCCTGACGGGCTCCAGGGGAAAAAAAGAAAAAAGGGAAAGAAAAGAAAAGAAAGGAAAGGAAAGAAAAAGAAAAAAGGAAAAGGAAAGAAAAAAGGAAGAAGAGAAAAGGAAGAAAAAGGGAAAAGAAAAGGAAAGGAAAACAAATGGGGAAATTTAAAAAAAAAGACCATGGCCGTACGCACCAGGGGGGGGGGGGCAGTTGAACCCAGATATTTTGAAAACGTACAGTTTTTTTCCTGAAAATGTAGTGTAGGCCTATACCAAATCCTTCAATTCTACTTTTGAAAATGCAAAAGTACCCTCATGACTAGTTCGGTCGCTCGAACTCCCTTCACTCCTTTTGCTTTTGAGATTCTTCGAAAACTTTTAACGCATCTTTCCCCCTCCCCCACCAGAAAAATATTCCGCATACGGCCCTGAAAAATTAAGACAAATGAAAATAGGAAAATAAAAGTGATATAACAAATTCAAAACTCTTCGCTGGCGCGAACTGCTTGCTAGCCTATTTTGTATTAAATGTTTTCACTTGCTCTTCCCCCTGAAAAAAGAAAAGGATTAGCATTGCCTAGAATACATTGTGCCTGCCCCGACGGGCCCCGACCTGCAACCATGGCAACAATAACACACAATGTATGTACCAAATGTTACTAAAAGAGACTAATTCATTTTTCTCGCTCGCTACACTCGCTCGCGAATAAAATGAATAGACATTGCTTTTGAAACAATTGTGCCCACCCTTGACCTGCAACAATATAATCAAAAATGGAAGAGTTTTTTCGCCCTCTCGCCAAAAAGGAATTGAATCGCGTTAAACGCGATTGCGTCCATCCTGACCTGCACCAATAAAAACAAGTTTATTTATTAATTTCTATTAAAAGAGAATTTTTTTTTGCTTGCTCGCTATGCTCGCTCGCCAAAATGGAATTGACACCGCTAACGTGCCCGCCCCAACCTGCAACAACCAGTTAATAATTATGTACCAAACGTTATTCAAAGAAGTTTTGGTGTGCTCGTGCTCGCCAAAACGGAATTAACATCACCTTAGACATGATTGTGTAAGCCCTGCCCTGCAACAAAAAAATCTGAAATTTATGAACCAACTATCATTACAAAAATTTTGCTCGCTCGCTACGCTCGCTCGCCAAAATAGAAATAACACCGCTTTTAATAATCACGTCCCTGACATGGAACAATGAACCCAAGTTTATGTACTATATTTTCCCTATAAAAGAGAAGTGATTTTTTTTTTCGCTCGCTCGCTACGCTCGCTCGCCAAAATAGAAATAACACCGCTTTTAATAATCACGTCCCTGGCATGGAACAATGAACCCAAGTTTTATGTACCATATTTTCCCTATAAAAGAGAAGTGATTTTTTCGCTCGCTCGCTACGCTCGCTAGCTCGTGGAAATATGTGCCCACCACTAACCTGCTACAATATCATTAAAAAGAGAAATGTAGGGGGTTGCCTGCCCGCCAAAATGGGATTGACATTGCCTTAAACACGATTGTGCCCGCCCCCGACCTGCAACAATGAAACAAAGTTTATATAGCAATTCATTGAGAGAAAGATGTATTTTCGCTCGCTAGCTAAAATGGGTATAAAATTAGCCTAAACACAATATTGTTCCCGCGCCCTGCATGGGACAATTGAACCAAGTTTACTCTCTTAATTTCTAGGACTTATTTTAAATCCAAGGGGACTTGATTTAGAATAAATTCTTTGGACTTTAAAATAAGTCCTAGAAATAAAGAGAGTTAAGTGGCAATTATTAAAAAAGAAGTGATTTTTTTCTTGCTCGCTACGCTCGTTTGCAAAAAAATAAAATTAACGTCGCTAATAATAATAATAAGGGGAGCCACTTCAGTTATGAAACTGTTCTTCCAGCCCCTGCATAACATAATATTACTACCCTTCTCCAATCTAATATGCTGAGCGCCTAGCTAAAAGGCAGAAGGTCCCATTGTTATAAGTATGACTCGTTCGAACCCACGACCTCCCGTTCATGACGGGCGCTCTAACGACTGAGCCACCATGCTAACAAGTGAATGTTTCCACCCCCAACTTGCAACAATACCAGTTTATATACCAAACGTTACTTAAAGATTTTTTTTGCTCGCTCGCTCGCCAGAAGTGAAAATTAGCATCGCTTTTTTTTTGTTTTGTTTCGGTCGCTTGCCCCCCCTGACGGAGTACCCCAGGTACGCCACTGGTGGTGTGTGTGTGTGTGTGCGCGCGCGCGATTGTGTTTTTGCTTCGTTGAGTGTATACGATTCGGCAACACATTTATTTTAAAAGAAATTGGAACGATACAGAGTATACGATAATAGTTATATTTCTGAAGTTAAAAAATAAACTTTACGACTTTATAGAGTAACGATAATTCAGTGTTGGTTGTTTCTTCCTTCAATACGTTACCAATTGCCCCAATTCTTCTTCAACAACGTATACTAAAACGAGACAGCAAAACACAGCAGATATTATCTAACTTACCTCATAAGCATCTGAAGGCCAAATGGAAGAACTGGCACCTGTCAAATATGTAGTTTCACTGTAATGGGGGAATGAGCAATGAAAATTTGCAAAAATAGTCTGGAATTTAGAGAAATAATGTCCAAAATAGTCAATAAATATGTTAATTAAAAAAAAATGTTTCGACATCCCTATGATTCAACGCCCCTTTCTTTCGACATCATATATATCAAATTCAACCACTAAAAAATGAATAAATAAATAGCATACATAAAAAACTAAAATTAATTTTTAAAAATACTTACCGGCAGGCGAGGGGGCAGTTACACTCCAGCTCGTCACGGGCATGTTCCATCTCGATATCGGCGATACATTGGGTCTCTGGGGGGAATGATGTATTGTATTTCTTATTTTAACATTGGTGGGCCTTATGAAAAGTATGACGCCCATCATATTTATCTGCGCATTCGAGAAATAATCTTATAGTAATATGATCTCATTTACTATAGGATTTACCGGCCAAGTTCGCGTGTTTGTCATTCGAATTCATTTACTTTGCATTTAAGTTAGCGCAGATCGACTTTGCCTTGCCAATTATCATTCAATTTTCCAGTTTTTGTATTAAATCTAGGATTTTGGTTGAAGGGTTTCATAGATCTGTCATTCAATTAACTGCTCAACTAGCATTCAAATTAATATTCACTTGTCGAAGCGTAATTTTTATCATTCAAAGTATCACCTGTCATTCGTATTCGTAATATTTTTATTCAAGTTAGGAATGTTAGGGGGAAGAATTGCAACAAACTTTTACAGTTTTTAAATAATGCAGTTAAAATGCATGATTTGCCATCGGGGTCTAAGCTGTTATTTTATTTATTTATTTTCAGGACAATAATGCAGATGGGTTTAGTCAGACATAAAGTAAAGAAGGGGAAAAATCAAGATCAGGATATGGCATTTCTGCACAAAGTGCTAATTTGAATGTTACAAATGAATTAGAATGCTAGAAGTACACCGTCGCGTTGTCAGAAAATCGTGTTGCGCCAAATCGAATGACCAAATAGCGAAAGAAGCACATTGTTCATTGATTTGAATGAAACATACGTAGATTCTAACGAAAATTCCATAGATTTTAAAACTAGAAAAGGGAATATAAACCCGAGATATATCTGACTGCACTAAAACCGTCGATTTTGAACGCAAGACAAATTAATTTGAATGACAAACTCGCGAATTTGGCCGGGAAATCCTATATAAGTAGCCTCATCAGTATCAATACTGCTCTCTACGAGGTCCCTCCAACCATACATTTACTCTCTCAGCTATCATAATGCGCAAAAGCATTATAGAAGTGTCTTCCTACCAGCTACCCATGTGCTCTTCTGGCCGGAGTGTGGTACATATCAAAGTAGATCCAGATCTTGCTAAATGTCATTAGTGCCGTGACAGGGACTCGAACTCCATACCTCGTGTTTCTGGTAACTTATCCACGAGACCAATACTCCTAGAAGTGTCGACATTGCACGATGCATACTTTGCACGGAAGTATTCGTTAACCCGGCTACAGCCCACATAACTTATGGGCCCAAATTCACAAAGGAGGTTTGTCGACAAACCTAGGTTTTCGTGCGTCATCATTAAGACGCGTTTTGACGCGTTTTTACAAACCAGGTTTGTAAAAAAACGCGTAATAACGTGTCAGAAAATTATGACGTACATTATACGTAGGTTTGTCGACAAACCTCCTTTGTGAATTCGGGCCACGATGTCGGTCTCTTGAGCCCTCTTGCCACTTTTCATCAATGTTCAGAGGGTGCAATAGACCGCTAGCCCATGAGATCGACAGCCCTCCGAGACTGAAAAAAAAAAAAACAAAAAAACGTATATTGTCGGTCCCGAAGAACTTTTTGCCATTTTTAGAGAGTTTATTTAGACAGAAAGCCCTTGAGTCCGACTGCCCCCCCCCCCCACCAAAAAAACCCTGCAATGTCGATCTCTCGGGTCTTCTTAACACTTTACAGAGGTTTCACTTGCCCGACGCCTCTTGAGAACGACAACAAACAAGACCGACATGTTCTGTCTTCCCTAAAGTTTTGAGAGTGGTTTGAGGTGTCTCTCTCGAGTACTGTGGGTCTCATGAGCTGTCGGTCTACGCCCTCTACGCCAAGGCTTACCAACGTCATTGATGTATTCACATGGGTAGACAGTATGGTTGACTTTAAGAGAGTTTGGGTACGTTGCGTCAAAGCAATCACATCTACTTATCACCTCATTTTGGAAGCAACTCACTTCACACGTCTGTCAAAGGAAAATAGAAAAAGAAAGAAATGCACCTTAAAGAGAGACATAAACTAACTTATGGGGTACTATTTGATTGTTGGAAACATTTTATTTTTCCTCTGCATATCTTGTTGTTACCAATTTGTTCACATTCTGCTAATTTTCATCTTTGATATTTGCTACTAAAGTATGTATAATTAAATTTTTAAAATATTCATATTGGGTACAAAGTATACATGTATAGCTGAACCTTCAACAAACTCCAGTTTGATTAATTGATGTACTTAGTTTAAAGGATGTAGCTTGTTTTTGTCAAACTAAATTCTTCACATACATCCAATATCTATCTACCTTCCTGTTGTATGTAATGCTGTAATGTTGATGGTAAATATCATCCTCAATATTCTTTGACAGGTCTGCCTCGCAATCTCCATAGGGTTTTGGTAATCGATCCACTTCGAGCTGAAACAAGATTAGAAGTTCGATGTTCAAGATTCAAAGTTAGGCCGAATTAAATCTCACATCTACTGATACATGTATTATAGAGAATTAATAATTCGTCGCTGTTTTCACGAAGTGACGGTAGTGAAAAAAAATTGCATTCACTTTGCGTTACGATTTTCCTCACTACCGTCACTTCGTGAAAACAAGGACGAATTGTTTACTAAAAATGAAGGAACTTGATAACAGAATTTGATTTTCATTTAGACATTCATCAGATGTGAGGGATAGCCTTTTTATGCTGTTTCCCCTTATACTAGTTACAAATATTTATTGTCGATTCCTAAGCTGTGTTTTAGCATTTAAAATTTCTCCTTGAAATCTGAAATGTCGAAATTATGTAGTTTATACATTCTTCTTTGCAATGAGGTTAATACAGCGAGCATTGGTGTTATCAGTAGATTATCCAAGCCTACCAATGGGCCCTTCGGTGGGCCTAAACGATTTAATCAAGAAAATGTAGTTTATACATTCTTCTTTGCAATGAGGTTAATACAGCGAGCATTGGTGTTATCAGTAGATTATCCAAGCCTACCAATGGGCCCTTCGGTGGGCCTAAACGATTTAATCAAGAAAATGGATCTTAAGAATTGTGATGAAAGTTTCAGGTGCCCGTGGTGTTTAATTTGTTATCCACACCTATCATCAATGGGTTCAGTCCATCATATAGCATTTTTGAAATATTGTAGTCAGTAAAATGCGCGAATTTTCACGCATTTCCTGTTGGGTTGCGAAAAATAGCCTCAGGGCTCCTGGGACCTCCTCAGGTGCCCTAAACATGATGAAATATAGTGTGTTTTGTTTTTGTTTTTTGTTACTGAAATAATCAAAATTAAATGGGAAAGATTTAACCTCTTGATTAAAATGAAAACCGATGGAGTATGCATGCCTGAAACCATTATCTGAAACTATCTGAAAAAAAAACATTTGGAAAGTTTTCTGGGAAAATTATGATTGCTGAGCACTAGTGGATTCTTTAAAAATTTGGTTCCTAATGATTTCCTTGTTTTCTTAGGTTTCTCGATGACATATAACCCAGTCATGTCGACGAGACCAACATCGGACCGACAACAGATCAAACAAATAATTATTCATTATCCTAAAAGGGCCGAGAGACAAATGCCGGGCAAGTGGACTTTCAGAAAACTTTTAGAAGGTTTCTCAGACCGATAATACGGTTTCGTGGGCTTTAGCATAGTTTGTCTGCTATTGCTCGATTGATGGTGAGTTTGTGACTCAGGTAGTAAAGATTTCCCGTGGTTCAACGAATATGAGTAATGAGACAGACGATCACAACTTCTTACAAGAAATCAATTCCCATGCAATTTCAATAACCTAGTGCTTCAACTATTGAAAGATTCATCCATTACAATAATGCATTACATAATCTTAACGTGAGTTATAAGGAAATGTAATAGGAAATTGAAATTGTATTTGAGTTGATTTCTTAAAAGTCTTAGAAATCATGCTGAGAGCGATTATTCTTGAAGAACGCTTTGTCTCACCTTGCGAAGTCCAATGTTGGTGGCGAAACCTGGAGACACTAAGAGGCCATTAAATTGCGGGAATGGCATTTTAGATGGATGGTGGATACTGACCCTAAAACCTGCTTCTTCTGTCATACCTTCCACGTATTCATCCTGCTGCACAAAGAGCTCCAGAGTAAGACCTGGTTTGGAGTAAGAGTTAACAGGCCCATTTACTTTCTCTCTCTCTCTCTCCCTCTAAAATAGAATGAAATTTTACTCTATTTTCACTCTACCAACATGGTGTAAGTTTAGTGGACAGTCACCCTTAAATCTGACACCTCAGTCATCCCTTTCGCGTATTCATCAAACTGAGAAAAGAGCTCCAGAAAAAGACCTGTTTTGGAGAACGGTGGAAGCCTATACCAAACTAAACAGTCATTAGGTTTGTTTACTTATAGTCACTCTAAATAAAGAGTGAAATTTTCACTCTATTTCGCGTTACCTCGGGAGTCACATCAGTGATCACTTAATCAGGATTGGATATCGATTAATTTTAGCTTGCTCTCCAAAAACAAGACTTAGTTTTCACTCTATTTTTACTTTGGTGTTATTACCCCAGGAAGTAACGTGAAGTCAATGATCATTCGGTCTACGGTGTGATTTCTAACTATAATTATGACTCTTAGAGTGGCTCCTCTGAGAGGACGATCCTAACACTGCTATCTTACAACATCGCCATTTTAAAGTGAAAGTTGCTTGGCAACTGTATCTTAATGGCAGTGTTGAACCGTAACACCACTATTACAGATAAATTGCGATTGTTGTGATCGAAAATGGACCTAATTATGACAGTTTGCATATGAAACCGATGACACGTCCAAAGAGCTAATAGAAGGATTAAACTTACCGTGAGTAGAGCCTGGTCGGTTGGTGGTTAATTGTTCCCCATTTTTTCCAGAATTGAAGGTGTAACAGTTTCCTAGTATTGAGTCGTAAAACTTTGTAAAATTTCTGTGAAGTAGAAAAGGATATAACGTTAACTTTAAGAAAGGGTCAAGAGATCACTCGAATTGCTGCATTGTTTCCGGCTAGTTACATCATTACATGCTACATGGACTTGGAATACAATTTTTTTTTATAGTATTCATGATGTTGAGCCTTGGCAATTTTGTTTTGTTTTGTTTTCAATCGGGTTTTTTGTTGGGGGGGGGGATTTTTTACTCGTCATCTATCGTCAATTTTGAGAAATTTAAGGAGAAAGAATCCCCTCTTTTTTGATCGTTGGAAATTTCCAGCTAACTTGTAGAAAATGTGGTCCTTAATAGTCTATATACAGCGATGTATACATGCGATAGGAGTGGCGGATCGGAAAAGCAGGGGGAGAGCGCACGCGCCCTTCGGTTTAGCCCAATTTGGTATAACTTAAATAAACATTAACAGGTATCAAACACAATAAAAGAATGTGCTCCTTAACAGTTAGTGTGCCTCTTATAAACGATTGTAGACCCCTAGGCCAAAAGGTAATTTAAAAATCTGTTTTCTTTGCCTGTCAGAGTTTATTCTTCAGGGTAGTGAACCACCCCCCCCCCCCCCCGGACAGGAAATGTCCTTACTCGGGCGAGCAGGGTATGCCTTTCCAGGAGCAATCAAGTAGCATATCATCCAACTTATGACCCAGAGAAACCCGCTCTTCTAGAGTCTCATTGGCCAGAGTAACTACTCGAATACGTTTCTTCCCGTAATCCTCAGATTTCATGCGATAGAACTTTGGTATCGCGATACGAGATCTCCAGTCGTTCACAGCCTGGAAATAGAAAAAAGAAAGAAAAGATGGATAAACTCAACCGATAACCGCTGTGTTTTTAATTGCTTGTATACATTGTTTTGTCTATTTGCGTATCCATTTCCGCTGTGAATAATGTACCTTATATCAGCCATTATCTTATGCCTCAATGCTATCCAATAAAATATGGTACTACTACTACTACTACTACTACTACTACTACTACTACTACTACTACTACTACTAGTAGTACTACCACTAACACTACTACTACCACTACCACTACCACTACCACTACTATACTACCACTACTGCAGCTGCTACAACTACTGCCAATATAACTACTACCACTACCACCACCACCACCACAACTATCACTACTACTGATAATGTTTATAAATGGATTAAATTTGTTCTTCAATTAATAGAAAAGAACATGTATTCTAGAATTTATCTCTAGGGTAATTCGTACACCCTTTTGTAGCCTACATCTCAAAGAAAAATGTTGAGATAACTATGTCATCGTCATGTTCACATTTCAATGTAGGGAATCATAGATAAGGCTGGTGAACCATGGTTGAAATCAACCAAAGTGATTAAGACCGAACATGAACAGCTATACTGAATACCATAATAACAACAACAACAAATACCTCAGACATGTCGACTTGTTCATTAGTAGACCCTCCTTGAGTTTCATTGCCAGAATCTGAATTATTGAGCATAGAAGGTGTGACGCCATCTAGAGTCGAATTATAAACATAATACCTTATTGAAGATCAAAGTCCTTTAGATAGAAATTGATAGTCGCAATGACAATTTTGTCCTTCATTGTGTATCCTACTATATCCTAAACCATTTTATTTAAATTGATTAAAAGAAATGAAAAGCGAAGAATGAATATCGTTATGTCAAGATGATATTTAGTATTTATGTCATAATAAATAGAGATAGTGGCACAAATAGATCACATACAAAGATATGATATCTCACCAATGAGAAATAAAAGGTAAAGAGAAGCCTACAAAATGATGAGCCTGTTCTTAATAGTTATCGAAGTTGGTGTGGAAATATTTAAGAAGCGGAGTGCTCACAGATATGACATGCATTATGCATAGGGGTGAATTTGTTTAAATGAAGAGAGTGGATAGTTGGGGGCAGTGGCGTACGCAGGATTTTTTCAAGGGGGGGGGGGTGGGTAAGCATAAATCGGGCAGAAAATTATGTGTTCAATTTCGATTTTTCTAATTCAAAGTAACAATATTTGTTACAAGATATTTTACACATTAAAGAAATACTCGAACAATAATTATGATGTGTACATAATGATATCATTTTTTTTAAAGATCCAAGTAACCACAGGATGAAGACATAAATCTCGAGTAATAATCACTTGCTTGTGTCGGGAATGTCCTAATCTTACCTGGCACGTCAGGTAGGGGCTGCTGGTCGGGCGTGCTGGACACGTAATGGACGTCGAAAGCTCGTCGGAATGATGCATCCCTGGTTTCGAGTTCGGATCTCTTTACGGGATTCGTGTTGCAGATGGTGATGGCCGGAAAGGATTGGGTCCGATTGAACCTCATCTGATAATAATAATAATAATAATAATAATAGTAGGTTCTTGTATAGCGCTCATGTCAGTCAGATTTGACACTCCCGGCGCTCCCGATTATTACCCTGGCTTTAGCACGGCTACCATAACGGCGTTCTAGCATCTCAAGGAATGAATTCCTGCCAGGTACCCATTTACATCACCTGGGTTGAGTGTAGTCTGCAAGCAAAAACCCTGGTCAGTCGTAAAAGTGAGTCTGCACTATAAGACTACCATAGGCCATATACTGTAGCTGCTCCTGACACAGCCAGTAGGTAGCTGGGCTAGACTTCTCTCAAGGCACAATGATTTGTTGATAAAGTGTCAAATTAGGGTCTGTGCCTGAAGACTAGGTTGAGTGTGGCAAATGTACACCAATATCTTGCCAAAGGACATTAGGGCCGCGTCGGGGCTCGAACCGCGGACCTTGTGATCGACAGTCTGGTGACATATCCACTAAGGGTATGCAAAAACAGCCACAGATCAAAACCGTTTTATAGGATCATTTATTTTCAAGGTAATGAACTACTCAGCCATTCAATTTAAGATTTGCCAATCTTTCGCAACATTCAGAAGGTCTCTTTAAATACATCTTTTTTAAACTTCTTTGTATCGTTTTCTTTGTTTTGCACTGTATCTTTTGTTATTGCGTTAATGCCCTTTTATCTTGATAAGGTACTCTAGAAATAAAATGTAATGTATTTATCTTATTTAACTACTACTACTACTACTACTACTACAACAACTAGTACTACTACTATGTAGTAGCAGTAGTAGTGCTATTCTTATTCTTATTCTTATTCTTCTTCTTCTTATTATTATTATTGTTTTCATTATTATTATGATTATCATTATTAATACCATCGTCATTAATATTATTATTATCATTATAATTATAAATCTAATAATTATCATTATTATCAAATGTATATTCAAGGTCGGATCGGGACTCACATTCATGATTCAGCACAGGAACTTTGAATCCCTTGAAAATTGGCGTAGCCAGGGACACCCCACCCCATTTAGAAATATTTTATCGAACTCTTTTTAAAATCCTGACACATATCGCATCCTCTTCTCCCTTTCTCCTCAAATTGAATATTTGCTCTAAAATTTCACTTAACAAGCATGACAAGTAGAGCAAACGCTTTTACAAAATTCTTCAATTATGTATGTAAGTAATCAAAGAAACTATGTACAGGGAGGGGGTGAACATTCGACAGTGAATGATGATTTGTAAAGATAATGAAACGTGAATGTAAATTATTTCGATGACGATTTTCTTCTTTAAATATTGAGTAATCCCCGTGGCCTATGAAAGTGAATAATTCTGTTAGAATGGTACCTTGAAGTTAATGCAATGGTGATAAGTATGTTAAACTGACGCGAAGGGCGTAGGTTGTATAGCTGCACTTAAGGTCGGAGGCGCGAAGCATCTTCCAAAGTGAGGGGCAACAACGAAACAGGGCACTTTCTGGAGAAAAAAGGGGCACCTACAAAGGGAAACCTCAAAGTGAACATACACCATTTTTCGAAATTGGTATATACCCCTACATCTTTATGATTGTGATTACACTACCAGCGATGATATCAATATTTGTTTCTCTCTTTACGTGGTACAAGATACTGCATAAGCAACATACTCTGCAGGTGTGTGAGATGGTCTGAATATTAATTTTCGAGCGAGCAAACATTTTAAGATTTGTGAGGTCGCAGTTCGAAAAAAATACCTGTTTAGAAGAGAACAAAAAACAAACCTTGATGAGTTTTAAGCATAATCTAATGAAGAAAGACTGAAAAGTTCTTTTATAGGTAACATTAGTATCAACTATATGAATGCGAGCAAGCTCTAGGGGAAAAGGGCTATAAAGTCGTTTTGAATTAGGAGTTCGTGTTGTGCAGAAAGGAAAAGTAGGTACTTATCAGAAGAGAAAAGGACAGTTATTACTTATTAGAAAAGGAAAGGTGCGCATATATAGGTAAAAAGGGCAATTATCAATTGCTAAAAATTGGGCACTTCTTGCACTTGATAATGGACGCTCAACAGAAATGAAGAAAGGCACTTGTGAGAATGGAAATGGGGCATCTGTTGAAGGAAAAGGGCACCTATCAGATTTCAATAGGGGAATTTATCAGATGTAAAAAGAGGCATTTTGAATAGGGGAAGAGGATCATAATGAGAGGTAAAGGGGCACTTATCCGAAGGAAATATGGTAATTATTAGAAAGGAAGAGGGGTTTTTATTGCAAAGGGGAAATGGCACTTATCATAAGGTAAAAGTGTAATCATTAAATGGAATAGGGGAACGAGTCAAAGAAAAAAAAGGGAAAAGAATATCAGAGGTAACTTGAAAAAGAAAATTTCTCGCACCTGAAAAGGGGCAATTATGAGAATGGAAAAGGGGCGCTTATTATAAAGGAAAAGGAGCACCTGTCATATTTTTTATTGTTACAGTTATTGGGGGTAAAAAGGGGGCATTTATGAGAAGGAAAGGGGGCACTTATCAGAAGAAAAAGGGGCACGTATCCAAATAAAAGGCGCAATTGTCAAATTAAAACGTGTACCTGTCAGATTTGAATACGGACAGAGGTGAAGAGGGCACTTCTCAAAGGTGGTAAGGGGTACTTCTCGTACCTGAATAGGGGCACTTACCAGAGATGAAAAAGAACACTTATGAGAATGAAAAAGGGACACTTATTGCAAAGGAAAAGGGGCAGTTGTCAAAGGAGAAGGGGCACTTATCATATTATAATAAGGGCATTTATCTGTGGTGAAAAGGAACATTAATAAGAAAGTGAAAGGGGATCTTATGAAAAACATGTGTGGGTGTACTTATCAAAAGGAAAAGTGGCACTTATTAGAAGGGGAAGGGGCAGTTCTTATAAAGAAAAGGAGCGGTTGTTCTATGTATAAAGGGGCACATTGGGGGTACATGAAAATGGGGGGGGGAGGACTGTGCTCCCTGCCTCCTACCCCCCCCCCCTCCCCCGGAGCGCTGACTCTGCTCAATGTAATTCAAGGTCTAAAATGAATACTCAAAGTCTTTTCTAGTGTTCTGTTGTTAAATCCATCCAAAATCTTAAGTCAACAGATTTTTTTCCATAACCGTTGTTCATCTTCTTAAGGTTGGCTAATTTTAAAGAAAAAAATCAAAAGAGTCCACACTGCCCTTGTTGCGTAACCCCGTTTGAGCATCGTATGATGTAAAGTGGAACATGACATTCTGTAACATAATTTGGCCTAAATTTAGATCTACATTGGGATCAAACTCGGTCAAAATTACACCTGTGGGGTTAGTCGATCTTAGGGAGAGGGGTCATCGAGCCACGATTTTAAGAAAGCTCAATAATTTGAAATCGTACCTCTTACTTTGAACTTGGCATTCTTTCAACAAAATTGAATGAAAAAAGAAAAATCTCAAATCATGTAGAGTATTGTAAATTTCTTGAGAGAAGTGAGCTAGGAGCAATATTGATAGAGAGCACTTTAAATGTACTATTCCTTACCTTAATAACCACACAACAATGCCATTTAATAATTCGATAATGGAATGTCTTTCGTCTACGGCTGATTGTCAACAAAACGGAGTTAAGTCTTTTGTTAATTCCGTTTGTTGCTACAGCAGACAGCCAGTGAAAACGAATTCGTTTAAAAAAATTATGGAAATGCAAGCACTACTTTAAACAGAACTTTGTTATTCCTGGCTCATTTTCCTGACTGAGGTGTCATATGAAAGGGCAGAAACTCAAATTTTTAGAAATGTGATTTTCTCTTTGAAATTCAGATACCGTCCGCCAAATGACTTTTTGTTTTCCTCTCTTCAAATTCATTTTAATCACTCATACGTGAAATATGGATTATACAAGTTGCATCAAATAAAAGAGGAGGATCTAAGCTTTCGAAATATGAGTCATTTATTAATTATAATTGTGATTAAGTTCAGATAAAACATCGATAATTTTCGGTTTCGTTTTTTCTGGGACGCACTGTATAACAGGTCTTCTCCTTTGGCGGCCTTAACAAAACAAAGGAGGACGAGAGAGCGACGGTAAAATGGGGGGGGGGGGGGAGGGAAAAGAGAGAGAGAGAGAGAGAGAGAGAGAGAGAGAAGGACAAAACATAAGAATCGCTACTCTGAATAACTGTTCAGCAACGTATTGGATAGGATGGAAATCTTTTCAGTGTTTCATGTAAAATAGTGTGTGTTTCTATTACTCAAGACAGCTATCTTAAAGGCTATGCATCGGGCTGCGCCCCCGGGAACCTCGACAGGGGCTCTGCCCCTTGGCCCCCACCAGAAGGGCTCGTTTTTACTCGCTCGCAATGCACATGTGCTTCGCTCACACGTTGGCATGCCCCCCCCCCTTTTTTTTTTTAAATCATGGATCCGCCGTTTAGAAATTTATAGTTTTACCCTACCTCTGAATTAGGAGTAATTTTTTGCAGTTTAAAGTTGCTAATCTGGTACTGTGCGACAAGTTATATGAATTTGATCTCCTTGCTGCCAATTCCCCTTAGATTAGAAATAGACCCAACTGAAGCCCCTTTTTCACTATACAACTGTCATTACTGTGAATTTAAGGAGTAGATTTTCTGAGCCTGAAACAAACTTGAGAAATGTTTGAGTCGTGTCAGGCTATCCAGCAACTGCACATTGTTCTAATTAAGGAACGTCAAGGAAAGAGTTTGAGAACCCCTGCTATGTAGTTTAATATTTTATACGCCGAATAATCATAACCACTTATCCATATTCCATGAAGCATTTAGATCAAGATTTTTTACTCACCTCAATATCGACCGAGTATTTCCACTCGAAATAAGTTTGAAAGAGAATGACAGCTTGCCAAGTCATGACACCAATACCAGCCAGAAAGATAAGTGACCAAGCGAGTTTAGTGACTAGTCCTGAGGAGCGTTGAATGTTTGGTATGCCGTGTGCTGAAGAGTTCTCCATTCGACTGTTAAGAAGCGTTCGTAAACTCTTCTCTTCCCGCTCCGGGGCCGTCCCCCAGGAGCTCTCCTCACAATTCACCTTCGGGGCATCCATGTTGCCCAGAGTGTTTCAGAAGAACTTGATAGATTTTGGTAAGAACTCCTATAGTTCAGCCGTCAGAATTGACGATACCAAAGCAATGGCAATGTTCTGTATCTTACTAAAAAATGAAACCCGACACTGGGCTTATAAGCTAAGTTGAAAATCAGGTTTTAAAAAATCGATGAAAACTAGCGACAATGGACCTGCAGAATGATAAAAAGTATATACATAGAATTCCTTAGACGAGACGACAAGAAAATATCATAAAACATAGCTAACATGAAACTGTTAAATAAGAAGACGGTCTCAAACAATCACCCATCCATCCACTCTACTTCAACTCAGGTCTACGCGGGCTATTATTATTTATAAGATGATGACGTGGATCCTAATCTAATGATTGGTTGAAAGCGTACACGTGACCAGGCATTTATTTTGCCTAACGCGTAATTTGGATAATGACCGGTCATTATCCAATTCTAATGACCGGTCATTACACTCTAAAAACTAATATTGGGCAAAATATTGCCCAATTTTTACCCAACATGAGGGCGATTATGTGTCCAACTAACTGTTGGGTAAATTAAAGATTTTGCATGACTTACCCAGTGTTGGATAAAAAGAAAATACCCAACTTTTAACCAACAAAAATTTACCCAATCAGAAATTCACCCAATTCTCACTATAATGTATAACATAAGTTACACACTAGTTAAGCAAAGAAGTTGGATAAAATATTATATGCAAAAGGAGATTAGTGCCGCAGCGGGACTCGAACCGCGGACTTCGAAATTCATAGTCCTGTGACATAACCACTCGACCACGACACTTCTAATAAAAAAAAATAATCCATTTTATGAGATAATAATGTTGCCCGACTTACGTTTACCCAGTTACATCTGCCCAACTTATTTTGAACATTTAATTGGGTAAATACATGTAGTAAATGGTTGGGAGAAAATAACCCAAATGTTGGACAAAAATGGCCCAACTCTTATTTGCTCAATGACATTACCCAACCTATTTTTCACCTTTCATTGGGTAACTTCATATAGTAAACGGATGGGAGAAAATAACCCAATTATCGGACAAAATTTGCCCAACTTCGATTTACCCAGTAACATCTGCCCAACGGATTTTTACAGTGTAGTAAAATCATGTTATAAAACATCATTTTATAAAAACTAATAAAACACAATCTTATAAAACAAATAATACATATCATGTGAGGGGAAGGGGGAGCCATGCCAGTGGCGTAGTGGTGTCCCATGGGTCCAGTCATTGAGGGGCTGGCATCAAGAGGGGAGGGAAGGGAAGGACACTATTCTCACTCGGATAATGATATACTAATTTACAAGACTCTCAATGGGGGCTGTGGGGGTAGTCCTGTATAGTCTTCTTATCTCGTCCATTTCTCATCCTTTTCTCTGTCCATCTCTCTCTCTCTCTCTCTCTCTCTTTTCTGTCTGTCTCTCTCTCTCTCTATGTATATATCTCTCTCTCGCTCTCTCTCTATTTTTCTCTTATCTCTCTCTCTCTCTCTTTCTCTTTTTATTATCCATTTCCGTCTTTTTTCTTGTTCTTCGTGATTAGATGGGGGTACTGCCCCTGTGTGCCCCCTGAATCTACATGTACGCCACTATCCATCGGATCGAGACTATATGAAAAAGGTAAGCTTATTTCTAAATTAGACCTGCATTTTGTTTGGATCTGTAATAATCTTGTAAATCTAAAGAGTAAAACCCGTAAACCTTAGATGACGTATTATGTTCCTTTGAAAGAAGAAACGGCCACAATCGCGGCTTAGGATTGCACAAGACGCAGTCTCCTTTCATAAAGTGATTTAAGTGACTGTATTGAGCCGCTTAGTCAGTGTGGAGCACAAAGATAAAGAGACCATTCGTTCGTGGCTCTTTGCGTTTCTACATACCTACATAATAATTTTGTATATAAAACTTACGTTCTGTGAAACTATATTTCACGTTCACGTTTTTTCTTTCTCAAAAGATTCCACATGAACTTTAACTTATTTTATTTTCTTTCTTGATGGTCGTACGCCCGACATTATACAATTTCCACACAACTGCGCCAGGAGTGTCAATTTTGACAGACATGGCGCATTGTAAATGTTCACTATTATTATTATTATTATTATTATCAGTTTTGGCCATCAATTCCACGTTGTGGACATTGGATGTGATAAGAATGCCGTAAGGACGGTTAATTAACATCACATCGATCGAATTTTATAATGATTTAGACGAGAGAGAGAGAGAGAGAGAGAGAGAGAGGGGAGAGAGAGGGGGAGAGACAGAGACAAAGATAGACAATAAGAACAATGCCATCGACCTTGTGGACATTGGGTGTGATAAGAATGGAATAACATCGCATTGATCGAATTTTATAATGGCGTAGGCTATATATTTCGTTATGCTAATTCACAAATTCCCCTTCAAGGACCTCACACAGATTATCTTCAGCATAGTCCATTATACCATGAATCAAAGCTTTTTAATACCTTGCCCAACGATATATGAATTGTAATGATGTTAAATCTTACAGTATCGAGATCAGTAAAATTGATAATATTGGCTCACTTCTTTCATCTCGTGGATACTAAATGTTTTTATGTTCTCTTTATCTATTTTTTGTCACTATGACTCTATTTTGTACTTACATTTCTGTAAATATGTTGATGTATTATAACTTACATATTTGTTTGTAAATTGTATTTTCAATGTTTTATATTCCATTGTTCGAATTTTATCTACCTTCTCATTTCTGCGGCCAATTCCAACGTGTTTCAGATATACATAAGGATGGTACCAGATCATCTGAAGAAATCTATATTCCTAAACACCATGAACTTATTTTTCAAAATAATATCCGTTTCACCGGTCCTAAGCTTTGGAACGATTTACCTGAACCTATGAGGAAATCTATATCTCTGTTAAGCTTCTCTTGGAAGCTTAAAAAATGTATCATTTTAAATTACAATGCATAATTATTATCCCTATGTTGGACGAGTGTGTATTTATATTGTATAAGGGATGTATATGGATGTATAAGTATATATGTGTTGTATGCATGTGTATAATTATGTAAACATACATGTATGTATGTATGTATAGGCCTATGTTGTATAAATGCATGTACTTGTAACGAAGTAAATATATATGTATATATATATTATGTATATATGCAGTCTAATATTTCAACACTACACTCTTCACCTATATCTTGCCATTATGGTGTTTATGCATGCCATACACTCCATTGATACTACACTGTCGCTCATAAAGGTGGAATATTTTAGTTTTACCCCAATTTATAGATTTATAGATAATAGTATACATTCTCAGATTTTATTGAATAATAACTTGCCAATGTGTGTTTTGCGGAACTGCTAAAGCATGTGTATGCTACTATGCTTATTAACTAGGGGACCTACGCTCTCAAGTCATAAATGACAGTAATGAGGATTAATGCCCCACAAAAGGGCACTAATAAAGCACATGGACACGGTTTTCATCCTGGGGCCTCACAGTTACGAGGCCATTGTTTTGTCACTGAACCATGACTGTACGCAGCGGGGGCTAGAGTAGGGGGCAGTTTCCATAAATTAAAAAAACACAGAAAATGCAAAAAAAAATCAATAATTTATTGCATTTTACCCCGGTCCCCAACATATCAAATCCTCTGGACGGCCATGCATTATGGCTCAAGGCATGGGCACACAATTTTTTTTTAATGTTAGGCACCGGGGTTAAATGCAATAAATTATTGATTTTTTTTGTTGCATTTTCTGTTTTTTTTTAAATTGATTGAAACTGCCCCCTACCATAGCCCCCGCTGCGTACAGTCATGGTTCAGTGACAAAGCAATGGCCTCGTAACTGTGAGGCCCCAGGATCAAAACCGTGTCGATGTGCTATATTAGTGCCCTTTTGTGGGGCATTAATCCTCATTACTGTCATTTATGACTTAAGGGCATAGGTACCCTAGTTGATAAGCATAGTAGCATACACATGCTTTAGCAGTGACGCAAAACACACAATGGCAAATTATTATTCAATAAAATCTGAGAATGTATACTAATATCTAGATCTATCATTTTTAAATTATTTTTAAAATAATTCCATAAATTGGAATTAAAAAAAAATATTCCACCTTCATGAGCGACAGTGTATGTTGCAGTCCTCTTCTTTTCCTCTCTTCTTTTCTCTTTCTCCAAGCTCTCTCTCCTCCTCTCCTCTGTGCCTATCCCTTTCTTCCTTTCTCCCATTTATAATGTATAATTGTATTTATGTATTCGGGCGTACCCACTACAAGCTATGCTTTTCGGGTTTTGCGCCTTCTTCCTTGTAATACAAGTTCTTTAATTATATTTATGTTCCTACTTATAAATTGTATTGTTTGGAAGAAAATAAATGTTCATTTGAATGGAATTGAATCTAACCACGGCTTTACTGAAAAACAGCATATGCTAAATGTGGGCATAATTATGGTATGTGTTTTTAACCGTGAATAAATAAGATATACCATACCATACCGTCACACAAAAATTGCATCGACTTTAAGCCATACATTTAGGAGTGTTATTGTTATCAATACCTTTAATTTATTTCATGATCATAATATTACCATCATCATTATTAAATCATAACTATAGTAAGTGAGCACACATATCATTGAGAATGTTATGTCATTAAGAAATGAATATCAAATAATCTTGATAATACTTATATAATTATGTAGATAATTATTACAACCTGTTTTGTATTAACGCGAAATATAGGGCCTCTTTGCTATAGACACATAATTCAGTAAGCGTGACATATTAACAGATATGGAACAAGAATATTAATGACTGGCTTTACAGCACGTACAGCTTTGTTACTCTAACTCATGAAAGTCAGATAGATTACGTATACAAATTGAGCACCTTTTCTAAAATATCTATAATAATTATTACCTTTATAGTTTTGCTTCCGTACAGGTCCTGGAGATACTGCCGCTGAAGTCGTGTACTTAAAGTAAGGTGGTTCCTAATGCGATGACGACGTCATAACTAGGTTTAATGGATGTTTAAAAGGGATCGATACTGCGCTTGAGGTTGTGTACGAAGTTAAATGTGGTTCGTATTGCGAAAGACAACAGCTTCTTATTATATGTACCTAAATAACATCGATTGGCTATCACCGTTTCTGCATATGATCTCTACAACAATGTTTATTCAGTTTCCGAATGTAAGTAATGAAGGAGAGCAAATTAAAAGGTTAGAAGATTTAAGTCAGTTGTTGTATAAGAACAATCCAAAAGGGAACCCAGTAGCTCTTGGAGGTGGTTTTAATGTTAATAGAGACAGGGACTTAGATTATTTTGGACAAGTTTAAAATAAGTAATCAAAATTCAGTAGCAAATAATGGATGAATTTAAATTAACAGATGTATGGAGAAATAAAAAATAAAAAAAATAAAGATAGAAAACAATATACAAATAGTCAAGGAAATCAATGTATGCAAAGCCGTTTGGATCATTGATATCAGAGAATTTAGAACAGATCTAACATCTAAATGTGACATTATTCCCTCCTTAGCGCCTGACGATTCAGCTGTTAAGTTGGTTATGTATGATAGAATGTCTGAAAAATTCCAGAGTAAATGAGGTTAATGAAAGCTCAATATTAATAAGAATAGTGTTTAGCTTTTATATAGCGCTTAATACAATGTCTCTAAGCGCTTTACAAATATACTAGAGATTATGTTTTAAAGATGAGGAAAGAAATACAGACTTTAAAGAACAAATTGTCATCTGAGATAACAGACAAGAGCCTTATGGGACTATATGAAAATGGAAATACGCAGGGGGGGGGGGATATGCAATGAATTATAGACTATTTATTGCATTTTCTTTGTGTGTTGTGTTTGTGGGGCTGCCCCCTACCCTAGCCCCCACTGTATACAGTCATGATTCAGTGGCAAAGCAATGGCTTCGAAACTCTTTGCGGACGGAGAATCTGCGGTTCGTGTGCAAAATCGAGAAGCTACTATAATAACAACGGGATGACCGCTGAGGTACTGAAATCCGGGTTTTGGCCAAATCTATATTCTCAATGACGCCCCAAGTCAATCAAGTGCCTCGATACAAACTATTTCATTCACCTGATAAGAATAATAGTATTTAAATGAACAGAATCCAGCCTCCATTCATTAGTTGTTACCACACTTAATACATGCAGCTTGCATTCTGACTATTGCGAATACTAGACAGGTGAATGAAATAATTTGTATTGAGGAACTTCACAGAGATTTATGTATTAAATTTGATTACATTACGAAAATGGCCTATTCCCTGCCACGCAATACAGTACAGACGGTACTACACGACTTAGCACAACTTGTCTCGACCAAGCCACAAAACGGCTTTATATCAAATTTCAACAATTTATCATCAAGTTTTTAAAAAAATTCATATTATATCCATTTTCATGTTTTTAAAGTTCAGAAACAATAATCGGAAGAAGAAAAAAAACTCACCGAAGAGGCGTTCGCGTCAGGGGCGGATCTAGGGGGGGGGGTTGGGGGGTTTAAATCCCCCTTGGGCTGGCCAAAAAAAAGAGGAAAACTTTTTTGGGGTGCTTTCTACCCCCCCCCCCCCCCCCACCGAAATATTGGTTGGCACTTTTTTCAAATGAAAACAAATAATTTAGTGCTCACTGCCCCCCCCCCCCCCCGTAGAAAAAAGCTAGATCCGCCCATGCGCGTTGAAATTCGTCATCCTTCGTTATAAAACGACGAAATTCCCATACGAAAAATCTTTGGTACAAGCATGGACCTATTACGGGTGGACATTCATCGTTTTCTTAACGAATTCATCGTGATTGTCTCCGTCAATGTCGTCTCAATAACATTCCGTACATGTTTCTTCACTTTGATCTCATGATGGTCACCGCCAAAAAGCCGGGACAGAATCAAGATAGTGAGTTTACACATGTTAATCTACATGCGCAGAAGATAATTACTCGCCTAAATCATGGAAAATCGATGTGCAGTTATGGCTTATAATCGGAAATTGTTGTTCCGTGTACTGTATTTTATTTTGAAAAACATGTTGATATACTAGATAGAGTTTATAGTTGGATTGGTTGTGATTTAAAATCCCGTTTCCCTATTTCCTCATAATATTCCAGAGTTACAACGCACAGGGCTTATAAAGATCATGGCCTTCTAATTGTTTTATATTAAGGTCATGGGTGTGTGCAAATCAGTAATAATACATTTCATATCTCCAAAATCGTCTGCTTTCCAACTTTGCTGCTCCCCCTTGGGGATGTTTTTATTTAAGACATACTCTTAATACAGAGCACACCATCCAAACAAAACCCAAGAGAGGGAAACCGCTCCTTAATTCAGGCGCGGATCCAGGGGGGGGGGGCCGAGCGGGCCTTGCCCCCCCCCCCCCGCCAAAAAAAAAAGAGAAAAAGAGAAAAAAGGAAAAGAAGCGAAAGGAGAAAGGGAAAGAAAGAAGAGGAAGAAGAAAAGAAAAGGGGGAAGAAGGAGATCGGGGGCCGAAAGGGCTTTGCCTCCCAGGCTGTTGACCCCCCCCCCCCCATAAACAAACAAGAGAGAAGGAAGGAAAGGGAAAGGAAAAGAGGAGATACTGGCGTACTGATAGGGAGGGGGGGGGGGTTAGTGGAAATCAAATTCAAACGTGGTTTATTTCTAATTCCACAACGGTGGATTACAAATAATGCTGAAATGACATCGTTTCCGAGATTTTTCCGAGATTTTTAGTAAATTATACGTTTGTATGTGTTTGTTCAAAAATGACAAATTCCTAAAGTTGCAGCCAGGCAAGAAATGTGATTCTTGAGATTCCTCCATGTCAGGGCGCGAGGTACGGTGGGGATCTGGAGCCTCGAGCTCTCCCCCCCCCCCCCCCCACACTTTTTTTGAAAAAGTATATTAAAGAGAAATGAGCAAGAAAGAAAGAATAGTTAACTGCCAGTGTTAACAAATAATGAAGCATCAAAATATGCTCATCTGACCGTGATTAAATGCCTAAAACCCCTAAGCTTCCGTGGGCTCTGCCCCCTGGATCCCACCAAGGGCCCTACGGCGGGCCCTTAGATGCTCATCTGACGGTAATTTAATGCCTAAAACCCCTGATTTTTTTTTGGGGGGGCTCCGCCCCCTGGACCCAACGCCAAATAGTTACCTGCCAGTGTCACGAAATAATAAGGTATACTAAAGAAAATATGCTCATATGACCTTAATTAAACGTCTAAAACCTCTATGCTTCCGGGGCCGGCTTCGCCGCCGCCCCAGACAAGGATTAACAATCGAGAACGGTACAGCGAATCGTCTTTTTTCTCTCATAATCTTATGAAACGTGAAAGCTTCCGCGCTTTGCGCGGGAAGTGGGGAACCTGAATTCAGACAAGGATTTAGAGTTGAGAACTCTACAACGAATCGTTTTGTTTCTCTAATAATTTAATGAATCCTAAAATTTTTCGCGCTTCGCGCGAGAGGGGAAAAACAAAATTCAGACGAGAATTATTTTTGAGAACTGTACAACGAATCGTTTTGTTTCTCTAATGATTTAATGAAACGTCAAAGCTTCCGCGTTTCGCGGAGGAGGGAGGGAGAAATTCGCCCCTCCCTGCACCGACCCCCCCCCCCCCGCATCACGTCACTGTTGGTCACCATTACGTACCAATATTTGGCTCGCATAATTTCAAATTTGGGCCCCCCCCCTAAGAAATCCTGGATCCGCGCCTGCCTTAATTTGTCAATGACCGAAAATGCTTACGCAGTCGTTATTGTTAAAACAGCGGAATGTTCTCATTAATCAGAAGGCGGTGACTATCATTGGATCAAAGAAAGAATCACGTTGAATTTCCATCCGTAATAGGTCCATGGTACAAGCTCGCTGATCGGCTGTTATTAGGGACTTTTAGATTTGCACGTCGACAGCTTTGACTGTAACGTGTGACGTCATTTTAAGGCACTGCGCATGCGTCACGTCGTCTCAGTCGGCGATCGAGAATGCGTCAACCTTGATTTTCCTAAATCTAGTACGGTTCTAGTATATGCCGCGTGTGCATAAAGTGAAATTTATGTTCGTTATCGAACGCATATACCTCCGCGAACAGCTGCATTACGTAATCTTTTGTTATATGCATTCTCGTTATTCGAGATTCGAGCTTACACGCTCATTCTCGGTTATGCAGTCAGAGCTCTGTTGCCCTCCCATCCCAAAATAACTTCCCTTTTAAACTATCGCATATATCATATTAAAGAAGCAAATGCATAGCATTTATTTACACCGATCATTATTTGTGTCATGATCATGATCGTCAAAAGTTGTCGCCCTTTTATGCGACCACGCTATTTTTGTCGGATTTGCTGTTTTGTTTCTTTTTTATATCTTCCATTTGGCAGAAGAATGGAGCAAGCTGTCCTCGCCATCATTACAAGCCTTGGCAGTCTATGATCTTCCTTCACTCCTGATGACTGCCAAGGCATCTTCAACCACCAAGCAATATCTTAATTCTTGGAAAAGAAGGGAGGGGCAACTGCAGCCTTAAACGCCTATGTCTCACCTTTTCTGATTTCAAGGCACGGACGATGGAAGTCGACAAAGGCCAGGAACGCTTATTTACAACCCGACGCCAAGTCTGACCTCATACCTTCACAGAGTCTCGGAATTTGAATCACTATCGTTCATATTTGACTATCTAGCAATTATATTCGTAGTATACTGCCAACAATTTCACTATTTTACATGCATGTTTACATGACACCTACAAAGCTCTCATCCAAAATACTTGTAGGTGCACGGTTTTTCATAAACAAGGAACAGGGAGTGCGCCCTCGTTCAGTTCCTTTGGTCGCAACCACGTTCCCTCCAAAAAATAACAAATACATTGGGGGTTGTTCGTGGCCTTCGTAAACTAGTGTCCAACACTAGCTAGGCACTGGACGCCTTGTTTTCCATTTTCGCTAGGTTTATCCTTAAAATAAATAAATAAATAAATAAATATAGATAAATCGCACGATTAGCTTCCACCTAACAAAATGGATGTATATATTTCGTGCGCATGTCATGCTTTCCGTAGGCGCCTAAATACAGCCTACCTGTTTTTTGTTTTTGTTTTTTATAAAAAGAATGTCACTTAAAAGTACATATTCAAACGTGTCTCATGTTTACTGTCTACATTACACGTCGTGTTATTATCCATCAAATTGAAAGAAGAATTTGTAAAAAGAAGAAGTGTAAACAAAAATAAAGAAGAGTCAAGAGCCAGTACTGCTCCGTACCAATCTGTTCACCAATATCCTGTTTCATTTATTTTGTATTAAGGTAGATATAGAATATAAATTAACTTTCTTACGGAACGTAAGTGGAGAAAGAAAATATACAGTTACTCAGGTAGACGTAGGAACATCCTTCCCTGCTATTATGTAAAAATGTGTAGAACAGATGTCACATGCATAATTACCTTTTCTACACATTTTTACATAATAGCAGTGAAGGGATGTTCTACCACAGCAATAGGCCAGTTTCGTAATGTAACCAAATTTAATGCATGCGTCTTTGTGAAGTGCCTCAATACAAATTATTTCATTCACCTGATAAGAATAATAGTATTTCAATAGTCATAATGCAACTGCATATATTAAGTATTGATAGGTAGGTCAAGCCATAACGTTTGTCCACCCTGGCAACAACTAATGTATGCAGTTCGGGTTCTTTCTATTGAAATACTATTATTCTTATCAGGTGAATAAAAT
The DNA here is from genome assembly GCF_000002235.5 of Strongylocentrotus purpuratus. Taxonomy (NCBI): domain Eukaryota; kingdom Metazoa; phylum Echinodermata; class Echinoidea; order Camarodonta; family Strongylocentrotidae; genus Strongylocentrotus; species Strongylocentrotus purpuratus. The sequence goes on from NW_022145615.1 coordinate 34,800,594, forward strand.
AATTTGTATTGAGGCACTTTACAAAGACTTATGCATTACATTTCTGTTCCTGTTTCTAATAACATCAAAATCACCTCCAAAACCTACTTGGTTCCCTTCTATATTGTTCTTATACAACAACTGACTTAAATCATTTACACATTTCATTTGCTCTCTTTCATTACTTACAGTAGGAAAATAAACATTGCTGTAGAGATCGTATGCAGGAACGGCGATAACCAATCGATGTTGTTTATACCCCCTTCACATACACGGATTTTCCTTACGAGTCCTTACGGATCGCCAATTCGTAGTCAATCACAAGCATCCCTAAATAACTCGCTGGTATCCGTAAATAGCTCGTCACAACTCGCAACAACTCGCAGACACTCGTAAGGATCCGTGAAAGGAGAGGCAAATTTGTTGACATGTCAAAAATCTTCTTACGATTGTCCACGGATTTGTTTGTCCGTAAATGACTCGTAAATAGCTCGTAACAATCTGTAAGTATCGTAAACAGCTCGCAACAACACGTAACCATCCGTAAACTGCTTACAATAATCCGTAAATGACTCGTAACAAGTTTTTAAACAATATTTTACGATTAGTTTACGATTTGTTTACGGATTGTTTACGGATTATTACGGACTGATGCTTACGTGTTGTTTACGATTTCAATCGGGATCGTGTTACGATGGCTTTACGTATTTTACGAGCTTTTACGAGCACTTTACGTGTAGTTAGGAGTATTTTACGAATAGATACATATACTTTACGTATACTTACGTATTGTTTACGTATTCTTAAGTATTGTTTACGATTTGGGGGAAAGTATAAGAGCTGCAAAATCCTAAGGACTCGTAAATACTCGTAACCAACTCGTAACTATCCGTATCAATTCGTAAACAGGTCGTTAATTGCCCATAAGTTTATCGTAATTATCCTTGACAACTCGTGTAAATAGCTCGTAACAACTCGTAACAACTCTTAAATAGGTCGTAAAAGTGGTCAAATCGTAAGGATCCGTAAAGATCCGTGAATTTTCGCGATGCGTAAGGACTCGTAAGCAAAAATACGTGTATGTGAAGGGGGTATAAGGTACATCTTTACTTTCTGTACACAACCTCAAGCGCAGTATAAATCACTTTATAAACGGTCCATTGAACCTAGTTATGACGTTGTCATCGCATTAGGAACCATCTTAACGTTCAGTACACAACTTCAGCCACAGTAGGGACTTTTAGATTGAGTGGACGAGAACACGACGAACGCCGACTGATCATGCGTGTCAACGTACTTAACTGCCCATGTTGATTGCAATTAGAAATCTTTTAGATTGCACTCGACGATATACATACATGTAGGAAGTAACACTATGAACATCTATCTATCTATCTATCAGGCTATAGTTCATCCAGACGTTGGACAAAGCCCTCCTCATGAAATTTCCATTCTCTTCTGTCTCTAGCTGTCCTAGTCCAAGCGGCCGTTCCCATGTATGATGTTAGGTCATCTCTCCATCTTCTCTTCTGCCTTCCTCTTCTTCTCTTTCCCACCCTTGGTTCCCATTGTGTTAAACGATTTGTCCATCTATTGTCCTGAAGTCTTGCTACATGCCCAGCCCATCTCCACTTTGATTCTCTGACTTTCTCCATGATGTCTTTAACCTTTGTTTTCTGGCGTATGACTTTGTGGTTGATTTTGTCTCGCAGAGATAAATGCGACATCTTTCTCTCCATATCTCGTTGAGTAGTCACGAGCTTCTGTTCTAGATCCTTTGTCAATGACCATGTTTCTGATCCATATGTCATAGTTGTTAGAATGCATTGGTTGAACATTCTTCTTCTTAGTGACATGGGTATGTTTTTATCGGTCAACATGTCTTTGTATCTTCCAAAGTTCATCCATCCTGCTTTTACTCTCATCATAACTTCTTCTTTTGTGGTGTCCTCCATTTTCAAAGTTTGTCCCAGATACTTGTAACTGCTCACTCTCTCTAACGTTCGACCTTCTATCTCGATGTTTTCATCCGTGTCATAGTTAGTCATATATTTAGTTTTCTCTTTGTGCATAGTTAGGCCAATACGTTTACTTTCCCTGTTGAGACCTGTCAGCTGGTCTTCCAAGTCTTTGGTTGATGTTGAGATCAAGGCCACATCATCAGCGAATCTTAGATCAGTAAGCGTTTCCCCATCAATGTTTATTCCTCCATTTAAATGCGACTTTTTAAATACTTCCTCTATAGTGGCTGTGAATATCTTTGGAGATAATGTGTCTCCCTGTCGGACTCCCCTCTGGATCTTGACCTCCCTTGATACATCATTATCAATGTGGATTCTGGCTACTGCGTTGGTGTAAATATCTTCCAGGATGCGAACATACCCTTCTTCAATGTTTATCTTTCGTAGGGCATCAAACATATGTCTGTGTGTTCGATGGAATCAAACGCCTTCTAGTAGTCTACGAATCCGAGGCATAATTGAAGTTGGTACTCATTTGCATTCTCAATTAGTTGATTTATAGCTTGTAGGTGGTCTGTTGTTGAGAATCCAGCTCTAAACCCTGCTTGTTCTCTGGGTTGATTTGTGTCCAATATATCTTTGATTCTATTTTGGATTACTTTGGTGAATATCTTGTACAGATGAGATAGAAGGCTGATAGGGCGATAGTTTTTTACATCAGCTTTGTCACCTTTCTTGTATAAAAGAATTATTTTTGCCTCTTTCCAAGTGGTTGGAATCTGTTGCCTTTCCAATATCTGGTTGAATAGTTTCTGTTCAGTAACTGTGTGATTGTCTCCTCCCCTCCTTGTTTGATAATATCACTTGTTATTTCACCATTTCCCGGTGCCTTGTTGTCCTTCATACTGTTTACAGCTTCCTCAACTTCTCTCTGTAGTATTGGCGGTATGTCTGATTTTCTGGATGAGATATCTATATGATCCTTCGACTGTTTTTTTTTTGTTGAACCATAAAGTTCCTGGTAGAAATCGGCGCATATTTCTAGTAGTTCCGATCTGTCAGAAGTTATATTTCCATCTTTTGCTTCAATTTGCTCATTCTAGACTTTTTGCTTGCCATCTTTTTTATTGTTTTTGGTCCCCTTCCGCTTTCTAGAGTTTCTAAAATGAGTTTAGAAGTTTTTCGTCTGTTCCTTTGGCGTCGTTTCTTTTTCACCAATTTAACTATTTCTGCATACTCCACTTTTTCTGTTGTTGTCTTGGATTCTTTCAGTCGTATTTCCTTTCTTCTTTGATCTAGTTCCTCTATTTCTTTGTCTTCTTCTGATCTTACTATCTTTCTTTTCTCAGTTGGGGCTACAGATTTGGCTTCTTCTAGCATTGCTGATGTCACCATATCGCGTCGCTCATCAATGTCCATATACTCCAAATCTAATCCATCAAAGCGGTTGTGAAGCTTTAGTTGGAATTCTTCTTTCTTTTCCTTCAGCTTCATGATGTTAATCCGTGTCTTCCTTTTATTTTGAATGAATCTAAGCCTGGCTAGTTTCTTGTTGATACTTATATTGACTCTGACCATTCTATGATCACTTGCAATATCTACATTGGTGATGACTTCACAGTTCTTGACTATCCCTCGCTGGTTACTAAGTATGAAATCTATCTGGTTTTTAGTAACTCCATTTGGACTCTCCCAGGTCCAGTAACGACTCTTGTGTTTCTTAAACTATGTATTGGTCACTTTGAGTTTATGTTCCATCGTAAATTCTATCATCCTTTCACCTCTCCTGTTTCTTTCTCTGTAGCTGAATGATCCCATGATATTTTCTTCCCCTTTTTCACGTTGTCCGATTTTCGCGTTGAAGTCACCCATAAGTACTGTGTAGGTACCCGAATTGTCTGTAATGGCCTTATTGATATCTTCATAGAATTCCTCCACTGTTATATCATCATAATCACTTGTGGGCGCATAAACTTGTATGATGCACATTTCATCCTTTCCCGTCAATTGTATTTTCATGGCTGCTACGCTGTTTGAATAGCTTTTAACTTCTTTCACATAGTCCTTAAATTTGTTATGGATTAGAAATCCAATTCCTTTTGCATTTTTGTCATCCTCTGTTTTTCCCTTGTTGTAGAGCCATGTGCCTCCTTTAAGTTCTGTCAATCCTTCTCCTTGTCTCTTTGTTTCAGCAAGCCCGATGACGTCCCATTTGAATCCCTCTAGTTCATCCAACAAACTTTCTAAACTTTCCTCAAATTCAAATTCAAATTCAAATTTATTCACTCAATATAAAAAACAGACACATAGAATTGCGAATAAACGCATACATGTATAACAAATATAAAAAGATGGACATAGCAAAATCAGTAGATGACAACACAAATAACATAAATTGAGTGGGGATCAGATTAAAGATCTACTCAAAGATCTTGTGAATTCGACCCCTTAGAATAAAATAAATTGCATTGTATACTGCTGCATGTACAACAACAGGAGGGAGAGAATATATACAGCTACAGCTGGGTCAGAGAGAAACAAGAGAGGGAGATAAATAGAGAGAGAGAGAAATGGAGAGAGAGGGGAAGAGGAAGGAAAATTGAAGGAGAGAAAGGCAAGATGAAAAGTAAAGTTAATACATAGGATGAAATTAGACCCAAGCAGAATAATAGTACATACAAAATAGAAAATTGAAATAACAATTATAAAAAGAAAAAAAACCCATACAAACCAGGGATATAACAATTAACATTGACATAAACAACAAACAACAGGTGACTCAATGTGGATAAGATTGTAAAAGCCTTTCTTTGTATTGTCTCTTGAAAACATTCAGAGAGCATGCAGATTTTAGATAAGGTGGCAATGCATCCCATAGTTTGGGACCTGCATAGTAAATTGTCTTTTGAGAAACTGAAGTTCTTGCATATGGGATGTGAAAGTCTGCATTTGAGCGAGTACAGTGGGAGTGGATTGAAGAGTTAATGGAAACATAGCGAGTCAGGGATAATGGCAAGATCTGTCTCTGACAAGAGAACATAAAAATGGCCAGTCTTAATTTATACAAATCGAATACATTCAAGATTTTTAATTGAGTAAATAAAGGTTTAGTGGAGGCAAGGAAAGGCATTTTACAAATTATCCTCAATGCTCTTTTTTGCAATCTATATACTCTCAACATTTTTACTTGAGAAGCTGAGGCCCAGACAATATTGCAATATATAAGAAAAGGGTAAATGAGTGTGTAGTAAAGAGATAACAAAATATTTCTAGGCAGATAGTTTAGTTTGTTCATTACACCAATATTTCGTGAAATTGTTGTACATATGTAATTCTCGCTACCCCAAATAGCGATTCTGCCGAGATCCGGGGAAAATCCTGAAAACGCGCATTGCATTATGGGATAGCTTTTCGACATTACAGCTTCCTGTGCAGGCGGCGCGATAGCGCAAACGTAAAACGCCGTCGCCACACAACGTGTATGCACCGAATATGTCGTCTGCTCGGTCTTGTTTTTTTTTCGCAAATATTTCAACGTTTATTTGAACATTTCATTCGTTGTTTTTTGCGTCTTTTGACATCAGTGACGATGGTTTTCTTTTGTGAGGCTGCACAGTGCTGGGCTCATGATTCCAAGCGTAAGAACCCTGAAAAATGGGGGTGGATGAAGGCCGTGACTTGGGATGGGACTCTATACCGGAAGTTGTAGTGACGACCCGAGAGAGTGAAAATTACCTCGTCTCGCGAATTTCGAGATTTTCGTACCTATTTAGGGTAGCGAGAATTGACATGGTCATGCCAACGCAATTTGTCATCAATTTGAATTCCTAGAAATTTTGTGTTAGATACTATTATGATTTCAGAGCCATTTAGATATACCTTATAGTTGGAAATATCAATATTTCTTTTGGTGAAAATCGTCATGTGAGTTTTGTTTGTATTAAGTAGTAGCTTGTTAAGTTTGAGCCAATGGGCGACATGTTCTAGTTCATGGTCTAAAGTTTGAATAAGGGTTGCTTCATCTTTGTTTGATAAAGAAATTGTAGTGTCATCTGCAAAGAGGACATAACTAAGTTTGGAAGAACATTTATGAATATCATATATATATTTTAGAAAAAGTAGAGGGCCTAGAATTGACCCATGCGGAAATCCGCATGAGATTTTTTGCATATCAGATTGGTTTTTATTGTAAACAGTGAATTGTTTTCGGTCATCTAAATAGCTCTGAAACCATTTTAAAGGGATACCTCTGATGCCTAAACAAAATAGTTTTGCTAATAATATTTTATGATTTAAACAATCAAAGGCCTTTGAAAGGTCTAAAAACACACCGATAGATATATCTTTAGCATCCATAGCTCTTGTGATAGTATGAATAAATTCAATGAGAGCAGAAGAGGTTGAGTGTTTAGACCTGAAGCCAAATTGATTACTGAAAAGCAACTGAAATCTTTCAATGAAAGTGATAAGTCGATTGTACATGCATTTCTCAAGAATCTTTGAGAATATAGGAAGGAGAGAAATTGGCCGATAATTTGAATACAGATTAGATTGACCCTTCTTAAATATTGGAAAAACCTTCGCAACTTTTAACTTGTCAGGAAATATTCCATTGTTAACAGAAACATTAAATATTGCACATAAGGGTTTACTAATCAAGTGAATAATTTTCTTAACTACAGATATTTGAACATCATCATATCCTGGACTTGTACCACCTTTCATTTTGTCTACAATATTTATAATTTCACTTTCATGTATAGGTTTACAGAAAAAAGAATGCGAGTTGTTCACAATATGAGCAGTCGGGGAACAAGTAGGCTGGGCTACATTGTTTACTTCACTGAGCATTCTTGGTGCTACATGAACAAAGTAATCATTGAAACCTTCTGCAACAGCTTCATCATCAATGGTCTCACCATCCTTTTTGAATTCAGGAATTCAAAAGGTTCTCAAGGTTCTAACATTGTATGTACAAATATTTAGTTCAGATTTTTGACCAGTTTTATTGCATCCCTCCATCTTATAGCTTCCATTTGGCTTTGACTGCAAAACTTCATCAAAAGAATCCTCTTCAATACGTTTACTGGTCAATTTGCAACTCTGAGTGTTGCGCCCGTTACGGCCATGGGCTTTACGGCCTCCTTTAAGTTGTCTTTCCATAATTGTCATGAGGGTTTTTTGCCATATACTGACGCGCTGGCAAGGCGTGTTGTCAGTAGGGGAAGCAACTGCTGAATGTAGTGAACATATCTGCAGTCCTCCCACCTGTGTACGTCGCTGGCTGTACTCGTCTACGGCACTACGGTAGCAGTTTGTTAGATCTTCAACCAACCGGCCAGACAGTGTACATCACGGACAAAGAAAGAGAACAAAATATACGGTTCCTCATTCTACCCTCAACAAAGAACATCCCTTCACTGCTATTATGTAAAAATGTGTAGAACAGGTGAATATGCATTTGACACCTGTTCTACACATTTTTACAAAATAGCAGGGAAGGGATGTTCCTAATTTGTCTACCTGAGGAACTGTATAATTTATGCGCAAGCGGCATACTTGTACCTTGAGCATGTAAAGGCGCTAAATACCAATATGTATGTATGTATGTACTAGATTTAGGAAAATCAAGGTTGACGAATTCTCGATCGCCGACTGAGACAACGTAACGCATGCGCAGTGCCTTAAAATGAGGTCACACGTTGCAGTCAAAGCTGTCGACGTGCAAATCTAAAAGTCCCTAGTATCTCCAGCACCTGTACGGAAGCAAAACTTAAAGGTAATACTTATTATAGGCATTTTAGAAAAGGTGCTAAATTTGTATACGTCTATCTTTCTGACTTTCATGAGTAAGAGTTGTATTCGAAATAAATAGTAACAAAGCTCTACGTCATTATTCATGTTCCATGTCTGTTAATATGTCGTGCTTACTGAATCATGTGTATATAGCCAAGAGGCCCGATATTTCGCATTAATGAAAAACAGGTTGTAATAATTATCTATAGGTATTATCAAGATTCTTTGATATCTATTTCTTAATGACATAACATTCTCAATCATATTATGTGCTCACTAATCGCTATAGCTATGATTTAATAATGATGATGGTAATATTATGATCATGAAATAAATTAAGGTATTGATAACAATAACAATCCTAAGTTTATGGCCTAAAGTCGATGCACATTGTGTGTGACGGTATGGTATGGTATATCTTATTCATTCACGGTTAAAAACAAATACAATAATTATTGTGCCCGCATTTAGCAAATGCTGTTTTTCAGCAAAGCCGTGGTTACATAAAATTCGAACAATGGAATATAAAACCATGAAAATACAATTTACAAACAAATATGTAAGTTATAATACATCAACATATTTACAGACATTTAAGTACAAAATAGACTCATATTGACAAAAAATAATTAAAAAGAACATAAAAACTTTTAGTATCCACGAGATGAAAGAAGTGAGCCAATATTATCAATTTTACAGATCTCAATACTGTAAGATTTAACATCATTTATAATTCTGATATCGTTAGGCAAGGTATTAAAAAGCTTTGATGAATTTGTGTGTGGTCTTGGAAGGGGAATTTGTGAATTAGCATAACGAAACAATAGCCTACATCATTATAAAATTCGATGATGTTAATTAACCGTTCTTATCACATCCAAGGCACAAGGTCGATGGTACCCCCCCCCACGTTCTAATTGTCTATCTTTGTCTCTGTATATCTCTCCCTCTCTCTCTCTCTTTCTCTCTCGCCTAAATCCGTCGCTGTTTTCACGAAGTGACGGTAGTGAAAAAAAATTGCATTCACTTTGCGTTACGATTTTCCTCACTACCGTCACTTCGTGAAAACAAGGATTATAAAATCCGATCAACGTGATGTTAATTAACCGTTCTTATCACATCCAATGTCCACAATGTGGGATTGATGGCCAAAACTGATAATAATAATAGTGAACATTTATAATGCGCCATGTCTGTCAAAATTGACATTCCTGGCGCAGTTGTGTAAAATTGTATAATTGTAGGCGTACGACCATCAAGTGATTCAAGAAAGGAAAAAAAAGAAGTTAAAGTTCATGTGGAATCTTTTGAGAAAGAAAAAAGGGAACGTGAAATATAGTTTCACAGAACGTTAGTTTTATATACAAAATTATTATGTAGGTATTTAGAAACGCAAAGAACCACGAACGAAAGGTCCCTTTATCGTTGTGCTCCACACTTTCTATTGGCCCGGTCCCACTGCACTTACGGATGCAAAGAGGATGTAAAATGTAAACAAAATCTTGCCATCCGTTGGAAAACGCTATGCATCCGCTGTGTACTCATTGCATACGTGTTTCATGCGCTCTATCCATCGAGCATCCGTCCACTGTGATTTCATCCGCGCAAAAAGTTTTGAGCTGCCCAAAACTTTTAGAACGGATGAACTTTCCGCCGCGTACGATGTAAATCCGCGACAAATACGAGCAACAAACGTTCTATGTCCGTTATCATCCGTTAAACGTCCGCTGTATCCTCTCTGCTCTGCATCCTCTGGGCATCCTCGCAACTCACATCCGCTGCAGCTGAAAACGGAAAGAGGGAGGAAAGATAAGGTACATGGAACGTCTATACATCGTTAGTAGCACGGAAATAGAAAGGATGTAAGCGTATGTATCTCGTATATAAAGTATTCAAAACGGACAAAGCGTTTGTATCTGGAATGTATGTCGTATATTTAGGATGTCTGGAGTATGTCTAGAGTATGTAGAAGGACACCTAGCGGACAACCGATATTTTGTATGAAAAGGGGGAGAAAATCATCTGGATCTCAGTATGAGTCGAGCAGCCGTTGTGTACAGACCTCATCACCCTTGGTCTTGGTCTTCAACATCATCAATTGTTCTCCACCATGGATGATTAAACAGCTGGGCCTTGAGGGTTGTGGAAAAGTGCTGTGATCTTCTGCTTCGACCATTGGGCGTACGTGATGCTTCCGCTTCATCCGCTATGCATCCGCTCTTTCCGCTATGCGTCAGCTTCGCAATCATCCCCGGTAACCCCTTCGGAGCTGTCAATCCACTTCCATCCGCTTTCATCCGCTAGGCTTCCGATGAACATCCGTTTAACATCCCCGCTACATACTACCCACGTCTGTTATTTTCCGTTCTGTTTTCACTAATTTTCGCAAATTTTGTCCAATTCTGGGGCGGATGAAAACGGATGGAGCCACCCCCGAAATTTTGCTCGTCCGCTGTGTCCTTTATGCATACGTTTTGTGTCCATCGGCCAGTGGGACCGCGCCTTAAGCGGCTCAATACAGTCACTTAAATCACTTTATGAAAGGAGACTGCATCATGTGTAATCCTAAGCCGCGATTGTGGCCGTTTCTTCTTTCAAATGAACATTAATAAGTCATCTGGTTTACGGGTTGTACTTTTTAGACTTACAAGATTATTACAGTTCCAAACATAATGCAGGTTAATGCAAGTCTAATTCAGAATTAAGCTTTCCTTTTTCATATAGTCTCGATCCGATGGCTAGTGGAGTACATGTAGATTCAGGGGGCACATAGGGCAGTACACCCCCCTCCCATCTAATCACGAAGAACATGAGAAAAGACGGAAGTGTATAATAAAAAGGGAAAGAGAGAGAGAGATAAAGAGAAAAATAGATAGAGAGATAGAGAGAGAGAGAGAGAGAGAGAGAGAGAGAGAGATGGACAGAGAAAAGGATAGAGAGAAGAAGGACGAGAAAAGGATGAGAAAGGGACGAGATAAGAAGACTATACAGGACTCACCCCGCAGCCCCCATTGAGAGTCTTGTAAATTAATATATCCTTATCCGAGTGAGAATAGTGTCCTCCCCCCCCCCCCTCCCCTCGTGATACCAGCCCTCAATGACTGGACTCATGGGATACCACTACGCCACTGGCATGTCTTCCCCTTCCCCTCACCCCTTCCCCTCACCCCTCCCCCACCACTTCCCCTCACCCCTCACTCCTCCCCCACCCCTTCCCTTCTCCCCCTCATGCCATCAAATGGCAAGAGGCCAAACTCTCCCCTTCTAATGAAACAGTAAAGTAGAAAATGACAGAGAAGATTTTTACAGACCCGTATCAATCACGTCACGTTTCAGTTAATGCACTTTGTAATGTATTCCCCCTCCCCTTCCCTTCTCCTTTTTTTTCCCCTTTTGTATTGGTGTTAAGGTTTTCTCTGCTTTTCTTTCCTCAACAATACAGTGTATACTTTTGAAGGGGTTGACGTTCATAAAGCTAATTGCCTATTTGTTAACCCCACAATCCCATTAAATTTTGTTTGCTCCTTCCCTTTGTATTTTTCTTGTAATCAACCTTTTATCTGTATACCATGTTTGTATGTTTTAATGTTTTTATGGAGAATGAAATAAATGAAATGAAATGAAATCAGATCTGACCATTTACCTCTGGGGACTGACACCATGGACGTAGTAGGTCCATGCCGACACCATGCTAAATAAGTTCACCGACCCACATCTTCACTGATGATCGTATGGATGTTTGATATGGTAAACATATATTTCGACTTGAAACTAAAGTATAGTTCATTCTGAATTCATTAACACCGATCGATTGGGCTCATCAATCTTCCATTGTGAACATCATTATTACGTAATCTTATTACCACCGTTATTGATATTTATCCGTATATATAACGTACACGTAGCCATTGACATATTAATCATCGGTGTGGAGTTTATCAAGAACCATTCGAAAATCTACATCAATCAAAATATCTCTTTTTAAATCTTCGTTTAGCTTGTTGTAATCTACCGTGGAGTGATTTTGAACATTGCGATTCCCATCCATTCCACAAACATCATTTTCTTCACCGTACAAATGGTGGCGGGTGAAATAAGCACGGTAAGATAATTAGCGATTTAATTAAGATGATCATCATTATGTTTTTATCGTTATGTTGCCATGTTCACCGTTCACTAATTTATGTACTAGGTGATGTATTTCATATCTGATTCTGATATCGTACTTTCACTCACATGTATTCGTATTTTTGAAACAATGTGGGCTTGAAATTCAGTGACCAGGGGTAAATAATAACAGCCCGCTTAGTCCTGAGCTAAAGAACAGTGAAGTGGTGGGTGATTAAGACCGTCTTCTTATTTAACAGTTTCATGTTAGCTGTGTCTTATGATACTTTCTTGTCGTCTCGACTAAGGAATTCTGTGTACATATTTGTTATCATTCTGCAGGTCCACTCTCGCTAGTTTTCATCGATAATGTTAAAATTACATTTGAAGTAAAAGCATTGTTGGATCACTCATCGCAGGTGATGTAGGTGATGTAGCCTAGTGGATGAGCCAACGGACTGTGGATCACAGGATACGAGGTACGATTCCCTGCCAGGGCACTCGCGAACTTTAACGAAAAATTTGTTGCACTCGACCCAGATTAAGCAAATGGTAGGAAATAATTCCTTGAATGCTTCAGCGGCAGCGCCTTCATCACCGTAGCTATCGACTAGAACCGGTGTAACTAATAACACAAAGCTTTTTTTACATTAGTCGAACCCAAACCGATTATATAATCACTTTTATGACCTCAGAATTCCTTCCTTTGTTAAACCTGTTATTCAACTAAGCTTATAAGCCCAGAGTCGGGCTTTAGTAAGATACAGAACATTGCCATTGCTTTGCATGGTATCATCAATTCTTACGGCTGAACTATCGTAGGAGTACTAACCAAAATCTATCAAGTTCTTCTGAAACACTCTGGGCAACATGAAAGCCCCGAAGGTGGATGGTCAGGAGGGCTCCTGGGGGACGGCCCCGGAGCGGGAAGAAAAGAGTTTGCGAACGATTCTTAACAGTCGCATGGAGAACTCTTCAGCGCATGGCGTACCTAACATTCAACGCTCCTCAGGACCAGTCACTAAACTCGCTTGGTCACTTGTCTTTTTGACTGGTATTAGTGTCATGACTTGGCAAGCTGTCATTCTCTTTCAAACCTATTTCGAGTGGAACTACTCGGTCAATCTTGAGGTGAGTAAGAAATCTTGATCTAAATGCTTTATGGAATATGGTTAAGTGGTTATGATTATCCGTCGTATACAATATTATACTATATAGCAGGGGTTCTCAAACTGTTTCCTTGACGTTCCAGATATGATTTCCATGAAAGCTAAAAGGTCCGAAACATGGGATGCCATTCGCCAAAAATTTCTTACGGTCAATCGTATACTACAACTTAATTAGACAAATGTGCAGTTGCTGGAAAGCCGGACACGACTCAAACATTTCTCAAGTTTGTTTCAGGCTCAGACCATCTACTCCCTAAATTCACAGTAATGACAGTTGTATAGTGAAGAAAAAAAGGCTTCAGTTATGTCTATTTCTGATCTAAGGGGAATTGTCAGCAAGGAGATCAAAGCCATAAGACTTGTCGCACAGCACCAGATTAGGAACTTTAAACTGCAAAAAATTACACCTAATTTAGAGGTAATTGGTAAAACCATAAATTTCTCAGCGGCGGATCCATTGTTTAATAAGGGGGGGGGGGGGCATGCCAACGTGTGAGCGAAGCACATGTGCATTGCGAGCGAGTAAAAGCGAGTCCTTCTGGGTGGGGCCAAGGGGCAGAGCCCCTGTTGGGGGTCCCGGGGTGGAGCCCAAGGGCGCTCTCGAGTTTTAGCGATGCATAGTCTTTAAGCTGTCTTGAGTAATAGAAACACACACTATTCTACATGAAACACAGAAAAGGTTAGTTTTGAGATTTGGTTTCCATCCTATCCAATACATTGCTGACCAGTTATTCAGAGTAGCGATTCTTATTTTTTGTCCCTTTTCTCTCTCTCTCTCTCTCTTCCCCCCCCCCCCCATTTTTACCGTCGCTCTCTCGTCCTCCTTTGTTTTGATAAGGCCGCCAAAGGAGAAGGCCTGCTATTGAATTGAATTGAATTGAATTGAATTCGCATTTATTTCATTCTCGATTAAAAATTACATTGATACAAAAGATACAAAATTATTCATGAACAAATTTAGAAATGAAATGGGGAACTACATAAATAAAGCCCCTAGGCCTTGTACACGCATAGTTCCCAAAGCATTCATAGCATAATGTAAAGCTATATAGTATACAATAATCATGAATGCATAAAAACAGACATTCCATTATCGAATTATCAAATGGCATTGTTGTATGGTTCTCAAGGTAAGGAATATCACGTTTAAAGTGCTCTCGATCAATATTGCTCCTAGCTCACTTCTCTCAAGAATTTTACAATACTCTACATTATTTGAGATTTGCCTTTTTTTTAATTCATGTATGATTTCAAATTATTGAGCTTTTTCAAAATCGTGGCTCGATGATCCCTCCCCCTTAGATCGGCTAACCCCACAGGTGTCATTTTGACACCTGTCAGGTGGCATGTTGAAAACAGGATTGTGTCTGGGCTACGGCCTACATTATTGTATACATTACTGTAACATGCAGCCTTTTCACACACAGCTAAAATTCATCGTATCTAGAGATGATTAGTTTAAACGTGTTTAACTCAACAGTTTTAAACATGTTTAAAGAAAAAAATGATCTGTGTGAACATCGTTTATACGATGTTCGGATAGATACGAAGTCGCGATTCATACGCCCCTCAAAGCAGGCTGCAGATACGAAGTTCGTATCTAGAGAGCTTGACATTTTGTGTGTGAACGGTTATTCGTGATTAAACGTGTTTAAACTGAATGGAGCGTGCGCTTTGTTTGATATGACATGACCTTCAATGCGCAATGGCACTACTGCGCATTTTAAGAGCAGTAGTTAATCACAAAACGATTAACGATCGCACCGAAATTTCTGTGTGTGAATGATGTCGTATGTACAGCTGATTAGTTTAAAGCCCCCCATTTTTTCAGGTACCCCCAAGTTCTTTAAGCTGTATATTGTACCACGTAAAGAGAGAAACAAATATACATATTATCGCTGGTAGTGTAATCACAATCATGACGATGTAGGGGTATATACCAATGTCTAAAAATGGTGTATGTTTACTCTGAGGTTTCCCTTTGTAGGTGCCCCTTTTTTCTCCAGAAAGTGCCCTTTTTTGTTGTTGCCCCTCACTTTGGCTACGCTTCGCCGCCCCTGACCTTGAATGCAGATGTACAACCTACGCACTTTGCGTCAGCTTAATCATGGCTTAATATACTTATCATAATATCATTAATTTCACGGTACCATTCTAACAGAATTATTCCCTTTCATTGGCCACGGGGATTACTCAATATTAACAAAAGAAAATCGTCATCGAAATAATTTACAATCACGTTTCATTATCTTTACAACTCATCATTCACTGTCAAATGTTATTACTCACCCCTCGCCTCCCTGTACATAGTTTCTTTAAATACTTACCTACATATCTGAAGAATTTTGTAGAAGCATTTGCTCCATTTGTCATGTCTGTTAAGTGAAATTGTAGAGCAAATATTTAATTTGAGGAGAAAGGGAGAAAAGGATGCGATATGTGTCAGGATTTAAAAAAGAGTTCGATGATATATTTCAAAATTGGGTGCGGGTGTCCCTGGCTACGCCAATTTTTCAAGGGAGTCAAAGTTCCTTTGCTGAATCATGAATGTGAGTCCCGATCCGACCTTGAATATACATTTGATAATAATGACAATGATAATGTCGTTGGTAATAACAATGATAATCATAATAATAACAATGATAACAATAGTAATAATAATAATAATAATAATAATAATATTACTACTACAACAACTACTACTACTACTACTACTACTACTACTAATACTACTACTATAATAATAATAATATCACTACTACTACTATATACTTCGACACTACTACTCCGATACTACACGAACTACTACTACTGCTAATATATAGTAGTAGTACTAGTTGTAGTCGTAGTAGTAGTAGTAGTTAAATTAGATATATACATTACATTTTATTTCTAGAGCGCCTTATCAAGATAAAAGGGCATCAACGCAATAACAAAATATACAATGCAAAAAACAAAAAAAAATGATACAAAGAAATTAGAAAAGATGTATTTTAAGAGACCTTTTTAATGTTGTGAAAGATTGGCAAATCTTAAATTGAATGGCTAAGTAGTTCAATACCTTGTAAATAAATGACCCTATCAAACGGTTTTGATCTGTGGCTGTTTTTCGATACCATTATCAGGTGAGGTTCAACCGGACCCAATCCTTTCCGGCAATCACCATCTGCAACGCGAATCCGATAAAGAGATCCGAACTCGAAACCAGGGATGCATTATTCCAAGCACTATTCGACGTCCATTACGTGCCCAGCATGCCCGATCTGCCCGACCAGCAGCCCCTTCCTGACGAGCAGCCCCTACCTGACGTGCCAGGTAAGGTTAGGACATTCTCGACACAAGCAAGTGATTATTACACGAGATTTATGTCTTCATCCTGTGGTTACTTGGATCTTTAAAAAAAAACACATATCATTATGTACACATCATATTGTTGTTCGAGTATTTTATTAATGTGAAAAATATTGTTACATTGAAATAGAAAAATCGAAAGTGAACACTGATATCTTTATTTGGCTCATTATAAGTCGATGTTTGTTTCGGACTCGAGTCGAATTATAGAGTCATGACTACGAGACCACTATGAGACCGATAACAGTCCGAACAGAAAGTTACATTACGCCGAACAGCCTGGAATCGGTTTTGAGTCTGTTTGGTGGCCTAACTAAGGTACTATTAGGATCAGCAGAAAGGAGGAGGAGGGAGTTGAGGGTACAGTAGGCTGTATTACCCCAACCCTCCACTCTTTGACCCCTATGCATATCATATCGGTGAGCAATCCGCAATTTCCGCACCAACTGCCATAATTATGAACACGCTCATCATTTCGTAGGCTTCTCTTTACCTTTTCTTTCCCTTTGGTGAGGTATCAGATCTTTGTATGTGATCTATTTGTGCCACTATCTCTGTTTATTATGACATAAATACTAAATATCATCTCGACATCACGATATTCATTCTTCGCTTTTCATTTCTTTTAATCAATTTAAATACAATGGTTTAGGATATAGTAGGATGTACATTGTAGGGGGGGGGGGAATTGTCATTGTGACTATCATTTTCTATCTAAAGGACTTTGATCTTCCATAAGATATTATGTTTATGATTCGACTCTAGATGGCGTCACACCTTCTATGCTCAATAATTCTGATTCTGGCAATGAAACTCAAGGAGGGTCTAGTAATGAACAAATCGAAATATCTGAGGTATTTTTTGTTGTTGTAATTATGGTATTCAGTCTAGCTGTTCATGTTCGGTCTTTAATCACTGTAGTTGATTTCAATCATGGTTCAACAGCCTTGTTCATCCCCTATATTGAAATGTGAACATGACATAGTTTGTACAAGTTATCCCAACATTTTTCTTTGAGATGTAGGCTACAATAGGGTATACAAATTACCCTTGAGATACATTCTAGAAAAATTGTTCTTGAAGAACAAATGCAATCTATATATAAACATTAGCAGTAGTAGGGATAGTTGTGGTGGTGATGGTGGTGGTATAAGTTATAGTAGTAGTAGTAGTAGTAGTAGGAGTAGTAGTAGTAGTAGTAGTAGAAGTTGTAGTAGTAGTAGTAGTAGTAGTAGTAGTATAACCAGATTTGATTGGATAACATTGAGGCATAAGATACTGGCTGATATAAGGTACAATATTCACAGCGGAAATGGATACGCAAATACACAAAACAATGTATACAAGCAATTAAAAACTCAGCGATTATCGGTTGAGTTTATCCATCTTTTCTTTTTTCTATTTTCAGGCTGTGATCGACTGGAGATCTCGTATCGCGATACCAAGGTTCTATCGAATGAAATCTGTGGATTACGGGAAGAAACGTATTCGAGTAGTTACTCTCGCCAATGCGACTCTGGAAGAGCGGGTTTCTCTGGGTCATAAGTTGGATGATATGCTACTTGATTGCTCCTGGAAAGGCATACCCTGCTCACCCGAGTAAGGACATTTCCTGTCCGGGGGGGGGGGGGGGTGCAATACCCTGAAGAATAAACTCTGAAAAGTGAAAAGCAAAGAAACAGATTTTTAAATTACATTTTGGCCTAGGGGTCTACAATTGTTTACAAGAGGCACAATAACTATTAAGGAGCACATTCTGTTATTGTGTTTGATATACCTGTTTAATGTATACTTAAGTAATACCAGAGGGCACGTGCCCTCACCCCCCCCCCTTTCGATCTGCCACTATGAGACTATGGATGTCGCTGTATATAGACCATTAAGGACCATATTTTCTACAAGCTAGCTGGAAATTTCCCAACGATTAAGAAATAGGGGATCCTCTCACCTTCGATTTTTGCAAGATCAACGATAGATGCTGAGTAAACCCCCCCCCCCCCCCACCAACAACAAAAAAAGCAGATTGAAAACAAACAAAATTGCCAAGGCTCAACACCATGAATACTATAACAGTTGTTTATTAAAAGTCCATATAACCAAACTATTTATAGGTTTATGATAGCTAGCCGGAAACCATGCAGCAATTCGAGTGATCTCTTGACACTTTTCTTGTAAATAACGTTAACGTCATATCTTTTTCTACTTCATAGAAATTTTACAAAGTTTTACGACTCCAAACTGGGAAACTGTTACACCTTTAATTCTGGACAAAATGAGGAACAATTAACCACCCACCGACCAGGCTCTACTCACGGTAAGTTTTAAGGGAACCAAACCTTCATACTTAGTTACTTTTATTGTAAAGTTTAAGATATTTGACAAATATCAGTGAAAATTTGAACAAAATCGGGCAAGGAATAAGGAAGTTAGAGCTTTTTGAAATGACTAGTCACTAGAGGGCGGTATGTAATTTGATGACATCATCTGTGGACAACTCTCCATGCCTTTTGTACATCAAATTTCATGTTTTTCCTTCTTTCTTGTGATTGAGATAATCTACTCCCCTGAAAGCAAGATATAAAATGCAAAACTATATTCTACTTCACATGTTATGAAGTCGGATCAAGAACACAAATAAATACGAAGAAAACGAAAAAATTGTGAAATTGTATGTACAAAAGGCATGGAGAGTTGTCCACAGATGATGTCATCAAATTGAATACCGCCCTCTAGTTACTAGTCATTTCAAAAAGCTCTAACTTCCTTATTCCTTGCCCGATTTTGTTCAAATTTTCACTGATTTTATTCAAATCTTTTAAACTTTACAATAAAAGTAACTTAGTATGAAGGTTTTGGTTCCCTTTAACAACAATCCTTAATTAGGCCATTTTCGATCCACAAAAAAAAAATCAATTTATCTGTAATAGTGGTGTTACGGTTCAAGTTGTTTTAACAACACTGCCATTAAGATTCAGTTGCTATTAAAGCAACTTTCACTTTAAAATGGCGTTGTTGTAAAATAGCAGTGTTAGGACCGTCCTCCCAGAGGAGCCACTGTAAGAGTCATAAGAGGGAATAGGGATCCCTTCGTAGATCGAATGATCATTGACCTCACGTTATTTCCTGGGGTAGTAACACCAAAGTAAAAATTGAGTGAAAACTAAGTCTTCTTTTTGGAGAGCAATATAAACTTAATCGATATCCAATCCTGATTAATTGATTACTGATGTGACTCCCGGGTAATGGGAAATAGAGTAAAAAATTCACTCTTTATTTAGAGCGAGTAAGTATATGAGCCTATTGACTGTTTGGTAGGCTTCCACTGTTCTCCAAAACAGGTCTTTCTCTGGATCTCTTTGCTCAGTTTGATGAATACGCGAAAGGGATGAGTGAGGTGTCAGGTTTAAGGGTGAATGTCCACTAAATTTACACCATGCTGGTAGAGTGAAAATAGAGTAAAATTTCATTCTATTTTAGAGGGAGAGAGAGAGAGAGAGAGGGAGAAAGTAAATGGGCCTGTTAACTCTTACTCCGTTCTCCAAACCAGGTCTTACTCTGGAGCTCTTTGTGCAGCAAGATGAGTACGTGGAAGGTATGACAGAAGTAGCAGGTTTTAGGGTCAGTGTCCACCATCCATCCATTATGCCATTCCCGGAATATAATGGTCTCTTGGTGTCTCCAGGTTTCGCCACCGACATTGGACTTCGCGTGGTGAGACAAAGTCGTTCTCAACATGATTTCAAGACTTAAGAAATCGACTTAAATGCAATTTCAATTTCCTATTACATTGCCTTATATTATTATAAATCACGTTAAGATTATGTAAGGCGTTATAGTAATGGTTGAATATTCCAATAGTTTAAGCACCAGGTTAATGAAATTGCCTTGAGATTGGTTTCTTGTAAGAGTTTGCGATCGTTCGTCTCATTATGTATATTCGTTGAAACACGGGAAATCTTTACTACCTGAGTCACACAACCAAACTGACCACAAATCGAGCAATAACCGACAAAATATGCTATGGCCCACGAAACTGAATTTATCGGTCTAAGAAACCTTCTGAAAAGTTTTTTTGAAAGTCCACTAGCCCGGCAGATCTGTCCTTCGGCCTTTTCGGGATAATTAATCATTTTTTGTTCGATCCCTTGTTCTACCGAGGGGTCCAGTTTACAATACAAAACATATGAAAGAATTTGTTTAATTTTTTTTTAGCAATCATAATTTTCCCTGAAAACTTTCCAAATGTTTTTTCAAAGAGTTTCAGATAATGGTTCCAGGCATGCATAGTCCATCGATTTTCATCTTAATCAAGAGGTTATTTCTTTCCCATTTAATTTTTTTTTAATCTTAATTTATTTTAGTCAGGTTAAAAAAGTATCAAAAAAAGCATCATGTTTAGGGCACCTGAGGGGTCCCAGGAGCCATGAGTCTATTTATCGCAGCCCAATAGGAAATGCGTGAAATGTCGTGCATTTTACTGACTAAAATATTTCAAAAAATGCTATATGATGTGTTGAACCCATTGATGATAGATGTGGATAACATATTAAACACCCCAGTCGGGCACCTGTCCCTTTTATCACAATTCTTAATATCCATTTTATTGATTAAATCGTAAATAAAGGCCCATCGAAGGGCCCATTGGTAGGCTTTAATAATCTATTGATAACACCAATGCTTTTGCATTAACCCCATTGCAAAGATGTATGTATAAACTACCTAATTTCGACATTCCAGCTTTCAAGGAGAAATTTTAAATGCAAAAATCACAGCTTCGGAATCCACAATAAAACGTTGGTAACTAGTATCAGGGGAAACAGCATAGACATACTATTCCTCACATCTGATGAATATCTAAATGAAAATCAAATCCTGTTATAAATTTCCGTCATTTTTAGTAAACAATTATTAATTCTCTTTATCGTGTCAGGTGTACATGCATCGGGAGATGTGAGATGCCTAACTTTGAATCTTGAATCTCGAATTTTGAATCTTGTTTCAGCTCGAGGTGGATCGACTACCTAAACCCTATGGGGATTGCAAGGCAGACCTGAAACAGGGTATTGAGGATGATATTTACCATCAACATTACAACATCACATACAACAGGAAGGTAGATAGAGGATGTATGTGAAGAATTTAGTTTTTTTAAACATGCTACATCCATTAATTAAAACTAAATTCATCAGTTAATCAAACTGGAGTTTGTTGAAGGTACAGCTATATACTTTGTACCCAATATGAATATTTTAAGAATGTAATTATACATACTTTAGTAGCAAATATCAAAGATGAGATTATGAAGAATATGAACAAATTGGTAACAACAAGATATGCAGAGGAAAAATAAAATGTTTCCAACAATCAAATAGTACCCCATAAGTTAGTTTATGTCTCTCTTTAAGGTGCATTTCTTTCTTTTTCTATTTTCCTTTGACAGACGTGTGAAGTGAGTTGCTTCCAAAATGAGGTGATAAGTAGATGTGATTGCTTTGACGCAACGTACCCAAACTCTCTTAAAGTCAACCGTACTGTCTACCCATGTGAATACATCAATGACGTTGGTAAACCTTGGCGTAGAGGGCGTAGACCCAGCAGTAGACCGACAGTACTCGAGAGAGACACCTCAAACCACTCTCAAAAAGAAGAACATGTCGGTCTTGTTTGTTGGCGTTCTCACGGGGCGTCGGTCTACTGAAACCTCTGTAAAGTGTTAAGAAGACCCACGAGACCGATATTGCAGGGTGTTTTTTTTTTTTTGGGGGGGGGGGGGCAGTCGGTCTCGTGGCTTTCCGACAATGTGTTTTTTTTTTTTCGGTCTCGGAGGGCTGTCGGTCTCATAGGCTAGCGGTCTATAACACCCTCTGAACATTGATGAAAAGTGGCAAGAGGGCTCAAGAGACTGACATTGTAAGTTATATGGGTTTTAGCCGGGTTAACAACTACTCCCGTGCAAAGGATGCATCGTGCAATATCGACACGTCTAGGAGTATTGGTCTCGTGGATAAGTTACCAAAAACACGAGGTATGGAGTTCGAGTCCCTCTCACGGCACTAATGTCATTTAGCAAGATCTGGATCTACTTTGATAAGTACCACTCTCCAGCCAGATGAATAAATGGGTAGCTGGTAGGAAGACAGTTCTTCAATGCTTTTGCGCATTATGATAGCTGAGATAGAGTAGGTGTATGACTAGGGCCCTCGTAGAGAGCAGTATTGATACTGACTGATGGTGGGCTTCATACTTTTCAAAAGGCCCACCAAATGTTAAATAAGAAATACAATATATCATTTTCCCCCAGAAACCCAATGTATGGCCGATATCGAGATGGAACATGCCCGTGACGAGCTAGAGTGTAACTGCCCCCTCGCCTGCCGGTAAGATTTTTTTAATCAATTTGTGTTTTGTATATTATTTATTTATTTATTCATATTTAGTGGTTAATTTTGATATATGATGTCAGAACATTGAGGTATCGGAACATAGTGGTTTCGGAAGTTAGGAGTGTTGTTTTGTAACATGGGGTAGTCAGAACATAGCGATCTCGGAACTTAGGAGTGTTGGGTTGGAACAAGGGGTAGTCGGAACATATAGGTGTCGTAAGAAAAAACATCGTTACATACGGAGGTGGAAAATATTAAAGGGATTCGGGTATTGTTTAAATGGGGTGCCAAAACAAAGGTGTGTTAGATCTAAACTTGTCTAAACAGAGGGTGTCGATAGATAGGGTGTTGAATCATAGAGGTGTCGGGACATATTATTTTTCCTGACTATTTTGGAAATTGTTTTTCTAAATTTAAGACAATTTTTCATCGTTCATTTCCCCATTACAGTGAAACGACATATTTGACAAGTGTCAGTTCTTCCATCTGGCCTTCAGATGCTTATGAGGTAAGTTAGATGATACCTGCTATGTATTGTTGTCTCGTTTTAATAGTCGTTGTTGAATGATAATTGAGGCATCTGGTAACGTATTGAAGGAAGAAACAACCAACACTGAATTATCGTAACTCTATAAAATCGTGAAGTTTATCTTTTAACTTCAGAAATATAACTATTATCATATTCTCTGTATCGTTCCAATATCTTTTTAAATAAATGTGTTGCCGAAGCGTATACACTCAACGAAGCAAAAATACAATCTCACGCACACACACACACACACACACACACACACACACACGCACACACACGCACATACACACAGCTTCACCCAGGAAAGACATATTTTTAGACAATTACTTTTTAATGACGGTTTTACGCATGGAATTTCTCCTCACATATCAAGCTTGCCCTATCTTATTTTTTGCACCATCATATTTTGTATGACTGTTACGACTCTGACTAAAAAGGGGGAAATGAGGCATTTAATACTGATCCTAACTTTTTTATCACATGAATTATATTGATCCATAGTCTACGCTAATTGAAAAGATGGTGAAGTATAATGCAGAAATTCGGAGGCATGTCGTAGGTGAAAACGCTTCGGACTGGACTAGGTGAGTTGAATGCTCAAATATTTTAAAACAAAAGTAGACCTACCAAAATGTGCAAATGAACAAATTTTCGATAGTGGAAGTGTCGTGGTATAATGGTTGATTCACTTGACTCGAATCCCAGTCCAGTTCTAATGTCCTTTGGCAAGAGATTAATTTCCTCCCAGATGTGATTGAATACCTGGGAATTGCTGGGGTAATGCTTATTGCAGGGCCTTCAGGAAGAACAATATGCATGCTGGTAAGGTTTCCCTGGATAAACAAAAGCATTATTAGGTGGTCTGTCGATGACAGATCACCTATTGATTTCGTTAGAATTTTCTTTCTTTATTTATTTATTTATTCTTTATTCTTTATTAGGTGGTCTGTCGATGACAGATCACCTATTGATTTCGCTAGAATTTTCTTTCTTTATTAGGTGGTCTGTCAACGACAGATCACCTATTGATTTCGCTAGAATTTTCTTTCTTTATTTATTTATTTATTTATTTATTCTTTATTAGGTGGTCTGTCGATGACAGATCACCTATTGATTTCGTTAGAATTTTCTTTCTTTATTTATTTATTTATTCTTTATTAGGTGGTCTGTCAACGACAGATCACCTATTGATTTCGCTAGAATTTTCTTTCTTTATTTCTTTATTTATTTTTATTTCTTCCGTACACTTTTTTGTACACACGTTCACTCGAAATCGACATGGTCAATTTCCTTCAAATTTCTGTCAGTCATCAAGCCCTATGATTTCAAGTTAAATCAACTTTTTCAAGGTCATTAGGTCATCGTGACGTCATCCAGGCGCCATTTTGTAAAAATCAGGTCATTATCATATCTCGATAACGAGTCATCAAAAATCAACTATATTTGGTATACATTAACTTCAGGTCAAAGGTCAACGAAAAATGTCAAAAAATTCTGCGCGCGCACCTCGACGCGCACGTACGCGCGCATTAAAATTTGAAAATGGTCAAATTCGTTCTAAATTAATTTTGCATACCTTTCAGGCCATTTTAAGCATTTTCAAATTTGCGCGCGCGTATCCGCGCGTCCTGGCATTTTGCAACATAGAATCGCCAAATTTTTTCTGTTATCATATTTATTATATTTTTCCAAGCATTTTGATACCTTGTTTACCTGTTTCCGACCAGTAATACCGCAATTAGCGGCTGTCAAAGTTGAACGCACGCGCCGACCTGCGCTATCTGTATCCACAATACATGGGCAAAAACATGCCTATACAAAATTCATTTTAACTCTTCAGAATTGATAGATAACCCCCAATTTCTTTCATATTTAAATAGATTATGAGTTGGAGGTATGATTTCATGTCTCATTTGACCCTCAATTAACTCACGACGTCATCATAATGGCCTCCAAACTCAAAATTTCAATTTGCATATTATGACGTCAGCATATTTCTGGAAAATTGACTGTATCTCTGTAAACAATGATCAATTTTCTTCCAAATTTTGATATGATCTAGCTTAGACAATTCTCTACAAATGCAATCGACACAATATTTCATTTTGACAAAGGTATCATGGCGTATTTTTGCGATTAAAGGTGGCATGTCAATTTTTCACATTTTACGTGTATTCTTTATGGGACATGACTTTTTCTCAAAACTGGATTCTACATTCTCGTCTTTCGCGAGCAATATCTCCGTCGTTTTATCTTTATTTACGCTGAGCTTTGAGTATGTTGTAGCTGAGACAATAAGCTATCATAAGTGTGCCCTTTATTTTTTTATTCAGATGCCGGGATCATGCTCATATTTCACTTCCAAAGTGGGATTTGAGAATTCCATTTCCCGTTTACCTGTAATCTCTATGGGAAATGTTTTGGTATATCCGTAACGCACTTGACTTCCGACCTCGAGGTCCCTGGTTCGAGTCCGGGCGTTTCCAACAATTTGTTTTCTTCACTTTTTTTTCTTTTTGACCTTTCACTGTACCATCTCCTTTCAATATTAAAACACGTACAATCGTAAATAATGTAATAAACAACCATATTTACTTTATTATTACCCTATTATCACTTGATCCATTACTTTTTGCGTGTAATCCTTATGGGAGATGACTTTTTCTCAAAATCTGGATTCTACATTCTTGTCTTTTGCGAGCAATATCGCCGTTATTTTGGCTTGATTTTTGTTGATTTTTGATTATGTTGAAGCTGAGACTATATACTATCTAAATATTCTCTCATTTTTGTCAGTCTGATGTCATCATGGTCTGTTGATGATAATCATCAACATCATCATGATCATCATCATCGTCATCACCATTACTATCAAGATCATCATCATCATCATGATGATCATCATTGTTTACATGTCTATATAACTTCTCCCTTTCTCAATAAAGTAAATATTATAATCTATCATAAGACTTGAAGACAGACCACCTTAATCGTCCTCGTGACGATTTAAATTCTAGTTTATTTTTATTTCTTCCGTACACTTTTTTGTACACACGTTCACTCGAAATCGACATGGTCAATTTCCTTCAAATTTTTGTCAGTCATCAAGCCCTATGATTTCAAGTTAAATCAACTTTTTCAAGGTCATTAGGTCATCGTGACGTCATCCAGGCGCCATTTTGTAAAAATCAGGTCATTATCATATCTCAATAACGAGTCATCAAAAATCAACCATATTTGGTATACATCAACTTCAGGTCAAAGGTCAACTAAAAATTTCATCAAATTTTGCGCGCGCACCTCGACGCGCACGTACGCGCGCATTAAAATTTTAAAATGCTCAAATTCGTTCCAAATTATTTTTCTATACGTTTCAGGCCATTTTAAGCATTTCGCAAAAAAACGCGCGCACGCACATGCGCGCGCGTTTTTGCGCGTAATTGCATCTTCCAACATAGAATCGCCAAATTTTTTCTGTCATCATATTTGGCACATTTTTCAAGCATTTTGATACCTTGTTCAACTTTTTCTGCCCATTAATAACGGAATGAGCGTCCGTTTAAGATAATTACCGTGCGCGCGAGCTTTTGTAATACATAGCATACATGGGCAAAAACATGCCTGTACAAAATCCATTGTAGCGCTTTAGGATGTAAGGTGACCCCAAGTTTTTTTTCATATTTTGATAGAGTATGAATCGGAGATATGATTTCATGTTTCATTTGACCCTCAATTAACTCATGACGTCATCATAATGGCCTCCGAACTCAAAATTTTAATTTTCATATTATGACGTCAGCAGATTTTTGGAAAATTGATTGTATCTCTGCAAATGTTGATCAATTTTCTTTCAAATTTTGATATGTTCTACCTTAGAATATTCTCTACAAATGCAGTCGCCACGATATTTCATTTTGACAAAGGCATCATGGCGTATTTTTGCGATTAAAGGAGGCATGTCAATTTTTCACATTTTGCGTGTATTCTCTATGGGACATGACTTTTTCTCAAAACTGGATTCTACATTTTCGTCTTTCGCGAGCAATATCTCCGTCGTTTTATCCTTGTTTACGCTGAGCTTTGAGTATGTTGTAGCTGAGACAATGAGCTATAATAAGTGTGCCCTTTATTTTTCGATCAGATGCCGGTATCATGCTCATATTTCACTTACAAAGTGGGATTTGAGAATTGTATTTTCCGTTTCCGTGTAATCTCTATGGGAAATATTTTGGTATCGGTAACGCACTTGACTTCCGACCTCAAGGTCCATGGATCGAGTCCGGGCGTCTCCAACAATTTTTTTTCATCAATTTTTTTACTTTTTGACGTGTCAATGATCATGGAAATTGAAAACAGACCACCTAATTCGTCCCCATGACGAATTAAATTTCTAGTTTATTTTTATTTCTTCCGTACACTTTTTTGTACACACGTTCACTCGAAATCGACATGGTCAATTTCCTTCAAATTTCTGTCAGTCATCAAGCCCTATGATTTCAAGTTAAATCAACTTTTTCAAGGTCATTAGGTCATCATGACGTCATCCAGGCGCCATTTTGTAAAAATCAGGTCATTATCATATCTCAATAACGAGTCATCAAAAATCAACCATATTTGGTATACATCAACTTCAGGTCAAAGGTCAACTAAAAATTTCATCAAATTTCGCGCGCGCACCTCGACGCGCACGTACGCGCGCATTAAAATTTTAAAATGGTCAAATTCGTTCTAAATTAATTTTGCATACGTTTCAGGCCATTTTAAGCATTTTCAAAATTTGCGCGCGCGTAATTATGCGCGCGCGTCCTGGCATTTTGCAACATAGAATCGCCAAATTTTTTCTGTTATCATATTTATTACATTTTTCCAAGCATTTTGATACCTTGTTTACCTTTTTCCGACCAGTAATACTGCAATTAGCGGCTGTCAAAGTTGAACGCACGCGCCGACCTGCGCTATCTATATCCACAATACATGGGCAAAAACATGCCTATACAAAATTCATTTTAACTCTTCAGAATTGATAGATAACCCCCAATTTCTTTCATATTTAAATAGATTATGAGTTGGAGGTATGATTTCAAGTCTCATTTGACCCTCAATTAACTCATGACGTCATCATAATGGCCTCCAAACTCAAAATTTCAATTTGCATATTATGACGTCAGCATATTTCTGGAAAATTGACTGTATCTCTGTAAACAATGATCAATTTTCTTCCAAATTTTGATATGATCTAGCTTAGACAATTCTCTACAAATGCAGTCTACACAATATTTCATTTTGACAAAGGTATCATGGGGTATTTTTGCGATTAAAGGTGGCATGTCAATTTTTCACATTTTGCGTGTATTCTCTATGGGACATGACTTTTTCTCAAAACTGGATTCTACATTCTCGTCTTTCGCGAGCAATATCTCCGTCGTTTTATCTTTATTTACGCTGAGCTTTGAGTATGTTGTAGCTGAGACAATAATCTATCATTAGTGTGCCTTTTATTTTTCGATCACATGCCGGTATTATGCTCACATTTCACTTGCAAAGTGGGATTTGAGAATTTTATTTTCCGTTTACGTGTAATCGCTTTGGGAAATGTTTTGGTATATCGGTAACGCACTTGACTTCCAACCTCGAGGTCACTGGTTCGAGTCCGGGCGTCTCCTAAAATCTTTTTTTTCTTTTTGACCTTTCACTGTACCATCTCCTTTGAATTCTTAAACACGTAGAATCGCAAATCACGTTATAAACAGCCATATTTACTTTATTATAACCCTATTTTCACTTGTTCCATTCCTTTTTGCGTGTAATCCTTATCGGAGATGACTTTTTCTCAAATCTGGATTCTACATTCTTGTCTTTTGCGAGCAATATCGCCGTTATTTCGGCTTGATTTTTGAGTATGTTGTAGCTGAGACTATATACTATCTAAATGTTCTTTCATTTTTTTCAGTCTGATGTCATCATGGTCTGTTGATGATAATCATCATCAACATGATCATCATCATCATCATCATCATCATCGTCATCACCATTACTATCAAGATCATCATCATCATGATCATGATGATCATCACTGTTTACATGTCTATATAACTTCTCCCTTGCTCAATATAGTAAATATTATAATCTATCATAAGACTTGAAGACAGACCACCTTAATCGTCCTCGTGACGATTTAAATTCTAGTATTTTAATTGAATTTGTACAAACACTCAATTCAATTAAAATTCTTCCGTACACTTTTTTGTCCACACGTTTACTCGAAATCGACAAAGTCAATTTCCTTCGAATTTCTGTCAGTCATCAGGCCCTATGATTTCAAGTCTAATTAACATTTTCAAGGTCATTATGTTATCGTGACGTCATCCAGGCGCCATTTTGTAAAAATCAGGTCATTATCATATCTCGATAACGAATCATCAAAAATCAACCATATTTGGTATACATCAACTTCAGGTCAAAGGTCAACGAAAAATGTCAACAAATTTTGCGCGCGCACCTCGACGCGCGCGTACGCGCGCATCAAAATTTTAAAATGCTCTAATTCGTCCCAAATTTTGTTTGCACACGTTTCCGGGCATTTTAAGCATTTCATAAAAATCGCGCAAAACACACATTTTTCGCGCGTTTTCTTTCGTAGCGGCCAAACGAAAAATAATTCCCTAACCCGAACTTTTGACAGGATATTCCTTAACCTTTTCCGAACAATTTGATACCATGTTTATCTTTTCATGACCAATATTGACGGAATTAGCGTCCGTTTAAAATACACGTCCGTACGCGCGAGATCTTGTAATACATAGCATATATGGGCAAAAACATGCCTATACAAAATCCATTATAGCTCTTTAGGAAGTCCACAGAACCCCCAAATTGTTCTCATATTTGGATAGAAGGTGAGTTGGAGATATGATTTTAGGTCTCATTTGACCCTCAATTAACTCATGACGTCATCATAATGGCCTTGGAACTCAAAAAACGAATTTGCATATTATGACGTCAGCAGATTTTTAGAAAATTGATTGTATCTCTGTAAATATTGATCAATTTTCTTTCAAATTTTGATATGTTCTACCTGAATATATTCTCTACAAATGCAGTCTACACGATATTTCATTTTGACAATGGTATAATGGCGTATTTTTGCGATTAAAGGAGGCATGTCAATTTTTCACATTTTGCGTGTATTCTCTATGGGACATGACTTTTTCTCAAAACTGGATTCTACATTTTTGTCTTTCGCGAGCAATATCTCCGTCGTTTTATTTTTGTTAAGGCTGAGCTTTGAGTATGTTGTAGCTGAGACAATAAGCTATCACAAGTGTGCCCTTTATTTTTCGATCAGATGCCGGGATCATGCTCATATTTCACTTACATAGTGGGATTAGAGAATTCCATTTTCCGTTTACGTGTAATCTCTATGTGAAATGTTTTGGTATATCGGTAACGCACTTGACTTCCGACCTCGAGGTCCCTGGTTCGAGTCCGGGCGTCTCCAACAATTTTTTTTCTTCACTTTTTTTTTTTTTTTTTTTTCGCAAATAATGTAATAAACAACCATATTTACTTTATTATTACCCTATTATCACCATTACTTTTTGCGTGTAATCCTTATGGGAGATGACTTTTTCTCAAATCTAGATTCTACATTCTTGTCTTTTGCGAGCAATATCGCCGTTATTTCGGCTTGATTTTTGTTGATTTTTGAGTATGTTGTAGCTGAGACTATATACTATCTCAAAGTTCTCTCATTTTGTTCAGTCTGATGTCATCATGGTCTGTTGATGATGATCATCAACATCATCATGATCGTGATGATCATCATCATCGTCATCACCATTACTATCAAGATCATCATCATCATGATCATCATCATGATCATCATTGTTTACATGTCTATATAACTTGAAGGCAGACCACCTTATTCGTCCTCGTGACGAATTAAAATCTAGTTATTATTATCATTATTATTATTATATAACTATAGTAGAGTAGTATATAGCAATAGAAGTGGTAGTAGGTGAGAAATATTTCTTTTGCAAAAATCGAAGAAATGTTGCATAACCTTCAAAACAACAATACAACCAACACGTGACGGATGATGTCGTTGCTATAGCAACATATATTACATGACATTGCACTACTATAAAATCACCTTTCAGCTCGGTTTTTGTGTTAACCGAACACACAGTGTTAATGAACATCGCGTGCATGTACTTTTCGTTCATTGTTTTCTTGTTTATAGGAGGAATATGGCTAAAGTGGAGATATTCTACGATGAGTTTAACTATGAACACATTCGACAAGACGCTGCATACACGGTAATTTCCTTTTTTTCTCTCCCTTTCTTTGTCAGATATCTACGATTATGGAGACAAGATACTTGCATCCCTTTTTCATTCATACAAATTCCATCGCATACATCTCCGAAACTGTTCACAACTTAAAACAGACCTTCAACGTGCTTTCAAAATCAATATAGTTCAGCCATTTGAATATATACACCATTTAGTATTTGGATTTCAAATTGGATATAAGACCGTGCTAATTTCAGGAACACGATTTAATATTCGATCAGCATCGCTGGATCTGGGCTGGGCTGCAAATTATAAATCGAGACTTGAGGCTAACAATTTTCTAAATAACGAAATTATCATATTTCGTATTGAATTTTGAAATGTCACAACTTTTCCATTTGATTGGTTTGATTTCAGATTCCTGATCTTCTGAGCGATATTGGCGGGCAGCTTGGTCTGTGGCTCGGCCTCTCAATCATCACTATCTTTGAGTTTTTTGAAGGCGCTTGGCTCCTTCTCGCTTTTTTCTGTTCCCAATCTGGGAACAAGACCAAACGAAGCGAAATCGACCCTGGGACCAAGACCACGTGATAGTTCCCCGCACCTTACCGAGATGTGATTGATAGTGGTTATCGACGTGATCGATCAACTTATGATGACGGAGTATATATCCACGATCCTGATGTGATAATAAGAATTAAATGATATCCATAAAAGTAACTTTGTGTAACGCTTATAATACTAATTCGTTTCTAAACGCTCTACCCTAGGACAACTACCCCTGGAAAACTAACCCTGAGGACGACTAACCCCTCCCCACTCATACCTACGCGCCATGACTACTACTATTTAAATTTCGCCAGGGAAGAGGGGCGGCGTTGATATCGCTTCCCCGAATGGCAAACTTCCATTTTTTTTTAAATATTGTGAGCGAGCAAACAAGATTGTAATAATGATTTTTCTTGAAGTAATCTCGATTTGTGTACAGCGCTTTGAAATTTTTATGTCACAAGCGCTATATAAATTGTTCGTATTATTAATTTTTACTAAACTGTCTTAACGTAAAAATGTGTGCTTGTGTCAGGAAAAAAAAGGGTAAGATAAAGAGAATGAACACTCACTTCCCGAATATTAGACGGCGGTTACAAAAATATCGGGGGCCGCAGCCGCAGCCCCAGCCGCCCCGACCTCCATGAGAGCGATTCAGTCATTGTTCCCTCGTGTGTGTGTGGGTGGGTAATGGGCGCTCTTTTCGACGGTTGAACAAATAGTTATTACGTATTTATTGAATGATGGAAATCTGTGCCTGATTGAGCCTAGTTATTCTCTTAGCCAATATGAGCGTTGTATATGCATATAAGTTTCACTCTCTGTCTCTCTCTCTCTCTCCCTCTCTCTCTCTCTCTCTCTCTCTCTCTCTCTCACACACACACTCTCTCTCTCTCTGATGTTCAGTCAAAGGCAGGTACATACATCAGAGCCTTCATCCTCATCCTCTCTATTGTTAGCCTTCTTCTTTATGATGTATCACCTTCCAAGTTTGACAACATCACAATTGTCGCTTTTCTCTTCCTCGTTTGCCATCCATCTTCAATTCCAAGATGCCCTAATATAATATGATAATATTTAGCTTTTATATAGCGCTTAATACAGTGTCTCTAAGCGCTTTACAAATATACTATAACCCCGATCATTGGATTCAGTGCTTGCATGTTAGCATGTAAGCATGTTATCCCCCGTAAGATGTGTCCCATCCATTTTCCCTCCATCTCCAGATTGTTTTTTTCTCAAGCTTCTTTGTTTGATTTTAAACAGTATCTGAAGAAAACTGAATCTACTGCTTTTTATTTTTACTCCAGTCACTCCAAGGGAAATAATAAACATTGTAGATAAATTAAAGAGTAATAAATGTAGTGGTTTTGACAGTGTTGATGTTAAGATGGTTAAAAGAGTTATACATTTGATCTGTTGTCCATTATGTGCAAGTTTTAATTCTTCATTGGAAACTGGGATCGTACCAGATCAGAAAATTGCTCAAATTATTCCTATATTTAAAAGTGGTACTAAAACTTAAATGTCCAATTATAGACCTATATCACTATTTCCAGTATTCTCTAAGATATTGGAAAGAGCTGTGTATAATCGCTTATATTCCTTTTTGAATCTGCATAATATTTTGAATAATTCACAATTTGGTTTTCGAACAGGCCACTCCACTTCCTCAGCTTTAGCTGATTTTACATGCCAAGTTTCTCAAGTTTTTGATAAATCGGAAATCATGATGGGATTGTTTTTAGACCTCAGTAAAGCCTTTGATACTCTAGATCATAATATTATACTTGCAACATTATTCAATTACGGAATACGTCGTGTGTTATTAAATTGGTTTAAGAGTTATTTATCAAACAGAAAAAAATTTGTCAAAATTAAAGGTAATACTTCGTCTATACAAACAGTTGTATGTGGAGTGCCACAAGGCTCTATTTTAGGCCTGCTTTTATTTATTCTTTCTATTAATGACATGTGCAATGTATCGGACAAATTAAAATATATCTTATTTGCAGACGACACCAGTGTGTTTATGGCTCATAAAAATATTCAAAGTTTACAACAGGACTTTGGTAATGAAATAAACAAGCTATTACATTGGCTTTCTTTAAATAAATTAATTTTAAATGTTAATAAAACTAACTACATGGTATTTACAAAACAAAAAATAGATTTTAATGAAGTTGATCTTCAGGTGAATAATCATGAATTCCAACGTGTATCTGTAAACAAATTCCTTGGAATAGAAATTGATTCTAAACTTACATGGAATGAACACACTGGGGCTGTTTGCAACAAGATCTAAAAAAATACTGGCATTCTAAACAAACTTAGATTTTTACCAAAATGTGTTTTAAGAATTTTATACAATACTTTAATTCTTCCTCATTTATATTACTGTCCTGAAGTATGGGCCATGACAAGCCAAACCAATCTGAATAGGATGCTCAAAATGCAAAAGAAAGCCATCCGGGTAATTTCAAATTCAGACTACAGAGCTCATTCGGAACCTATATTTTATAAATTAAAGCTTCTCAATGTATTTGATATCTATAAATATCATATTGCAGTCTTTATGTACTTGTGTCGAAATGAATCTATACCATATGCACTTCTAAAGTATTTTAATTTGAATTCGACTTTTCATGATTATGAAACTAGAAATGCATCTAATTTCCACTTACCACAAATTAAAACAACCTTAATGAAAAAGTCAATATCTTTCGATGGTCCAAAAATGTGGAATTCCATTCCAATAAATATAAGAAATTGCAAAAGTCTTCAAACTTTTAAACGAAAATATAAAATGTATTTAATTGAATCTTACGTGCTTTAACTCACCAGGCTCTCAACCCCCCCCCCTGTTTTCCCCAATTTGTTCATGCTTCCAATCGCACAACATTTAATTTGCCTTTTATTTATATTATACTGAGGGATGGGCTCTAGCATAAGGACCATACTCCTTTTTAGCTCATCCCTTCACTCCCATTATGTTATGTTTTTTGTTGTTGAATGTATGATATTTTATGTGTGATTATTCCGTATTTAATTGTATATGTTCTTGTACTTTTAATGATGAGTGTAAATAAACGAACTTGAACTTGAACTCCTTTCATTGGTTTCATAAGTTTCATTATATATATATATGTATTCAAGAGATAATTATGATCTAAAAATGATGATAGTAATATCATGATCATGAAATAAATTAAGGTATTGATAATGGAAAGTAATACAAATTAAGCTCTCATCAATATATATTTAAAACACCAATCATCCAAAAACCACTGACAAACTCAAATAAATTCAAACATACCAGGTGAAATAGAGATAGGCATTGTGTTGAGTAATTTAAGTAAGTGAATATGTAGGTAATACGCAAATGATGTATATATGAATAGAGAGAATAGACTAAATTAAAACAAATAGTTATTGTAACAAATACAAGTAAGGAAAACTCTAATTTTAACTATTAAAATAACAACCATTATAATAGTTCCTGAATGTATAGCTTAAAGTCGATGGGATTATTGTGTGATTTTTATTTATATTTATTCATTTCCTCTCATAGGGTGGATGGCCCTTTCAGCACAGCTGATTTTCAAAGGGGTCCACAAACATAAAAATAACAATAAATATACAGTGAATTATACAATAATATGTAAAACGTTGCAAATGCAAGAAGTAAGGCAATGAATATGTACATGTATAGTCAAACAAATAAATATCTAACAGATTAAAGTACAAAACAAACAAGCAATAAGATGTTAATTAACCGTGCTAATCTCATCCAATATTCATTGGTGGCAAAAACTGATCATGTGGAGTCTTTTGAGAGCAAAAAAATGGAGCGTGAAATATAGTTTCACAGAACGTAAGTTTTATATACGAAAATATTATGTAGGTCTATGGGAAAGTAAAGAATCACGAATTAAAGGTCTCTTTCTCTTTATGCTCCACACTTTCTAAGCGGCTCAATACAGTCACTTAATGCCCCACTGCACTAGTTTGGCCAGGAGGGATTAGACCTCCCTGCATGATCACTGACAGGTGGTTATCTCATCAAATCAGCTCTCAATAGAGCGCGCAAGTAACTATAAGTAGTGCAGTGGGGCTTTAAATCACTTTATGAAAGGATACTGCATCTTGTGTAATCCTAAACCGCGATTGTGGCCGTTTCTTCTTTCAAAGGAAAACTAATAAGTCATCGACTTAGCTTTAGACTTACAAGATCATTACAGCTCCAAAAAAAAAAGCATTTTCATTTCTCTTCAGATAACCCTTTCCATGAACAGGCATACCCGTTACTCCATGAGCTTACCTTTTTCATATAGTCTCCAATCGATGTTGTTGATACCCACTTCACATACACGGATTTTTCTTACGAGTCCTTACGGATCGCCAACTCGTAGTCAATTGCAAGCATCCGTAAATAACTCGCTGGTATCCGTAAATAACTCGTTACAACTCGCAACGACTCGTAGACACCCTTAAAGTGCGGGTTCATAGAAAATCACAAATATGGCAAATAGCGTATTACTAGAAACTGGTAAGCTAACAGATGTCCATCATGGAAGTTTTAGGTCAACTACATATCGGGTGATTTATAAAAATACAAATAAAACAACCTCCATAGCATCTGGAATATGCGACAGATTCGCTGAAAAAAATAACGATGTTTTAATACCGTCATAATATGAACCAACCCTACCCAAGCAGACGACATCCCATAAAGAATGAACATAATTGCAATGCTTTTATTTCTCAAATTAGAATGAGTTTAGTGTATATAAATCTGATGGAATTTTACACCATTCAAAAAGGGATATGACCCCCATTCTGATAACTTAATTCTTTTGTTTGTAAATACACAGGATAGGGGTTAATGAACAATCAAAGAAACCACACTTTCAAATTAAAAATCCTCCGGAATGATAGCATGGACGTCTTTTGCTCCCTCTTGAAACGCTGAGCATGGCGCGGTGTGTGCAGCTGAAAATACATTGGCGTCTTATCTTGTTTACAAGCGAGGGATTCCTTTTTGTTGTTGTTATCCTTGCATTTGTCATCAAAATAATACCATGCACGGGCTTAGAGTGAGGCAATAGATTAAACATTTCGCCTGAGGGTATTGAAGTAAGAGAAATGACTGAAAGAAAGATGACAAAACAGGCACTGAAATTGTGTGAGATGTCAGGGGACATCGTCTGCTTGTGCTCATCATGTTCAACATGTGACGTCATATCTCAGCAGTGACCGGGGAGCTTTTCAGGCGCTATGTCGGGGCTGTATCTAAGCGTTCATATTGCTCCGTTTAGTCTCATTTCCCAACGCCCCCTATCGTCAGAATCAGCAGCCTAACATGTTAGCCTATGGACGTTTGTTTTTTAAATAGTTAAAAATTCATTTTTTGGTTAAACGAAAAGCACATCCACCCCGACGTACAGTACGTTATCAATAGCTCTTTCATTGGAGCCCTCATGTCTAATTGACTTTTGAAAGTTCACCCACCGTAATTTTTCAAAAAAGGTTGCAAGCTCGCCATTGCCTATAATACACATGTGAAACAAGTCGAACTTTGGACTCAGTCTGCCAAGCGATTGTAAGATTATAGGTCAAGCACACGAAGGATAAGAAGCATGAATTATCAATTATCACTTCTGCTATGTTCATTATGTCCATTTCATCCAACCCCCCATCGTAATTTTTCCATTTAGTAAAAGCAAACATTTAGCCGAGGTAAGCAAAAACATGAATATTCATGACACACCATGGACTATTCGGTTATTGACAGAGGGGTGCAATCGGTCATCACGTCAAACTCCCCTAATTGCCACCAAGTATTTCATATCATTATATAGTTTGGTATGTTTCTTTTACTCACTCATGAATTATTAAATATCAATGATGGTTTAAAGGTATGTAAAAGAAATTTTTGTTGATATTTATTAACAAAGTAATTTATATTTAGCAAAGCAATCTCACATACAAAATTACTATCAAGTGTCGTCTGCTACGCCGATTGTCGCCTGCTTCGTTTAAGGCACAAATTTATCGTTTGGACTGTAAGGTATACCAGGGAGATTTGTATTTTCCTGCGGTACAACGTATAGCAGGAAAATGTTGTATATGCGGATCCTTTTAATGATTACGTAATGGAAGTGGCGATTACGTATGGTTTGAATAACTTAGGCAGGTGAAAGTTATTGTATTGAGAAGGAAAGGAATGTTCACACCCGACGGCGCGGTGGTCTGTACTTATAGCGAAGAAGAAGAAGAATGTATAATTCGCGCGATTGCGCGCGAACACATCACATCCAATGGCATACACCCGGTACCCTGCAACACAGTGGAACATTCTACGAAATTGAAAATATATCTACAAAATAGACCTCTTGAATCATCTGAGAGTGAGACGTAACTTGCCCTATTCTGATGACTTCAATAAATCTCAAGATAACAATGGCTGCGTTTCCATCCAAAAATAAAACTAGTTTGCAATTAGAAATAGTCCATTTCTCGATAATTTCACAAAATATATTTGCCGCCGCATTCAATATGACGTCATTGACAGCTGATTGGCTAGTTTGGTAGAAAAGTCGAACAAGCTATGTTTGTGCTGCAGTGATCCAGCGAGCGAAAATGAGACACTCGGAGCAATATGTTGTAATTGTTAATAATGATTACTTTGAATGCTTCCAAGCATTGGCTTTTGATAACCTTGGCCAATCAAAGTGTCACCTTTGCAATAATGACATTAAAGTTATTTTTTTAAATCAATGAACCTTCTCTTAAGGATCCGTGAAAGGAGAGGCAAATTTTTTGACATGTCAAAAATCTTCGTACGATTGTCCACGGATTGATTTGTTCGTAAATAGCTCGTCAATAGCTCGTAACAATCCGTAACCATCCGTAAACCGCTCGCAACAACACGTAACCATCCGTTAGCTGCTCGCAAGAATCCGTAAATGAGTCGTAACAGATTTTTGTAACGATTCGTTACGGTTAGTTTACGATTTGTTTACGGATTATTAAAGGATTATTGCGAGCAGTTTACGGATGGTTAGGTGTGGTTACGTTTTGTTTACGATTTTATTCGGGTCATTTTACGATGGCTTTACGGATTGATACGGGTTATTACTAGCATTTTATGTGTAGTCACGAGTACTTTACGAATAGATACCTATTTTAACGAACTGTTTACGATTTGGGGAAGGTATAAAAGCTGCAAATTCGAAAACTGAATTTTCAGTTGTAATTTTTTGGCTAAAAATCGTAAGGACTCGTAAATACTCGTATCGTACTCGTAAACAGGTCGTAACTAACCCGTTAGTTGCTCGTAGTTATCCGTGACAACTCGTAACAAATCGTGGACTGTTGCCGTAAATACATCGTAATAACTCGTAATAATCTGAAGTAAACCGCAAACCGCTCGTAATAACTCTTAAACCGGTCGTAAAAGTGGCCAAATCGTAAGGATCCGAGAAAGATCCGTGAGTTTGGGCGAACCGTAAGGACTCTTAAGAAAAATCCGTGTATGTGAAGGGGGTATAAGGTACATCTTTACTTTCTGTACACAACCTTAAGCGCAGTATCAATCACTTTATAAACGGTCCATTGAACCTAGTTATGACGTTGTCATCGCATTAGGAACCATCTTTACGTTCAGTACACAACTTCAGCCACAGTATCTCCAGCACCTGTACGGAAGCAATAAAGGTAATACTTATTATAGACATTTTAGAAAAGGTGCTAAATTTGTATACGTCTGTCTTTCTGACTTTCATGAGTAAGAGTTTTATTCGAAATAAATAGTAACAAAGTTCTACGTCATTATTCATGTTCCATGTCTGTTAATATGTCGTGCTTACTGAATCATGTGTGTATAGTCAAGAGGCCCGATATTTCGCATTGATGAAAAACAGGTTGTAATAATTATCTGTAAGTATTATCAAGATTCTTTGATATCTATTTCTTAATGACATAACATTCTCAATCATATATGTGCTCACTAATCGCTATAGCTATGATTTAATAATGATGATGGTAATATTATGATCATGAAATAAATTAAGGTATTGATAACAATAACAATCCTAAGTTTATGGCCTAAAATCGATGCAATTTGTGTGTGACGGTATGGTATGGTATATTTTATTTATTCATGGTTAAAAACAAGTACAATAATAATTGTGCCCGCATTTAGCAAATGCTGTTTTTCAGCGAGGCCGGGATTAAATTAAATTCGAACAATGAGATAAAACAATAAAAATACAATTTACAAACAATATGCAAGTTATGATACATGAACATATTTACAGAAATTTAAGTAGAAAATCGAATCATAGTGACAAAAGAGAGATAAAAAGAACATAACAGCCCCCATTGAGAGTCTTGTAAATTAGTATATTGTTATCCGAGTGAGAATAGTGTGCTTCCCTACCCTCCCCTCATGATGCCAGCCCCTCAATGACCGGACCCAGTGGGATACCACTGGCATGTCTCCCCTTCCCGTCACCCCTCCCCCACCCCTTCATGCCATCGAATGGCAAGGGGGCAAACTCTCCGCTTCTAATGAGAGAGTAAAGTAGAAAATGGCATATGAGATTTTTACCGACCCGTATCAATCAGATCTGACAATTTACCTCTGGCGACTGACACCATGGACGTATAGTAGGTCCATGCTGACACAATGCTAAAGATGGTGACGAGTCACTGACCTTTCGATTCCGTTTACAGACAAAGAACGCTGACAAGTTCACCGACCCACATCTTCACTGATGATCGTTTGGATGTTTGATATGGTAAAAATACATTTCGCTTTGAAGCTAAAGTATAGTTCATTCTGAATTCATTAACACCGATCGATTGGGCTCATCAATCTTCCAACGTGAACATCATTATTACGTAATCTTATTACCACCGTTATTGATATTCATCCGTATACAGTGCGTCCCAGAAAAAACGAAACCGAGAATTATCGATGTTTTATCATAACTTAGTCACATTTATAGTTAATAAATGACACATATTAGGAAAGCTTAGATCCTCCTCTTTCATTTGATGCGACTCCTATGATGTAAATTTCACGCATGAGTGATTCAAATCAATTTGAAGAGAGGAAACCAAAAAGTCATTTGGCGGGAGGTATCTGAATTTCAAACAGAAAGTTGAGTTCTTGCCCTTTCATATGAGACTCAATCAGGGAAAATGAGCTAGGAATGACAAAGTTCTGTTTGTTTAAACTAGCGCTTGCATTTCCATAATTTTATCAAACGAATTCGTTTTCACTGGCTGCATGCTGTAGCAATAAGCAGAATTAACAAAAGACTTAACTCCGTCTCGTTGACAATCAGCCATGCATGAAGTCTTTCGTCCCTTGACACCTTGGCAGCCGTTTCCACTGCTCTACAAACCTCATCAAAATCCATTGGCCTATTTATTATTTTGGCTCCTTAATATGTTTGACAATGGTTTTGAGTTTTCTTTGGTCTATCTTTCTGGCACTATTGTACCACACTACAGAATCATATGTCATAATACTTTCAACTACGGACCGATAGAAAGATTGACAGTATGGTCCCATCAATATGGTATGAACGCAGCTTTCGCAGAAAGTCCATTCGCCGGCTCCCTTTTGTTGCGAGGGCTTTTGTGTGCCCATTTCAGACCAGTACATTGTCTACGTTTGTGCCCAAATATTTTGTATGTAGTAACAATTCTAAAGTTCTAAACACAATCTCTGTAATCCTTTTCATCATCTTTAATCAGCCATAAGATGGCAGAATCGTCTGCATACTTGACCATGTGAACATTGTTAAAATGGGATAGGCAGTCATTGGTAAATAGAATGACAAGAATCGGGACAAATCACAGCCCTGGGATGATCTAGTGTTGGTATGCAGTGATTTGGACAAAGTGTTGTTTACTCTGACCTTCTATAGGGATTAGGGTCTAAGAGCACATATTTTTTGGGGTGCAGTTTTGATGAAAAAATTTAGCGCCGACTCAGCCGGCCGGTGAATAAGCGGAGGGTAAGAGCACTTTTTTTTTTGGGGGGGGGGAGACCCGCTTTTGTTTTGTGTTAAAATAAGGTTAAATTTACGTTATTATCCTGGGGGCTAAAAAAAAAATCGCGTCGTTTTACTGTTTTACTTTTTTTCCTTATTTTCCCCCTTCTTTTCCCCCTTCTTTTCCCCTTCTTTTCCCCCTTCTTTTCCCCCTTCTTTTCCCCCTTCTTTCTCCCCTTTTTTCACTTTTTTTTCACTTGGCCGCCCAAGCGGGGGGGGGGGGGGGGGGGGAGGTAAACCGCCAAAACTCCCCTTAGATCGGCCCTGGGGGGGGGCAGGGAGGGCTTTTGAACGGGGTTTGGGCATTCCATTATATTGCTTCATATCGGGGAATTTATGGGAAGGAGCCATCTCAAGACAGCGGAAAATTTTGAAAAGAGCGATAATTGGGTCATAGGAGAATGGAGTGTTTTAGGTAGCTCTTATAGCTGACGTCTATAGGAAAGCTTCGGGAGGCAGTGAGGTTGAGGTGTTAACAAATCGAGGTATAGCTGACATCAGTCGTCACCTAATTATCAACAAGTACACACAATCTTGGGTATATAGCTAAATTCAGTTATTCATTTCTTCATGTATCTATTTATTCTTACCGGATGCTTATTATTTCATCTTAGGTGTATCGGATGCTCTGTTTCAAGTAATATCAAGACTGTCGAGCCACAAATTATCTACTGCTTCTTTTCCCAAAGTAGTTGGACTCTATTATAAAAGGAGCATTCATCTTTCTCTTTCTTTTTTTTTGGGGGGGGGGGGGTGGGGTCCGCGTGTGAGGTGGATTTACCCCCAAAGGCCCTTTCCCAAGGACACGCTAGTATTATAGACTGTTAATCAGTTGGTCGCTCAAGCAGGTTGTATGAAAAGAAATAATGAAGCGTGTCGATTATTAGATAATTACGAATAGCACTGGGCAGGGGCGTCGCTAGAACTTTTTCAGTGTGGGGGGGGGGGGAGTGTAGAGGCCAACGATTACCGACAAATTTCTACTCTCAAATTCTACAAATTTAACCCTATAAACCCGGGGCCGAAGGCTAAATTGTTTTTCCCATGGAATATCTATAGTACTTGCATAAGCGCAAATGGTCATTTTCCTCGACGACATAAATATACGAATTATTTCGTCAACTTAGTCAGCATCTTAATGCAGGCGTGGAGCTAGGATCTTATTTTAGGGAGGTGCGGTAGTGAGCAAGCGAAGCGCGGAAGCTCAGACGTTTCCTTAAATTATTAGTAAAAGAAGACGATTTATTGTAACGTTCTCGACTGTTAATCCTTGTCTGAATAAAGTTCCCCCCCTCCCGCGCGAAGCGTTGACGTTTCATTAAATTTTCCCCTTCCCCTTTTCCCTTTTTTCCCGACGGCCGCGCAATTTTACCGACAATATCCTGACAGGTGGGGGGTGTCGCACCCCCACCCCCCTTTGGAGACGCCCCTGGCACTGGGTGATACAGTAATTGGATTCCACGATAATTGCACTTTGTACTGTAACAAACAGCTGCCCTCAATGATCTGATTATTATAGTAAAATCTAGTTTGAGAGTCAACGAAACGTGTCATTACTTTGACAACACAGAAAACTAAACGTTTCATCCCAATCCAGTCGATGAAGTGTTTGTACCATATAAATGCATCCATATTATCATGATTGATCACATTGAAGTGCAGTTATAACGCGTTTCACAGTTTGCTCCTCGAGTATCCAGGCAACAGAAAAATGATAGGTAGGCTACACAGTTATAGTTTTCAGGTACACACCTTTTTTCCTTTCAATCTACAGTGCGTCCCAGAAAAAACGAAACCGAGAACTATCGATGTCTTATCATAACTTAATCACAATTTTAATTAATAAATGACACATATTTTGAAAGCTTAGATCCTAGTTTCATTTGATGCAAGTCATATGATGCATTATGACATGCATCAGGTCTTTTGTCTTCTTTGTGCATGGCTGATCGTCAACGAAACGGAGTTAAGTATTTTGTCAACTTATTTGTGACACTGGCAGGACACAAATTGGTGTGGGGTCCAAGGGGCGGAGCCCCCAGCAGCTCAGGGATTTTATTCATTAAATTATCGTCAGGTGAGCATATTTTTATAGATTATTTGTGACACTGGCAGGTCACGAATTGGCGTGGGGTCCAAAGGGCGGAGCCCCCGGAAGCTCAGGGGTTTTGGGCAATAAATTACGGTCAGATGAGCATATTTTGATACCTTATTTGTGGCACTGGCCGGACACAAATTGGTGTGAGGTCCAGGGGGCAGAGCCCCAGGTTGCTCAGGGGTTTTATACATTAAATTACGGTCAGATGAGCATATTTTGATACCTTATTTGTGACACTGGCAGGACACAAATTGGTGTGAGGTCCAGGGGGCAGAGCCCCTGGAAGTTTAGGGCTTTAGGCATTTAATTACGTCAGATGAGCATAATTATACCTTATTGTGACACTGGCAGGTCACTACCTGGCATGGGGTTTAGGGGGCGGAGCCCCCAGAAGCTCGGAGTTTTTAGGCATTTTATAACGGTCAGACAAGCATGCAGGGGCCCGCCTTAGGGCCTCTGGTCGGGTCGACGAAGGGGCAGAGCCCCGGAGACTTAGGGATTTTAGGCATTTAATTACGGTCAGATAAACATATTTTGATACCTTATTTTTGACACGTATTGGCGTGAGGTCCAGGGGGGCGAGACCTCTAAAGCTCAGGGGTTTTAAGCATTAAATTACCTTCAGATTAGCACCCAGCTGTCCGCCTTAGGGCCCTAGGTGGGGTCTAGGGGCAGAGCCACTG
The DNA here is from genome assembly GCF_000002235.5 of Strongylocentrotus purpuratus. Classification (NCBI taxonomy): domain Eukaryota; kingdom Metazoa; phylum Echinodermata; class Echinoidea; order Camarodonta; family Strongylocentrotidae; genus Strongylocentrotus; species Strongylocentrotus purpuratus. Next base: position 34,845,569 of record NW_022145615.1, read on the forward strand.
GAAGTTAAGGGGTTTAAGCATTTAATTACGGTCAGATGAGCATATTTTGATACCTTATTTGTGGCACTGGTAGGTCACTAATTGGCGTGAGGTCCAGGGGGCCGAGACCCCAAAAGCTCAGGGGTTTTAAGCATTTCATTACCGTCAGATTAGCATCCAACCGTCCGCCTTAGGGCCCTAGGTGGGGTCCAAGGGCAGAGCCACTGGAAGTCAAGAGGTTTTAGGCATTTAATTATGGTTAGATGAGTATATTGTGTATTCACGAACTATAAATTTCCTTACACAACACAATTTACTTAGTGATGTTCAATTTGGATTTAGAAAAAAACACTCCACAAGTCACGCTTTGTTAACACTCATTAATAAAATAGTTTGTGCAATTGATAACTCTTCCCACACGATCGGTTTATTTTTAGACTTCTCAAAGGCGTTCGATACTATTGACCATAAAATTCTTCTTAGTAAACTGTCTCACTACGGTGTCAGAGGGAAGCCCCTTGAGTGGTTTAGTAGTTACCTTTCAGACAGAACTCAATACACCTCTGTAAATTATTTCCAGTCATCAATTAAAAATATTACCTGTGGGGTGCCTCAAGGCTCTCTTCTTGGCCCTCTTCTTTTCATACTATATATAAATGATTTCAAACGGTCATCTAATATTTTATCTTTTATATTATTTGCTGATGACTCTAATATTTTTCTCTCATGTCATGACCCCCAAAGTCTCATAAATACAATTAACTCGGAATTGGTTTTGGTTCAAAGTTGGATACAAGCCAACAAATTATCATTGAATATTAAAAAGACAAATTATATGATATTTAGCAACACTATTGATCATCTTCCTGGTCCTATTCAAATAAATGGTATCGAACTAGAATGTGTTCAAAGTACAAAATTCCTTGGAATTTATGTTGATCACAAATTGACATGGAAAGTGCACATAAATTATTTATGTAAATTATTATCAAGAAACATTGGTGTCATAAATCATGTTAAAAATACATTTCCTTTACCGGTTTTATCATCACTGTACACAACCCTTATTTTGCCTTACCTCAATTATGGGATTTTAGCATGGGGAAATCCTTCTAAGACCCTAACTGACCGAATATTAATTTTGCTGAAGCGTGCATTAAGAATAATTCATAATGTCTACTTTCGTTCCCACACTAACCACTTATTTTTACAAGACAAAATTCTTAAAATTAAAGACTCGTATTCTTGGTACCTCGGTATCTTTATGTTCCAGCTGATTAGAATGTAGTTCAAAGTACAAAATTCCTTGGAATTTATGTTGATCACAAATTGACATGGAAAGTGCACATAAATTATTTATGTAAATTATTATCAAGAAACATTGGTGTCATAAATCATGTTAAAAATACATTTCCTTTACCGGTTTTATCATCACTGTACACAACCCTTATTTTGCCTTACCTCAATTATGGGATTTTAGCATGGGGAAATCCTTCTAAGACCCTAACTGACCGAATATTAATTTTGCTGAAGCGTGCATTAAGAATAATTCATAATGTCTACTTTCGTTCCCACACTAACCACTTATTTTTACAAGACAAAATTCTTAAAATTAAAGACTCGTATTCTTGGTACCTCGGTATCTTTATGTTCCAGCTGATTAATAACGAGTTACCTCTCCCGATTTCCTCCATTTTCCAAAAAAATAACGAGATACATTCATACCCCACAAGACAGTCAAACCACTTCCACACTCCTCGAATGAGAACAGCTTTCGCACAAAAGACAATTATTTACACCGGTCCAATATATTGGAATAACATAGATCCATCTCTTAAACAAAGTATTAGTCTATGCATTTTTTAAAAAAAGTTAAAGACTAAACTTTTAGTCACATATAGATGTACATGATACAATCTCGGTTTGTTTGACTCTCGACTCAATCTCTTTCTCAATCTCCCTTTTCTAGAGCTTTTGTTTTTGTCTTCTACTATTTTCCTCCATTCATTTTTTTTTTTTTCTTCCTCATTTTTTTCCTTCTTTTTTCCTTCTTCCTAGCTACATATTGTCTATTTATTGATCTATAATCATACTTTGTTCATGTTTTATTGTAAAATTTGCATCTGAGGAACCAACACTTCAACAAGCTCTGCTTCAAGTTAGTTCCTCTTTTCTCGTGCTATTTCCACTATATTTATCGTTTCATTACATATTTGTTGTGATATAATTATTTTTGTATTATGTTTTGCATGAGAAATCAAAAAAAAAAAAAAAAAAAAAAAAAAAAAATCGAAAAAAATCAAATATTTTGATTCCTTATTTTGTGGCACTGGTAGCTCACTAATTGGTGGGGTCCAGGGGCGGAGCTCCCAAGAGCTCAGTGGTTTTAGGCATTAAATTACCGTCAGATGAGCTGGTGCCTGACTTTTGGGCCCTAGGTGAAATCCAGGGGGCAAATCCCCCCCCGGTGGCTCAGGGGTTCTAAGGCGTTTAATCACGGTAAGATGAGCAAAAAAGGGGAAGGATTTTTTTGGGGGGCCCTGTAAATTGGAAAATTACGGCGTCAGATATTTCGTTCAGTGCCTTGGGGGGGGGGAGGAACACTTTTTTTGTTTTTGCTTTCTTTAGCCCTGGATCCGCCACTGATCGTACTTAAGGCTGATGAAAAGTCTACAAACAATGAACTTTGCCCTGAACCTAAAATATTTCTTTTCTTATCCTCTTACCGAGGTGTTTTATTTCACATACTGATCAATGTATATAGCCTATATTTACATAAATTTACATTTTAAACATAATAAAAAAAAAAGTCAAAAGTAATTAAATGAATGGTTATAACTTGACTTTTCTTGAATAATTTCCTTGTGTTTCGTCAATAAAAAACTTTGCTTATTTGCTTAATGATATCGTAGTTTTGATTTGAAATTAATAAACGGATTTGAATTATTAGAATCTTGACCATCATAGAGAATTTGGATATACATTTATGTTTATAACGTAAAGTTAACATGAAGTTTATCACAAACTTTTCTTTTTCTTCAATATAATAACCAATAACTAATGCTTTTTCATTAATATCTGTTTGCTCATGAAAGTAAGTATAACCTAATAACAACCTAAAGTATAGTTCATTCTGAATTAATTGACCCCTATCAATTAGAATCATCAATCTTCCACTGTGAACATCGTTATTACGTAATCTTATTACCACCGTTATTGATATTCATCCGTATATATAACGTACACGTAGCCATTGCCATATTAATCATCGGAGTGGATTTTATCAAGAACCATTCGAAAATCTACATTAATCAAAATATCTCTTTTAAAATCTTCGTTTAGCTTGTTGTAACCTACCGTGGAGTGATTTTGAACATCGCGGTTCCTATCAAGTCCATAAACAACATTTTCTTCATCGTACAAATGGTGATGGATGAAATAAACACGGTAAGATAATGAGCGATTTAATTTAGATAATCATCATTATCGTTATGTTGCCATGTTCACCGTTCATTGATTCATGTACTAGGTGAGGTATTTTATATCTGATTCTTATTAAAAATACACATGTATTCGCATTTTTGACACAATGTGGGCTTGAAAGCCAGTGACCAAGTAAAATAATAATAGACCGCATAGACCTGAGCTGAAGTACAATGAAGGGAAGGGTAAATGAGACCGTCTTCTTATTTAATAGTTTCATGTTAGCTGTGTTTTATGATAATTTCTTGTCGTCTCGTCTAAGGAATTCTATGTATATATTTTGTATCATTCTGCAGGTCCATTGTCGCTAGTTTTCATCGATATTATGAAAATTGCATTTGAAGTAAAAGCCTTGTTGGATCACTCATCAAAGGTGATGTAGGTGGTGTAGCCTAGTGGACAAGCCAACGGACTGTGGATCACAGGATACGGTGTCCGATTCACTGCCAGGGCACTCCCCAACAAGACATTTGTCACACTCGACCCAGATGAAGTAAATGGTAGGAAGTAATTCCTTTAATGCTTCAGCGGCAGCGCCTTCATCACCGTAGCTATCGACTAGAGCCGGAGTAACTAATAACACAAAGCTTTTTTTAAAACAAGAACAGAGAAAGGGAAAGGGGAAAGACATTGGTCCGTATGCTACTCATTCAGTTGAACCCAAATATAATATAAAATCACGTCTAACAAAATTAAAACTTAGAGATCAGTCTACCTTCCTTTCTTAAACCCGATTTTTCAACTAAGCTTACAAGCCCAGTGTCGGGTTTCAATTTTTAGTAAGTTACAGAACATTGGCATTGCTTTGGTATCATCAATTCTTACGGCTTAACTATCGAATGAGTACTAAAATGAAGGCCCCGAAGGTGGATGGTGAGAAGAGCTCCAGGGGGACGACCCCGGAGCGGGAAGAGAAGAGTTTACGAACGATTCTTAACAGTCGCATGGAGACCTCTTCAGCACATGGCGTGCCGAACATTCAACGCTCCTCAGGACTAGTCACTAAACTCGCTTGGTCACTTATCTTTCTGGCTGGTATTGGTGTCATGATTTGGCAAGTTGTCACTATCTTTCAGGCCTATTACGAGTGGAACTACTCGGTCATTATTGAGGTGAGTAAAAAATCTTGATCTAAATGCTTTATGGAATATGGACAAGTGGTTATGATTATTCAGCGTATACAATATTATACTATATACTGTACAATAATCATGAATGCATAAAAACAGAAATTCCATGAATTCACATTAACCAGCCAGCCGTGCCCCCCCCCCCCGGCCCCTGCCCCGACGAAAAATGCTCATAGAAAATGTGTCAATCTTTCTTGGGCCGCCATTGGTGCCCCCATCCTTTGCTGCATGAATAAACAAAATTATCCTCATTGAGCTGTTAAATGAAGATAAATTTATCCGCATTGAGCTTTTAAATGAAGATAAATTTATCCTTATTAAGCTGTGATACAGAAGATGAATTTATCTCCGTATTAGTAATATATTTGTACACAGTAGTATTTATTTGTATTCAGTGGTACATATTAAATTATATAATACATTTGCATACCTTGTTTTCTTTTGTTTCAATTATATTCTAGAGTGACCGCCATTCCTTTATGTTCTAATGATAATTTAAATTTAAAATTTAATTCAAAATAAATTTTAAAAAAAGTGCACACAAAACCGAACATGCCAGTACAAAAAAAACGGTACAAATAAATTAGAAAAGTTGTATTTTGAGAGACCTTTTGAAGGTTGTGAGAGATTGGCAAATCGTTAATTGAAGGCTAAGGAATTCCATACTTTGAAAATGAATGATCCTATGAAACGGTTTTGATCTGTGGCTGTTTGTCCATACCATTATCAGGTGAAGTTCAACCGGACCCAATCCTTTCCGGCAATCACCCTCTGCAACGCGAATCCGATGAGGAAATCCAAACTCAAAACCAAGAATGCATCATTCCAAGAAACTTTCGACGTCAATTACGTGCCCAGCATGCCCGATCTGCCCGAACAGCAGCCCCAACCTGACGTGCCAGGTAAGACTTGGGGCGCGTTTATCGGGGCTTGCCACTAGATATGTACATATCGTACCCCACTATCATACCCCACTATACGATCGTGATTTGCGGGATGTCGCGTTTATCGTCTCTTCACGATTCAAAATAAAGGCCTTGTAAAGCTCAGCACATGGCGCGCGCTATTTCTCCGAACCGGAAACTAGCCTGGGAATTCCTATTTGTATGTGAGGTTCAAAACAGCTTTGCGTTAATCGATCTCTCAGAAACGTGATTCTGGCTGTATGTCACATTCATTTGCCTGAAAGACGTTTGAGAAACCTGATTCTAGCCAAAAATTTGGTCGATAAACGCAACCTTGGACATTCCCGACCTGCCCGACCAGCAGCCCCTACCTGACATGCCAGGTAAGACTAGGACATTCCCGACATGCCCGACAAGCAGCCCCTACCTGACATGCCCGGTAAGACTAGGACATTCCCGACCTGCCTGACCAGCAGCCCCTACCTGACATGCCCGGTAAGACTTGGACATTCCCGACCTGCCCGACCAGCAGCCCCTACCTGACACGCCCGGTAAGACTCGGACATTCCCGACCTGCCCTACCTGCAGCCCCTACCTGACATGCCAGGTAAGACTAGGACATTCCCGACCTGCCCGACCAGCATCCCCTACCTGACATGCCCAGTAAGACTTGGACATTCCTGACCTGCCTGACCAGCAGCCCCTACCTGACATGCCCGGTAAGACTTGGACATTCCCTTCCTGCCCAACCAGCACTGGCCCCTACATGCCCGGTAGGACTTGGACATTACCGACCTGCCGACCAGCAGCCCCTACCTGACATGCCCGGTAAGACTATAGGACATTCCCGACCTGCCCGACCAGCACTGGCCCCTACCTGACATGCCCGGTAGGACTTGGACATTACCGACCTGCCGACCAGCAGCCCCTACCTGACATGCCCGGTAAGACTATAGGACATTCCCGACCTGCCCGACCAGCACTGGCCCCTACCTGACATGCTCGGTAAGACTTGGACATTCCCGACCTGCCTGACCAGCAGCCCCTACCTGACATGCCCGGTAGGACTTGGACATTACCGACCTGCCGACCAGCAGCCCCTACCTGACATGCCCGGTAAGACTATAGGACATTCCCGACCTGCCCGACCAGCACTGGCCCCTACCTGACATGCTCGGTAAGACTTGGACATTCCCGACCTGCCTGACCAGCAGCCCCTACCTGACATGCCCGGTAAGACTTGGACATTCCCGACCTGCCCGACCAGCAGCTCCTACCTGACATGCTCGGTAAGACTTGGACATTCCCGACCTGCCCGACCAGCAGCCCCTACCTGACACGCCCGGTAAGACTCGGATATTCCCGACCTGCCCTACCTGCAGCCCCTACCTGACATGCCCAGTAAGACTTGGACATTCCCGACCTGCCCAACCAGCAGCTCCTCCCGCCCCCCCCCCCCCCCACTCCGAGAACGGACGGACCCCATGCGTGTTGCCAAAATGTCCTTTTCGTAACAAAAGAAAAAGGTCGAGCCGTATTGACTTTACACACCGGACTTTTGCTGAAAAGGGGGGGGGGGGTCGGTTGGAACACGCATATGCGTACCCTAAATAACACTGAGTTGGGGGGGGGGCGGGCAGCTCCTACCTGACATGCCCGGTAAGACTTGGACATTCCCGACCTGCCCAACCAGCACTGGCCCCTACCTGACATGCTCGGTAAGACTTGGACATTCCCGACCTGCCCGACAAGCAGGGGCGGCGATATTTTTTCATGACCGGGGAGAACCCCGTCCCCCCCCCCCTCACTCAGTGTTATTTAGGGTACGCATATGCGTGTTCCCTCCTTTTGAAAACACCCTTAGGTCCAGTGTGTAAAGTCAATTCTCGCTACCCCAAATAGCGATTCTGCCGAGATCCGGGGAAAATCCTGAAAACGCGCATTGCATTATGGGATAGCTTTTCGACATTACAGCTTCCTGTGCAGGCGCTATATTACTAGGCGCGATAGCGCAAACGTAAAACACAACGTGTATGCACCGAATATGTCGTCTGCTCGGTCTTGTTTTTTTTTTTCGCAAATATTTCAACGTTTATTTGAACATTTCATTCGTTGTTTTTTGCGTCTTTTGACATCAGTGACGATGGTTTTCTTTTGTGAGGCTGCACAGTGCTGGGCTCATGATTCCAAGCGTAAGAACCCTGATTTTAGCGTGCGTGAAAACTCTGCACAGCGAACACAGGCGCTAGCGCCAGCGGGATGGGACTCTATACCGGAAGTTGTAGTGACGACCCGAGAGAGTGAAAATTACCTCGTCTCGCGAATTTCGAGATTTTCGTACCTATTTAGGGTAACGAGAATTTTGTGTATGCACGAGCCGGACTTTGGTGCGTGAAAAGTACCCCTTTACCGGACATTTTTGTAACACTCATGCGGTCATTCCGACCCCGGAGTGGGGGCCGGGGGGCGAATTTTTTTTTCCCAAACAGGTTTACCTATGAGAGTAAAATCCTGCCTCCTGATTGGTTCAGAGGTATACGCATCATGAATATTCATGACTGAGCTGAAAGATACTAGTAGTATTACGCATGCGCGTGACACAAGGCGAAGCTGCTCATGCAGCTCATCGCAATCCAAGTTTGAGTTCGTTGATGCAGCGCAGCTATAGTACGTAGGCTATACACTGCATGCATAGAAAAGCTTGTCTTTGACATGTGTACAGCCTGTATATATTACTTTATGTCCTTTGTTTTCTTTGGCCAGGTTCATCTGTCACAAAGGAACCAGAACCGCTGATATGTTTGTTTGTTTTGTTTTATTTCCACTTTTTCATATCAATACAAAGAAACATACAAATAAATATAATGAATAACATGTAAGTTTGACAAAATTTGTTTCATACAAAAGGAAAAAGCAGGAGACCACATGTCGTAAGCGTAAATGCTTGAACATGACCGTGGCCTCTGCCGAGTTAACAAAATAAAAGAACAACCCATGCAACTGCATTGTATTCAATGTTAAATAAGATATAAGTGAAGTGATTAAAAGTGAGCATGGCTGAATTAATTTTGGGTGAAAATAACAAAACAAATTTAGTGAAATATTTCGTGTTGAGAAGTGCATTTGTGCAAGGTGCAAAAATTAGCTTGGTGGAACAAACAAGAGACTAATACCGTGATATTAATTGTGTGTTGGTTTCAGTTACGGGTGATAATATTAAATGTTTGTCAAGATATCATGCTCAGAGCAACACAGTGGCTTTGACCCACATCCAACCATCTCATGTCGGACCATCCTGATAAGATAATTCATACCCCTTGTGTGTGTCTATTGTGTATTCTTGACAGCTAGTGTGTGCATTTGTTGCTTATGTGTTTGTAAATACATGAGGGTGGGTGGGTCTGTGTTTATAGAGAGAGAGAGAGAGAGAGAGAGAAAGATAGTGTTTGTATGTATAGCCTATGTGTGAAATTGGAATATTAGTGTGTGTACTGTAAGTGAGCTCTTTGAGAAAAAAAATCCGCAGTGTAAAACTATATAAACCAAGCACCAGAATAACCTGAAATGTTCACAAACAAACAGACCCCCTCCCTTCCCCCAATAAAAATCCCCTCGCACCACAGCTAGCTCACATACATTTTGTACACCTAAATGGCCAGCAAAACTGAAGTCCACGCGCATGCGTAATACATATACTAGGTACTGCAGCTCAGCCACAGTGCTGTGAACTCAGCTCGTGAATATTCATGACGCGTATACCTCTGAACCAATCAGGAGGCAGGATTTTACTCTCATAGGTAAACCTGTTTGGGAAAAAAAAATTCGCGGCCGGGGGGGGGGGGGGCGAAATGCGGGGGACCAGGGAGCAAACTGATTGAGAGGGGCGAAGTGTTTTATTAATGTGAAAAATATATATATAAAACGATATTGTCACTTTCAAATAGGAAAAAAATGAAAGTGAATACTGATTATCTTTATTTGGCTCATTATAAGTCTACGTTTGTTTGCAACACTCGAGACGAATTATACCAAAGACATGATTACAAGACCAACTTCAGACCGATAACAGTCCGAACAGAAAGTTGAATTAAGCCGAGTGGTCTGGAATCGGTTTTTAGAAACTGAGGTACTCATAGGATCATCAGAAAGGAGGTGGTGCACATTAGCTTGAAGTTGTATTACCCCAACCCTCAACTCTCTTGATGTAAACAAATTGACCCCTATGCATGTCATATCTGTGAGCACTCCGCGCTTCTAAATTATTTCCGCACCAATTATTATAAATACTCAAGGATACGCTCATTATTTCGTAGCTAGGCTCCTCTTCACCTTTACTTTCTCATTGATGAGGCATCAGATCTTTGTATGTGATCTATTTGTGCCAATATCTCTGTTGATGCTAAATTCTCATTGCGGATATAGTATCGAAAATAATATCGCTATTGTTATTCGTTTGTCTCGCAATGTAAGGTCAACAAGGGATCAAAAGATCACGACGTACGTAGCAGAGATTCTTTCTCCCCTCACCGGTTCTACTGAGTATACGATTCCCAATTCGAGTGGTTTTGTAGAGTTCATAGCAGAGCAAACCATTGGCGCACAAGAACGCATGGTCTCGTTTGACGTAGTTTCCCTCTTCACCAATGTACTGATAGGGGGCGCCTTGCAATGCTTGCAAGCAGACAGCATTTTATGCTATGGTCACATTACCCAAAAGTAGGCTGCTCGGCGGCCGAGCGGCGAGTTTTTAACAAATTCTGCCCGGCGGCTGCCCGGCCACCGAGCGGCGGCCGCCCAGGCACCGCTCGTTTTTAGGGCATCGCTCGGTCGCCGCTGAAGTTTTAGCGCGGAGTTAAAATTTGGGCGGCGCCTGCTCATTTTTCACTCGCCGCCCAAAATACGCTCGGTGCCTGGGCGGTCGCCGCCCAGGCACCGACCTAATTGCTGGGCGATGCTTAATTCCAGCAGCGACCGAGCAGGCTACTGATCGGTCGGTCGCTGCTCTGATTTGTGACCATAGCTTAACCTACCCGCACCGCACTCTTATCAGTTTTGTGATAAAGGAAAATGATTATTCTGGGTGGGGGGGGGGGGGCAATTTGCACTCGCTAATTACACTGACAGGTTTCTTGATCAATAATGTATAAAGCCATTTTAATTAGAACATAGTCAAAAAGTCCGCTGATTTTTAAGTTCGTTAAGCAATGATTACCAGGTGCTCTACGCTGTAATACTTATAATGTAGGAAAATACTTTAAAGTGTAATAAATTGTCATTGCGACTATCATTTTCTATCTAAAGGACTTTGATATTCCATAAGATATTATGTTTATGATTTGACTCTAGATGGCGTCACACCTTCTATGCTCAATAATTCAGATTCTGGCAATGAAACTCAAGGAGGGTCTACTAATGAACAAGTCGACATGTCTGAGGTAATTTATGTTTAATTATTATATTCAATAGCTGTTCATGTTCGGTCGTTAATCAATTTGGTTGGGTTCAACCATGGTTCAAATTTGAAAATCGCGCAGACCGTTATTTTCGCTCGCTCAGTGGGGGGGAGGGGGGGGGTTGTAGTGTGAGCACTAAATATATATATTTTTTTATATAAAACTTTTTTTTTTTTAATTATTATTATTATTGTTTTTTTTTTAAATATTTAAAAAAGGTCAGGGGGACCCGGGCCCGTCGGGCCCCCCGTGCATCCGCGCATGGTTGTAGTAGGAGTAGAGAATATAATTTTCAGGCCAAATTCGCGAGTTTGTCATTAAAATAAATTTGTCTTGCGTTCAAATTCGACGGTTTTAGTGCTGTCAGGTATATCTCGGTATTTTGTAGTTTTCAAATGTATGAAGTTTTTGTTAGAATCTATGTATGTTTCATTCGAATTAATGAACGGTGTGCTTTTTTTCGCTATTTGGTCATTCGATTTGGCGCAACACGATTTTCTGACAACGCGACGGTGTACTTTTAGCATTCTAATTCATTTGTATAGCATTCAAATTAGCACTTTGTGCTCTTAAATTGATGGTCAATATACATTTCTCGTTTATTACACACTTTTTAAAGCTCATTCTTTTTCTTTCAAGATTGTTTTTTCATGTGTATTTCATCATATTTTATTTTCTTCATTTATACACTTATACTTATTAGATTTATCTGATATTCATCAGCAGTTAAGTTTGATTGTTAAGAAAGAAAGAAAAAAAGACTTGCATCTACGGACTTGATGGTCTCAATATGTTTGTAAATGTTCATGTTAGGAAGATGTTTGTCTTGTCTTTTAGGTGTGATGGGTGTAAGAGACGATGTGAATTACTTTTCTAAAATTCCAAGTCTGCAGTAAAAGGGGCGATTGAGGATACCCCCACCTTTCCCGGGTATATGAACATGTCCGTGCAGAAATGCCATATCCCTTGATTTCGCCCCTTCTTTACTTAAAGGTACTATGTCCCTTTTGCAGCCAACCTCAAATGCTGTAGAACTTTGCAGGAATTATGAATATGTCATGTATGTCCTATCTGTGAAATTGAAACGTTAGCAGTGTCCTCATATCCAAATTATGCAAGGAAACACATTTACCTGCTAGACTTCACTGTCAGACACTATTGAGTGACTGACTGGCTTTTTTTCTTCTTTGGTATAACATACTTAAAAAGAGCTGTAAAGGTACATGAGCATTTGTCTACACCAGTAACCCACTTCTTGTGATGGCCAAGATTAAACTGATTGACTCTTTGCGCAGCATAAAACGTGTGACCATTCGGTACAATTGTCTGAAAATCAAGACTATTACTTTTGGGCTCTATAGCCCTAAAGTCGATTGACAACTAATAGTCGTTATTTTCCCATTTGAAGACATTTTCAAGCCCCACATTTTATAGGGAAGTTCTAAATTTGTATTATCTTTCAAATGCAGTTGGAATTTAACTTTTTCATTTTTTTGGCCTGCAAATGGGACATAGTACCTTTAATGTCTGACTACACCCATATGAATTGTCCTGAAAATGAATAAATGGACTAACAGAATAGACCCCAATGGCAAATCATGCATTTTAATTGCATTATTTATTACGTGTGTGGCATATGCCCTAACGTTCCTAACTTGAATAAACGTATTTTGAATACGAATGACAGGTGTTAATTTAAATGGTAAAAATGACGCCTCGACAGGTGACGATTAATTTGAATGCTAGTTGAGCAGTTTCTAAATTAAATGACAGATCTATGAAACCCTTCGACCAAAATCCTAAATTAAATACAAAAACGGGAATGAAAGTTTGCATGGCAGCGCAAATACATAATCAAAAGCAATCAAAAATACATCGATTATCAGTTGATTTTATCCATCTTTTATTTTTTTCTATTTTCAGGCTGTCAAAGACTGGAAGTCTCGTATCGCTTCACCTTCGTTCTATGTCATGGAATCTGTGGATTACGAGAAACGTCGTATTCGAGTAGATGCTCTCGCCAATGAGACTCTAGAAGAGCGGGTTTCTCTGGGTCATAAGTTGGATGATATGCTACTTGATTGCTCCTGGAAAGGCAAACCCTGCTCGCCCGAGTAAGGACATTACTTGGCCCCGGGGAGGGGGTGGGGTGCACCAGCCTGAAGAATAGTCTCTGGCAAGCAAAGAAAAAATATTTGTAAATTATCTGTTGGCCTCGGGGTCTACATTTGTTGTCAAGAGGCACAATTAAGGAGCACAAGTTTTATTTTCATTTGATACCTGTTTAATGTACAATTAAGCTATACCAAATTGGGTTAAACCGAAGAGCACGTGCCACCCCCACCCCCCTTCCGACCCGCCACTATGAGAATTAGGGACACCGCTGTATATAGGACCATTAAGGACCAAATTTAGTTAGCTGGAAATTTTTCCAACAATCAATAAAGAGGGGGTCCTCTCTCCTTAGATTTCTCAAATTTGGCGATAGATGCTGAGTAAAGCCTCCCCCCCCAAAAAAAAAAAAAAAAATATTGAAAAGAAAAAGAAATTGTCTTTTTTTATTCAAAATCCATGTAAAAAAAACTATTTCCCTCTTCCATAGGACTCTTTATTTACACAACAAATTCGACAAATTTAATCGTTTATAACCACAAATAATCAAAGAAATCATATCCATATACAATGGCTAATCAATGATCAAGGTCACCACGACTCAAAATAAGATTTTGAAAGTTGGTATAAAGGAAAAGTATGTTATGTGACCCTTTTCTTGTAAATAAAGTTAATGTTATACCAGGGAGGTGAGAGTTTAAACCTCCCTGGTTATACAGTAGGCTTGAGGTTGCACCATGTGACAGAGGGGGAGGATTGGGGAGTCGTGAGCCGCAAGTCCTGAACCGCAGGCCTACTGTATATCTACATCACCATGCAAGCCGATACTTATAAGCAGCATGGAAGTTAACGTTTCACTTTTTCTACTTCACAGAAATTTTACAAAGTTTTACGACTCCCAACTGGGAAACTGTTACACCTTCAATTCTGGACAAAACGGGGAACAATTAACCACCACCCGACCAGGCTCTAAGTACGGTAAGTTTAACAACACTCCTTCATTTATTCATAATAGGTGGTTACGGATTACATCATATGCAAGGCCACCATCACATTCAAGCTCTCGCTTAAGATGGCGGTCTCATGCATTTTTCAATTTTGAAATGATGTGTCAACTATGTTTTTTTTATAAGGTATAGTTATTTGATTTATTTATGTACCTAGTTTGTTTATGACTTGTTATCATGTTAAAAAATGCAGAAATAAAATCAAACAAACAAACAAACATCATCCACTTCAATTTTTGCGTGCTCGACATACGCTTATAAAGGGATTAACGCCTTCTAAAAAGGAATCACTCTATTTATAATATATTACATCTTGTATTTGAGCAATGAATGTGAATACTTTTGTAGAAGAGAAGAATTTTACTTTTAAAGCCCCACTGCCCTACTTGCAGCTACTTGCTCCCTCTATATAGAAAACTTCCCCAATCGGTGCCTGTTGGTCCCCCATGATCCTCTTTTCTTATGTTAGTTGAGAGCTGAGTTAATGAGATAGCCACCTGTTAGTGACCTCACTATGTGGTCTAATCCCTTCTGGCCCAGTAGTGTTGACGGTCTTTAATGCGGTGGTCACATCCCGCCGTACTTGCAAGTGCGTGCTGTCTACGTGCAAAAACGTGGGAAAAATTTGGGTATCCGTACGTGATGAGTACCGCCTCCGTACGGATTTGGGAGCACGCAGACACACCGTAGCACTTTTAGTGCACAAGGAACTTTCGCTGCGTTCGGGCTGCGTTCGGGCTACCGATTCACCCCAGTGCGTGTGACGTGCGTGCCCGGTACTGCCAACGAGCGCACAATGCACTGACTCCGTGCGTCTTTTAAAGGCGCACGTGATAAGTGCGTGGTCCGTGCTTACTCGCCACTTCCCCAGTTCAGCTATCCAATGAGCACGCAGAACTCACGTGGACCGTACCGAGTAAGCACTTACGACGCACGTTGTTCGCACTGATTTATGCAGTATATAGTCTCTTCAGTGGAATGGGCGGCATCTTGAGGCAGCAACAGCTGGGACTTCTGGAGAACATCGGAATGTCGTCCTATATAAACATACAGTTCATCGCACGTGCACGCACTTACAACATGCGAGTGAGTAAGGACACCGAACGTGAGCAGCACTTGTAAGTACGGCCTCCGTATGATAACGTGGCAACCGCACGGAGACCGTACGTTGTAAGCACGTTGTAAGTACGTACAACGCACTTAACACGTGCGCAACGTACGATGCACGCAACCGTTCACGGCCAGGCGTGGCGTCCCTCCCTACGTTTTCAGAAAAACGTGGCGGCCGTGGCCTACACAAAAACCGTACGGACTACCCGCCCCCCCCCCCCCCCACCCCACTCCGAGAACGGACGGACCCCATGCGTGTTGCCAAAATGTCCTTTTCGTAACAAAAGAAAAAGGTCGACCCGTATTGACTTTACACACCGGACTTTTGCTGAAAAGGG
This sequence comes from Strongylocentrotus purpuratus, assembly GCF_000002235.5. Lineage (NCBI taxonomy): Eukaryota > Metazoa > Echinodermata > Echinoidea > Camarodonta > Strongylocentrotidae > Strongylocentrotus > Strongylocentrotus purpuratus. The sequence goes on from NW_022145615.1 coordinate 34,861,086, forward strand.
GGGGGGGGGTCGGTTGGGACACCCATAATTATGCGTACCCTAAATAACACTGAGTGGGGGGGGGGGGCCGGGACGGACTAAAAACACGCAGATGTGACCAACGCTTAACTGAACCGAACTAAATAATTGACAACCCTGAAAATTCAATGCAATTCAATAGGATTCTATTTGAAATAGATTAATAAGTAGCTTCACCCTATCAAAGTTCTTGATATCTAATTCTCTCTGTCGTATATTTCGTGATGTAAATTTATATACCGTGCTGTGAGTGGTATTACCAAGCCCCCTTCCCCTTCCCCTTCCCTACCTCCAGCCTACGGGTCTAGCTCTTTGGACGTGCCATTGGTTTATGCAAACTGTCTAAATGATCCAAAAATCGGCATTTAACCGTTATAGTAGAGTTACGGTTTAAGTTGCTTTAGTCATTTTGACGTAGTTACTTAGGAACTTTCACTTTAAAATGGCAATGTTCTAAAATAGCAGTGTTAGGACCGTCCTCTCAGAGGGGTAGAATCGCCACTCTAAGAGTCATATTAGAGATCACTTCATAGATCGAGTGATCACTAACGTGACTTCCTGGGGTGGTGACAACAATGAAAAAATAGAGTGAAAATTAAGTCTTCTTTAAAAAAAAAAATTGATATTCAATCCTGATTAAGTAATCACTGATGTGACTCACTGGAAATAGAGTGAATGTCACTCTTTATTTAGAGTGAGTATAAGTGAATGTTTGATATAGGCTTCCACCGTTCTCCAAAACTTTTTTTTTTTCTGGAGCTCTTTTCTCAGTTTGATGAATACGCGAAAGGGATGAGTGAGGTGTCAGGTTTAAGGGTGAATGTCCACTAAATTTACACCATGTTGGTAGAGTGAAAATAGAGTAAAATTTCATTCTATTTTAGAGGGAGAGAGTGTAATGTTGGGTCGGGGCAATCAACTCACATTGGCCCTTCCACAACTCAGAATTATATTAATATATAAAGAAAATCAAGACGATTTGGTTACCTTTGATCCGTTTATTATTCTCAACTCGAGCAACATCTTGAAATTACCCTATTAATCATCATCTCATTTGCATATTCCTAACGGTCAGTTAATGGGCCTATTGACTGTTTGGTACTCAAACCAGGTCTTTCTCTGGAGCTGTTTGTGCAGCAGGATGAGTACGTAGAAGGTATGACAGAAGAAGCAAGTTTTAGGGTCAGCGTCCACCATCCTTCCATCATGCCATTCCCTGCAGAAGATGGCGTCTTGGTGTCCCCAGGTTTCGCCACTGCCATTGCATTTATCAAGGTGAGACAAAGCGTTCTTCAAGAATAATCGCTCTCAACATGATTTCCAAGACTTTTAAGAAATCAACTCAAATACAATTTCAATTTCCGAATGCATTGTCTTATACATCACATTAAGATTATGAAAGGCACTATTGTGATGGTTGAATCTTTCAATAGTTGAAGCACTAGACTATTGAATTTGCCTTGAGATTGGTTTCTTGTAAGAGTTTGCGATCGTCTGTCTCATCATTCTATTTGTTGAAACACGGGAAATCTTGACTACCTCAGGCACACAACCAAAATGACCACGAATCGAGCAATAACTGACAAAATAGTACAGCCCACGAAACTGAATTTATCGGTCTTAGAAAACTTTTGGGCCCTTTTGGAGAAACTTCAGTGCCCCTGTTGTCTTTTATGAGTTTTAACCTGTTCCATATTTTACTGTATTGTTCATAGTGGGTTTTCTATACCAAACGAACATTTTCAGCCATAACATTTGTTCTGACTCAATGCATAAAAACAATGGTGGGCTCCTAAAACATAACATTTTGGCATCAATATTAAAAAATCAGGCCTCGGCATCGTTTTAAGCATCACATTTTACTTCGAAATTCACAATAAAATGTTGATAGGGGAATCAGCATAGACAGGCCATCCCTCACATCTGCTCTATATCAAATTCTGTTATCAAGTTCCTTCATTTTTGTGTTCGTGTCAGGAGAACATGTATCAGGAGATTTAATTCAGCCTTATTTGAATCTTGAATCTCGAATTTGTAATCTTGTTTCAGCTCGAGCTGGATCGATTACCGAAACCCTATGGAGATTGCAAGGCAGACCTGTCAACGGATATTGAGGATGATATTTACCATCAACATTACAACATCACATACAACATGAAGGTAGATAGATATTGGATGTATGTGAAGAATTTAGTTTGACAAAAACATGCTACATCCATTAAACTAAATACATCAATTAATCAAACTGGAGTTTGTTGAAGGTTCAGCTATATCATTATACATAATATGAAATGTTTAAAATATGATTATACATAGTTTAGTTCTGAGATTTTGGTAACAGATATTTAAATTTACAATGTAACATTTGTGAAAGGAGCACATATCAAAGATAAAAACTAGCAGAATGTAAACAAATTGGTAACAACAAGATATGCAGAGGAAAAATAACATGTTTCCAACAATCAAATAGTACCCCATAAGTTAGTTTATGTCTCTTTTTAAGGTGCATTTCTTTCTTTTTCTATTTTTTTTTGACAGACGTGTGAAGTGAGTTGCTTCCAAAATGAGGTGATAAGTAGATGTGATTGCTTTGACGCAACGTACCCAAACTCTCTTAAAGTCAACCGTACCGTCTACCCATGTGAATATAACAATCGAGTTGGTAAGCCTTGGCGTAGAGGGCGTAGACCGACAGCTCAATAGGACCTTCAGTGGGCCTTCAGTCCTCGAGAGTGACACCCCAAACGACTCTTAAAACCAAGAAATACATAGGGAAGATAGAACACGTCTCTATCGTTTGTTGTCGTTCCCAAGGGGCGTCGGTCTATTGAAACCTATGTAAAGTGTTAAGAAGACCCATTGACCGACATTGCAGGGTGGTTTTTGTTTGGGGGGGGGGCAGCCGGTCTCGGGGCTTTCCGTCTAAATAAACTCTCTGAAAAGTGGCAAGAAGGTCTTCGAGACCGACAACGTGTGTTTTGTTTGTTAGTTTTCGGTCTAGAGGGTTGGCGGTTTAGTGAACCTTCTGAACATTGATGAAAAGTGACAAGAGGGCTCAAGAGACTGACATTGTAAGTTATGTGGGCTTTAGCCTGGTTAACAACTACTTTCGTGCAAAGTATGCATCGTGCAATGTCGACACTTCTAGAAGTATTGGTCTCTTGGATAAGTTACCAGAAACACGAGGTATGGAGTTCGAGTCCCTGTCACGGCACTAATGTCATTTAGCAAGATCTGGATCTACTTTTATAAGTACCACTCTCCAGCCAGATGAATAATGGGTAGCTAGTAGGAAGACATTTCTTCAATGCTTTCGTACATTATGATAGCTGAGATAGAGTAGATGTATGATTGAAGGGTCCTCGAAGAGAGCAATATTGATACTGACGAGGCTACTCAGTAAATCAGACCATATTACTATTAGATTATTTCTCGAGTGCGCAGATAAATATGATGGTCGTCATACTTTTCATAAGGCCCACCAATGTTAAAATAAGAAATACAATATATCATTTCCCTCCAGAAACCAAATGTATGGCCGATATCGAGATGGACCATTCCTGTGACGAACTGGAATGTAAATGCCCCCTCGCCTGCCAGTAAGTATTTTTTATTATATATTTTAATTTTTATATATTATTCATTTATTTTAGTGGTTGTCAAAACATGTCAAAACATAGAGGTATCGGAACATAGTGGTTTAGGAACTTTGGAGTCTTGTGTTGGAACATGGGGTAGTCAGAACATGGGGTTGTCAGAACATATGGTAGTCAGAACATAGGGTGTTCGGAACTTAGGAGTGTTGGAACAAAGGAGTGTCGAAATAAATTTTTAAAAAATCATCGTTTCTTACGGAGGTGGAAAATAAGGCAGTCGAAACATATGGGTTTTTGAAAATTGGGTGTTGGAATATAGGAGTGTCGAAACATAAGTGTGTTTGATCTAAACTTGTCGTAAAAGAGGGTGTCGATAGAAGGGGTGTTGAATCATAGGGGTGTAAAACAAAAACAAAAATCTCTCATTCCCCCATTACAGTGAAATTACACATTTGACAAGTGTCAGTTGTTCCACCTGGCCTTCAGATGCTTATGAGGTAAGTTAGATGGTACCTGCTTAATATGTTTTGTTGTCTCGTTTTAGTAGTCGTTGTTGAAGGAAAATTGGGGCATCTGGTAACGTATTGAATGAAGAAACAACCAACACTGAATGATTATTAGTCCATAAAATTGGAAACAAAGCACAAAACAAACGCACACACACACACGCACACACGCACACACGTGCCCACACCCGGTGTTTCACGCAGGAAATACATGGACAATTACTTTTTAATGACGGTTTCACGCATTTATTTTCTCCTGACATATCAAGCTTGCCCTATGTTACTTTCTGTATCATAATGACTGTTAGGCCTCCGGCGAAAAAGGTATAGTATTAATGACTGCTTAGAGAGAAATAGTTGTTTTTTATACGCTCAAGGGAAGGTTAGAATTGTGCCATTGCCCGAGGCGTGCCGAGGGCAATAGCCAAATTGTAACCTTCCTGAGAGCGTATAAAAACAACTATTTCTCGAATATTAAAGCAGTCATTAATACTTTTATATGCCGAAAACAAAAGAGTCAACTTATGACACCACATCGTCGGCCTTATGCCAAAAGGGCCTTAACTGCTTTTGGCCATTCCGAGGTTATCGCGTTTAAAGGTTTTGGCCTCTCTAATAATCAAAATTTGTGGTCGTTTTTTTTGCTTTTGAAGCCAATTTCGATAAATGTGTTAAGTTATTAAGTTTTACATGAAATGTGTTAAATTTGTTATAAAATATTCAGAATTGTACATGCTATGTGCAAAAAACATGTTAGGGCCTTTTTGGCATAAGGCTTGAATGTAGCGTATTTATGCCAGAAGGGCCGTATTAAAACCTACTCGGCATTATGCCAAAAGGGGCGTAACCTACGCGGCGTTATGCCAAAAGGGCCTTAACCTGCCGTTATCGTACGCGTAACTATGCGCGTAACTATGCGCACATACGCGCGCATAGTTAGCGCCCTTTTGGCATAAGGAAATTTTATTGTTTCGCAACACCTTTGGTTTGCCAGAAAGGCCCTCCTAACGCAAATAGATCATCCGTGTAGGTTAAGGCCCTTTTGGCGTAAGAAAAAAGATGAGATACGCGTTAAGGCCCTTTTGAAATTCATAATTATCTTCATAAATAAATCGAATTTCAACAAGTGAAGCACATCATTTTAAAGAGAATGATGAAATCTACAAGGTGATGTTAATAACTCAATAACCCCCAAAATCGGGTTAAGGCCCTTTTGGCATAAGGCCGACGACATTGGCCTTTCTCTAGTTTATCTGCACGGTTTTTTTTTATGAGTGTATCTTTGAGAGTAGACTAGATCTAGGTTCTAGTTTAAGCAAGATATTTTTACAATTTTGGGGGTGGGCCGGCCCTGTGGGGAATATGGAGAAGAACCTGCGCTTTCATATGACACCTCACTTATTGAGTATCACCTTCAGAATCACGAGCAATATTAGTTTGCAATGCCAATGCATATTGCAATACAATGCCAGTGCGCAATGCCAATGCATAGGGATGTGTGTAATCTGAATTCCGTGCAATTTCTACGGGAAGGATTTTAACACTACTAGACCTACTCACTAGAATCTAGGCCTAGACTTTGGAAAAAAAATTATGGAGAAATTAATTTACCCTTTTTGGTGCTCTGTCTAGCATGTCCCTACTGTCAGCAAGTCTTGCATTTGATCATCATCAAGAAGTTGAAATCTTGGGAGAGTTTCTTCAGCCATTTTTGCCTTCGGTTTGAAATTACCGACCAATTCTTCGCACACGTACGGTATCCTCGATCGCTCAAACCAGTTTTTAACATGTGAACCTATGGGTATTTCACTAAGACTGAACTATTTTCCCTGTAACCATGGTAACTGGGATTTTAGAACTATTATTTTAGAACTATTACATGGGTTTGGAATTTTACCGGGAATTTTACAGGAATAAGTTTATGAATGCAATTTCGACCAATCAGATGGCTGGATTTCTTAAGTTAGGTATATAACTAGCTTTATATACTGATCCTAACTTTTCTATCGCATGATTCATATTGATCCATAGTCTACGCTATTTGAAAAGATGGTGGAGTATAATGCAGAAATTCGGAGGTATGTCAATCGTGAAAACACTGCAGAGTGGACTAGGTGAGTTGAAGGCTTAAGTATTTTAAACAAAAGTAGGCCGACCAAATGTGCAAATGAATAAACTGTCGATAGTGGATGTGTCGTGGTATAATGGTTCATTTACTTGACTCTCAATCGTAGGGTTGAGTGTTTCAATCCCAGTCCAGTATTAATGTCCTTCGGCAAGAGATTTGTAATTGTAATTGATAAGGTTTATTGATAAACATTCAAATTCACAGCTAAAAGCTGACACTTCTTGAATTTACAAATAAAATTGCAACATACAAACTACATGCAAATAGTACAATGTAAAGTAGGCAAATATGAAATGAATACATTCGGTAATTCAAGTGATATGGTAAAAGGAAGAGAAAGAAAAAGAAAAGAGAAAGAAGAAAAATGAGAAGGAGGAGGAAACAAAGGGAAAATAGTGAAAATGAAAGAAAGAAAGATAAAGAAAATGTGGTTGATAGTAAAGTAAGAGTTTACAGTTGATGTTTGTAATACCAGTAATTAAATGCAGTATACGATTAGAATTCTGATAATGAAACAGTTTCTGACCAGTATAACATCATGCAGTATAAAACATTAAAAGGATTAATGTTTACAGTGTATAGAGACAGGCTGCTATATTATAACTATATATATTGTTTAAAATAATGGTTCTATGCAAGTACTTCAGATTAATATGTTATCAAAAACATGGTTGCCGTTGACTATGAAACAAAAGTAAAGATGTTCATACAAGAGTTCATGCTTGAAGGTTCATCAATAAGAATTCAGTTTTTAAAAAACTAAGAAAAAAATCTATAAACTATACAGAACGAGAACTGCATTCAATTAAGGAGCGTCGGATTTTTGTTAATTAATCGAAGCATTAGTGGAATAGCAGATTGATAGCCAAAACATTATTATTATTATTATTATTATTATTATTATTATTATTATTATTATTATTATTATTAATATTGTTATTGTTATTATTATTATTATTATTATTATTATTATTATTATTATTATTATTATTATTATTATTACTATCATTATCATTGTAGGAGTAGTAGCAGTAGAAGTGGTGATAGTAGAGAAATAATTCTTTTGCAAAAATCTAAGAAATGTTACATTAACTTCAAAACAACGATATCACCAACACGTGACGGATGATATGTCGTTGCTATAGCAACAGATGTTACATCACATTGCACTACTCTAAATAATCGGTCAGGTCAGTTTTTATGTTAACCGAAAACACAGTGTTAATGAACATCGTTTATATGCATTTGTTATTCATTGTTTTCTTGTTTATAGGAGGAATATGGCTAAATTGGAGATATTCTACGATGAGTTTAATTATGAACACATCCGACAAGAACCAGCATACAGGGTAATTTTCTTTTTTCTCTCCCTTTCTTTGTCAGATATCTACGATTATGGAGACGAGATACTTACATCCCTTTTTCATTCATACAAATTCCATCGCATACATCTCCGAAACTGTTCACAACTTAAAACAATACCTCAACGCCCTTTCAAATTGATATTGTTTAGCCATTTGAATATATAAATCATTTAGTATTGGAATTTGAAATTGGATATAAGGCCGTGCTAATTTTATGAACACGACTATATATTCGATCATATATCGTATAGCTGGATCTAGGGTGAGCTGCACATAAGAAATTGAGACTTGAGGCTTAACATTTCTAAATTACCAAAATTATCATATTTCGTATTTAATTTTGAAATGTCACAAGCTTTTCATTTTACTTGTTTGATTTCAGATTGCCGATCTTCTGAGCGATATTGGCGGGCAGCTTGGCCTCTGGGTTGGTCTCTCAATCATCACTATATTCGAGTTTTTGGAAGGCGCTTGGCTCATTCTCGCTTTTTTCTGTTCTCGATTTTGGAACAAGATCAGACAAGGCAAAGTCTACCCTATGACCTAGACCACGTGATAGTTCCCCGCACCTTATCGGGTTGTGTTTGATAGTAGTTGTCGACGTGATCAATCAACTTATGATGACGGAGTACCCACGATCCTGATGGGATAATAAGAATTAAATGATATCTATAAAAGTTTCTAAGCGCATTACCATAGGATAATAGGCGTCTCGAACTAGCAAATAAATTTGCCAAATCAGTTTTAACCTCCCCTGATCATCGCCATCTCTTGCCACAAAGTAGAGAATCAATCACTGGTCGCAATCTTCGGAACTCTACACACATGACATTACCTCGTATACGAACTCAAAGACGCATGCTTTCTCCCATTCCTTACTTCAAAAACCTTCTGAATTCAACTTCTTAGTTATGCCCTCATTGGCCCGAATTCACTAAGGAGGTTTGTCGTCAAACCTCGGTTTGTCGACAAACCTCCTTGTGTTTCGACAAACCTCCTTTTGTTTTTTTACAAACCAGGTTTGTAAAAAAACGCGTCAAATCGCGTCATATGACGTACATAAACCCCCCCCCCCCCCCCCCACTCCGAGAACGGACGAACCCCATGCGTGTTGCCAAAATGTCCTTTTCGTAACAAAAGAAAAAGGTCGACCCGTATTGACTTTACACACCGCACTTTTTCTGAAAAGGGGGTGCTGAAAAAGGCTCGTATACAAAAGAAAAAGGTCGAGCCGTATTGACTTTACACACCGGACTTTTGCTGAAAAAGGGGGGGGGTCGGTTGGAACACGCATATGCGTACCCTAAATAACACTGAGTGGGGGGGGGGCGGGCATAAACCTCGGTTTGTCGACAAACCTCCTTTGTGAATTCGGGCCATTATGTTTGCTCTTGCTTGTACCGTTCGTATTTTGTATATCATTGTGAATTTGTAAATGTTAATTAATTATTGCATAATGATTATGTCAAGTATTAGTATTGTGATCTCTCAAAGCTGTTTTAATTTGTTTTTAACTTTAATTCCAAGTCCTTTCACTAGATAGAATAGAATTATATATAATCATTTATGGTAATTGTATATAATTATTTATGGTATATTTTAAAAACGTTGTATACTTCATAGTATTTTGTTATATTTTTTGTTATGCATTTTATATTGTTAACTGACTTGTTTAATCTTCGGACTTTTTAATCAGTATTTTTCTTGAATAAAACCAAATATCTATCTATCTATCTAGGACAACTACCCCTGGAAAACTAACCCTAATGGACGACTACCCTCTCCCCACTCATAGCTACGCACCAGGACCACTGCTATTTAAATTTCGCCAGGGAAGGGGGGGGGGGCGGCGTTGACGTCTTTTCCCCGAATAGCAAACTTTCCTCTTTTTTAATATTTTGAGCGAGCAAAACAAATTGAAACTATCTTAACGTAAAAATGTGTAATCCTCGTGCGTGAATAATGGACGCTCTGTCCGACGGGTGAACAAATAGTTATTACGTATTTATTGAATGATGGAAATCTGTGCCTGATGGGGCCTAGTCATTCTCTTAGCCGGTATGATCGTTGTATTTGCACATAAGTCTCTCTCTCTCTCTCTCTCTCTCCTCCCTCTCTCTCTCTCTCTCTTTCCTCCTTCTCTCTCTCTCTCTCTCTCTGGTGTTCAGCCAAAGGCAGGGGCACACATCAGAGCCCTCATCTTCATCCTCTCCATATCTCTCTATTTTTAGCCTTCTTCTTTATGATCTGTCACCTCCCAAGCTTATGTTTATATCGTTTATGTTTTGTGTATTGAAATGTTTATATTAAATTTACTTTTGATTCTAATTTCCTGATGATTGTATAAATTATTTGATTTTTATGTAATTTCCAAACCCCATGAAAGAACAGGCGTATTTTGTTAATACGCCTGAAATGGGCTATCCGCCGTATATTTGATTTATGTATGTATTTGTATGTTGTGATGATTTTATACGGAAATAAAAACAAACAAACAAGTTTGACACCATCCCAATTCCCTTGTTCCTCTTCCTCGTTTACCTCGTTCACCTATATCTTGCCATTATGTTGTTTATGCATGCCATACACTCCATTGATACTATGTTGCAGTCCTCTTCTTTTCCTCTCTTCTTTTCTCCTTCTCCAAGCTCTCTATCCTCCTCTCTTCTTTGCCTATCCCTTTCTTCCTTTCTTCCTTTCTCCCATTTATAATGTATAATTGTATTTATGTATTCGGGTGTACCCACTACAAGCTATGCTTTTCGGGTTTCGCGCCTTCTTCCTTGTAATACAAGTTCTTTAATTATATTTATGTTCCTACTTATAAATTGTATTGTTTGGAAGAAAAATAAATGTTCATTTAAATTGAATTGAATTGAATCCATCTTCCCTTCCAAGATGTCCCTGAGCATGTTATCCCCCGTAAGATGTGTAATATCCAGTTTTTCCTCCATCTCCAGATTGTTTTTTTCTCAAGCTTCTTTGTTTCATTATATATTCAAGAGATATCAATAAATAGAAACATTTGAAAGACAGCGATTCATATTTCATCGGCAGTTTATCTCTTATAATGTGTGTGGCGTCAAGCACACAACATTTGGCTTTAGTGAATCCCGTTTGCAGCCAACATCGAATTTTGTAAAACTTTGCAGGAATCACGAGTATGTCACGTATGTCCTTTTTTTTAACATTTAAAATGCAATGAGATGTGATGGTCGGTTCATATTTTTTGTTCCCTCTGTAGACACATAATCTGTATGAAAGGCAAAGATGTTTATTCAGATACCCTGGGACCTACATAATACAAGCTTTGCTTTTTAGTAGATCCCCCACTTTATTTAGCTTTTTCAATGTATTTATCATACTTATGATTGTATCCTCTGTTATAACTATTACCGTGTACATTATGTTTTCTTTATTGTATGTTTAGTTATAAGTATTACCATGTTCATTATGTTTAATTATGTTATATTCGATAAAGTGAAATAAATAAAATTGAAACTTGAAACTTCAAAATATAGTGTTCATAATTACATTATTACTCGTTTTTATTTGAGAAGGTAATTAAATTACAAATTAATTAAAATTTTTGCGATCAAATTTTAGCGAATTTGGGGCTCCCAACACTTTCAGGGGCTTTAAAGGAATTGTTTGACAACGTTTCCAATTTTACAAATCTAAGATGCATGGCCCTACGTGTTATCAGTGTCTGTGATACGGTGTAATATTAAAGCTTTAAACAAAATTGCGCTTCAAAATTATCATGAAGTGCTTCACAAATGTAAACAATCTTTGAATGACCGGTTTTTTCATATTCATTTTCCACAATAGACCGTAAGAACATAAAAGCTGTTCAAAACCGTTGGGAAAATAATTTCTGAAATTTCGAATTCCAATCATAAATATCTTGATAATCAAACATGCGATTTGCTTGTAAAAGTCATGGGATTCATTTCTGACCTAAAGGTTTATAATTATGATTGCAGTATGAGCTAAATCCAGGATTTTGTTTAGAATCAGAGGCAAAGTTACCTAATACCTTTAACGGTTAGAAGAGAAACCGTTTTCTCTCTAGACATCACTGTCAGACACTGTTGAGTGAGTGACTGACTTTTTTAAATTTGTTAATAACCCGATATTTTTCAGTACTCTTACTTTTTGCTTCCATTCATTGAAACGTTGATTATAACCTTACATGACCTGGAATGAATACACCTATGAATAAAGAGTGGCCTACTTGGGATACTCCCAAAACCTATTTTGTATACAAACAAAGGTGTACAGTCCATCAGTGGCGGATCCAGGGGGGAGGGGCCCGGGGGCCCGGGCCCCCCCCCCCCCTTGAGAAAAAAATCATGTAAAATCACGTGATTTTTACCTTTTTTGGGGGTTGGGCCCCCCCCCCCCTGGCGCTCAAGGGGGCGGGGTGCAAATTGAAATTTTTTCGAGGACAAAAAAAAAAAAAAAGTGCTCACTACCCCCCCCCCCCCCCCCCCCCCCCCCCCCCCCCCCTACTGAGCGACTTTTCGGCCGGCGCGATTTGCAAATTTCCGGGAGCAAAAAAAAAAAAAAAAAAAAATTGTGCTCACAACCCCCCCCCCCCCCCCCCCCCCCCCCCCCCCCCCCCCCCCCCACTGAGCGACTTTTCGGCCGGCGCGATTTTCAAATTTTCGGGAGCAAACAAAAATGAAGAATGTTGGGCCCCCTCCCCCTAAGAAATCCTGGATCCGCGCCTGCAGTCCATATAAACCAGCTCGCTGGTCTCACATTTCTATTCATATTGTCCAGAAACCTCATGAGTCTTCTCATTCTATAATATATATCCCAAGTTGGCCAGTCAATATTCAAATGTGCATCTTCTTTTTTTATCTTCATATATCAAATTGAAATCCAACTACATTGTACCACATACATCTGTGTATCTTGATGTAAACCCCCTCTTTCTTTTTTCTCCTCCCCCCCCCCCTCTCTCTCTCTCTCTCTCTCTCTCTCTCTCTCTCTTTCTCTCTCTCTCTCTCTCTCTCTCTCTTCCCCTTTTACCAATATTTGTTCCACCATATTCGTATTATTATGTATCCATTGAGGGTAGTCATGCTATCAAGCTTTGCTTACTTTTTCAACCCTCCGGTTCGATGTTTTCGAATAGTTACATTATTCGACATTATATTCTTTTGAAATGTGTAAAAATTGCAATGTTTTGTTTGTTATATATTTGTAAAAATGCAAAAGAAAAAGAAAATCAAACAGAAATAAATAAATCAAATAAACCAAATAAACCAAATCAAATCAAATTATGATTTCTACACATCAGTCTCGGTCGATTTAATTCCACATATAGAGGCAATTACCACTAGTTCTAATACGATAGGATTTACACAATTGTAAGTTTTCAGCCTGCAGAAGGGACAGACTACCTTAATTAAAGCACAATTAAAGAGTATCATTCTTATTTTAAATTAGATTATATGATTAAATAAGATAATGATATTTACTCAACATAACGCAAACCAGGGGTGTAGGGTTGAGGGGGGCACAGGGGTACCTTTGGAGACATGCTCTGTAAGTTTAAGTTAGTAATTATATCGATTGCACTATACAATTAAAGATTGTGAATAAAGATCACAAAACAAAAAAATGCATTCATTTACATCTCTAATTGTGGTGATGGAGGGGGGGGGCTATATATGAAATTGTGTTACTAAACAAATTATGTATCTAACATGGATTAAATTAGATGAAAGTTCAATATCTATCAAAGTCCCAGTCTTTAAGTTATCACGCAATAAAAAAAAACATGAAAATGATAACAAAAATGATGATAATAATAATAACATAACCATTAAGTTTACCAGGGAACCCTCATCAGCATCAATACTGTTCTTTTTGAGGGTCTTGCAATCATATTTATCACAACTATTACCAAGTATACTATCACATCTCGATAGAAAGTTGCAAATGTGGATTAATATCTTGCCAAAGGACCTAAGTACCGGGCTGGGATTCGAACTCTGAACCCTTGGATTGCGAGTCAAGTAAATGAACCACTATACCACGACACCTCCACAAAGACGTATACAAGAGCAGGACAGGCAAGCCTAAAGCGTTTTGAAACCTGACATTTATAATTCCGAGGTTTGTAATTAAAACTGTTCGTCATTTCAACCTTGACATTTAGGAGCATTAAGTGGCAGGTATTATCAATAATGTAACAAAGCATAACTAAATTGTTAATGGACTTGATGAGTTATAGAGCCTTGAATGGGCCATTCAAATCAAATCATCGTGTGTTTCCTTTATAGTTAGAATGCAATGAGATGTGATGGCTGGTCCATAATTGTTCTTCCCCTCTGTTGACACATAATACTGTATGAAAGGCAAAGATTTCTAAATTTAGTGTTTATATTTGCATTATTATTAGTTTTTATTTGAAATGTTCATTCATTCACGGTTTAACATGCATTAGTTCTAAAGTGACAGGTTTTGGGGCCGTTTCGGGTGACCTTATATATTAATCATATTGACGGACCAATCTGTTGTGTTTGCATACGGACCTCAATTATATAGAATTTATACTTAATCTTCCCTGTAATCAGCATCGATTTAACCCTTTATTACCTGTTCACAAATTAAAGCAGAAATTTTGTGACGGGAGTGGGCTTCAATAAACCTGTTGCCTTGTTCTAATACAGAAATATGTTCGAATTTCAGTAATATGAAAGTTCATTGTTTTAGCCATTACATATGTATTTGATTTATTTGATTATTAGTATATTTTTTGTGGATATCTTTGTTTTGTAAAGAAAGAACCCTGTGAAAGAGGGGGGATGGAATGTTTTCATTATCGTTTATTGACTATTAAAATATTGTTTGTTATTTCATTTTGATATTTTATTGATGTATATCTCAGTGTTTTTTTTAAGTCAGCAATAGTTTAAACTAATTATATCCAAATCCAGACTCTCATCTCCCGAAAACGTGTTTATAGTGGCTGCAAATTAAACAGGCAAACAAAAAATTATATTGTACCACTAAAAGTTCGTGAATTGTTTTTATGTAGGGACACAACCTGTCTCTGTACTCCCCTTTGGATTCTCCCAATGTGGCATACATTAAGTGCACATCCCTATGAGCCCCCCCCCCCCCCCCCCCCCCTACTGCACGGGAGGTATAATCTCATACGGACTGATTGATTTACATTTCGATTCTAGAATACGGACAAATTTTGAAAGTAGTCAGTTGCAGGACGTAGACAAAACCCATGCTATAGAAAATCAGGATTACGATGCATAATTATGTACGCGCATAATACCCCCCCCCCCCAATAAAAAGAAAAGAATAGGAAAAGCCGCTTCCAATTCACCTAATTAAATTAGTTGTGAGTGAGTACATTTTGAGTGATAATGCCATATATAATATGAATAATTTTGCGATACGATGGTGGTAAAACAATGTCTATACATACATCGATCAATGTCATTAGACAGTAAGTTACCATTGGCAACCAGACGCGTACGGGAGGGACAGTGATAGCTCGACCCAGTCGGTCTCACAGACTCCCCACAGACACCAAACCGATAGTCGCTTAGCCATGTGGAGCAATGTAATATTTGGTTGGGTCCGGTATCAGTCTCATTAGAGTGTGCCTGGAGCGTGACTCGGCCGTGCGTCACAAGCGGAGCGTAAGAGCTTGCTCAAATGCGATTATGTTTGATCAGTTGGTAATTATTTTTTGATCACTTACTGAAGATGGTAGTGGACAACTCACGCTATACTGGACACAAGTTCAATTAATATTGTTTGATTTCATATTGTCATGGCGATATAAGATATTCGTAAGATTTTCTCTGATTTTGACCGCCGAGTTTCCTGCGCCATTTCGTTTTATATCGCTGAGCTGATTCATCGAAATTGGGAAAGATATTATTTCTTTCTACGATCGGATTGTCATCACCAATAGCATCCCAATATCTTCATTGTTTGCTCATTCGCAATAAATGGAAGTTTAAATTGGTCTGTACAAACGGTTTTGGTGAGTAGATTTAGTAGTTCTCTTGCTCGTGGTGTTTATCATTCCCTGTTTTAAAAAGTCGAAAGGAAAATGTGAGTATTTTTATTTCTTCAAGTTTTAATCATACATAAAACAAGATTAATGAAAGTTTTTGCTTGCACTTTTGAGAAGTTTTGTACATGTTAACTGTTGATTTCTATGATTCATCCGTCATCAAAACAAATCTCGTTTTATGGCGACACATTTAATATAGTATAGAAGGCTCGAAACAATAATTAGACGTAATATATTTAATATTGTACTTCAAATGAACTTTTCCTCCAATGCCTAACTCTCATCTCAGTTTTTCATCATCTACTGAATTGTCTCTCCTACAACCAGAAACAACTTGATGTAATGATGTTACGGGGGAATAGTTGTCTTTATTTGTAATGGTCGTTCCGACACAACCCTACATGCTTTCCGGATTTTTGTTTTGTTGTTGTCGTTGCTTCCTTCCATTTTCTGAATTTAGTTTAGTAATATACTGATAAACCGAAATTATTGTTCCTTAACTTATTCTTATGAACGAATCTCCATATAATAGTGTATACAAAATAGGAATACATCTTTACGGTCGGACAGAAAACCCCGAAGCAAGAGATCAGACTGAGCAACTGAGCGGACGTGTCTTGACGGAGCTCTGTCTTTTGATTTTATATTTGCCAGTTAAATGCACTATTGAGGATTCATTTTTGATTTTGTACTGTGCTGTTACATTTTGAATACCTGTATCTTCGAATATTTCTGACGATCATTTTCCTGGATCCTGGAAAAGCTTGGAATTCAGCTTCATCCAAGCGCAATTGACAGATCTCACCGAGTAGGAGCCCCAATCAAAGACCAAGCATCGGTCCGTGACCAAGAAACCTTCCACGATACCGGGAAGCGTTATTTTTTTATGCGGCACAGATTGGGGCATGGCGCGTGTTAAACCTATGGGAAGTACGTTCTTTCCCTTCTGAATAGTGTCTGCACGTACGTGAGACTAGTCATGTTCGCTAGCGCATTAGCGCTGCGAAGAAGTTTGTATATCCATCGCGAACTATGTGTTTAGATAACATTCCTCTTTGTTTAAGTTTTATTGACTAATTATTGTGATGTTCTCCTTATTGACGTGCTGCCTCCTCTTCAGATTTCCAATTTGATTTTAATTGTTGATGTAATGATTTTCCATGCGGTAGTGGATTACATGTAACACTATTAAAAACAGACCTCTACTACTTATACTGTCTAGTATACGCACACGACCAGTATTAGTCTGTAAATCAAGACCCCTTTTAAAAAAAGCCCCTATCTGTGCCGCATAAAAAAATAACGCTACCGGGAACGCGAAATCCAGTAGTCATGACAACGACAAGAAAATGCGCAAAAAGCGATCCCGTCCAATAATTGTCAAGTTTGTGTCGTACCAAGCTAGGAAATCGGTGTTAGTACAACGACGCAAGATGAAAGACACTGGTATATCGATCCATGAAGACCTCACCAAACACAACCAGCGTTTGCTTTATGAAACGAGGAATCATAGCAGAGTTCTCAAAACATGGACATCGGATGGACATGTCGTTGCACTCCTTCCTGCCACCGGTCGGAAGACAGTGACTAAGGGAATCAGAGACTTTGAAGACTTGAGAACACTTTGATATCTTTTTTTCTTTTTCAATCAATATTATGAATAAATTTGTACCGACTCTTTTTTATGGTTAAATATCCATGCAGTAAATGTAATAAAGCAGTAAGGAAAAACCAAAAGGCCCTTTTATGTACTTCGTGTACAAAATGGGCACATATATTATGTGAAGGAATTCCTAAATGCAAATACGATGATACGAATGAATCTTTTGAAAATTGGCAATGTACTGTATGTAATCTGAAACATTTTCCCTTTTGGGAACAATAAGATATCTTTCCCGTAGAAACTTATCTTGGATATTCTCATCTTGCGAATATTATACAAGATTCTACTTCGAATGAAGATAATAGATACAATATACTTTGTGATTTTCCAAAGGAAAAGGGCATTAAATTAGCATACCTTAACATCAGAAGTTTAAGAAATAAAGTTACCGATGTAAAACAGTTTCTTATGTCAAACCCCTTCGACATTTTAGGACTATCCGAAACATGGTTGAATGAGGATTTTTCAAATCATATGATTTCTATCGTTGGTTACAAAATTGAAAGAAATGACAGGGATGCCACTGGCGGTGGTGGTGTAGGATGTTACATTAACAAGAAATGTAATTACTTAAGAAGAACAGATCTTGAAACAAAGGAGCTTGAGCTCACGTGGCTAGAAATCAAAAGAACAAGTAGTAGTTATATTTGTGTTAGTATTTTATACAGGAAACCTTCCTGCCCAGGTACATTTTTTACCCTCCTTGAAGGGAATATTGAGAAAGTAATGTCATTGTCAAATAATATTGTTTTGCTGGGTGATTTCAACTGTAATATGAGAAATGATAATACATTGTCTAAAAATGTTAAGGATATTTGTCGTATTTGTCAGCTTAATCAGTTAATCGATGGGCCTACACGAGTTACACCTCATAGTAGTACACTCATTGATTTACTACTTACCTCGAATTCTATTGCTAACTTGAGGTCCGGTGTAATGCCCATTGGTTTTAGTGACCAGTGTTTAATATTTTTAGTCGTAAAAGGCAAAAATCCCATGCTTCATTAGAAAATATGTAAATTTAGATCTTTTCGGAACTTTAACGAAAGTGAATTTCAAGAGGACTTGAGAAATCAAAATTGGGCTGAGTTTAATGAAGAAAATGTTGAAGTTGATCAAATGTGGTCTAATATAAAATCTGTGTTCACAATATTAAAGGTAAAGACCAGTATTGGAAACGCCCCAATTTCAAAAAATGAAATGGAAGCTCTCATTACCAATCATGTGAAAGAATATGTTTTGACTAATACATGATGATACAAAATTTGCCGGGAAACCGCCTACTAATTCATATATTTGGTAAATTTGTTTCTCTCGTGGTCTGTGAGAGATATAGGGTAGTCCCATATACATCTTTCTGTGTATAGTGCTTGTAACTTTACGAAGAATGGGCCAAATTTCTTATCATTTTGATGATTCCAGAACCTTGCAGATGCTAGATGCCAGATGATCAACCTTTTCTGATCGATTCCACAACATTTCTTTCACAATGCAATCGCATGACCATTACTGGTCTTTACCTTTAAGTGATAAACATGCACCTTTTATTTCTGTCAGAAGAAAACGTAATGGGGTGCCTTGGATTACAGATTAATATATTACTTTGGCACGTGACCGTGATTACTATAAGAAAAGGTATAACAAGACAAAGTGTGATTGTTGCTGGGAAAAGTTCAAGTTTTATAGAAACAAAGCAAATAACCTAAACAAAAATCTTGAAAGAGCGTATTACAAAAATGAGTTCTCAGAATGCGGAAATGATTCGAGCAAAAATTGGAAGGTTTTGAAAAAACTCTTGCCTTCAAGGCAAAAGGAGGTAAGCAACACAATCTTAATTGATGATGAAATAATAACTGACAAAGTAAAGGTGGCAAGTTTATTGAATGAAACTTTTAACAATGTGAGTTCAAATCTACAAACTCGTACATGTTCTACCATTGTAGATGATAATTTCAATTCTTTACAAACGTTATCTCAAACCAATTTTTCTTTCGAATTTCAAGAAATCAAATCAGAATTTGTTAGAAATGAACTACGCAATATTGATTGTAAAAAGGCTATATGAATGGATGGTCTACATCCCAAGTTACTCAAATTATCTGCAGATATCATTGCAAAACCACTGACTATATTATTTAACCAATCATTAAAAACTTCACGATTTCCATTTGATTTCAAGATTGCAAAAATCACTCCGATACACAAAGGAGGAACGTTTAGTGTGGATAATTTCAGGCCCATTTCAATACTGCCCTCTTTGTCGAAAATTCTAGAGAAAGCCGTACATAAACAATTGTATTCTTACCTTAACCAAAATAATCTATTATCAGAACGTCAGTCTGGATTTAGACCGATTCATTCCACAACCACATGTCTCACAGAAATTACTGATTACCTTCTTGATAATATGAACTCAGGTCAGATTACTGGAACAATATATTACGATCTAAGGAAAGCGTTTGACGTTATTCCACATAAAATAATACTTGATAAACTAATTTTGTATGGCATGAGTAACAAGGTGTATGAATGGTTTAAATCTTACTTAATTGGTAGACAACATTGTGTTACTATAGATAGATAATCATTGTAGCGAGTATTTAACTGCTAAATCCGGGGTGCCACAAGGGTCAATTCTGGGCCCCTTGATTTTTTGTTTGTACATTAATGATATCAATAATTTAAAATTTCATAATAATTCCAAAATATCACTTTATGCTGACGATACTGTCATTTTTAAAAATTCTAATGTTTTTTCTGAAGTTCAAGAAAATTTACAGAATGACTTTGATTTAATATGTAAGTGGTTTGATATAAATAAGATGTATATACACCCTCAGAAAACTATGGTGATGTCCTTTGGATCAAAAAGAAAGTTGGAGAACAATCGTCTCTCAATTAAATTAAATGGTAAAAATTTACAGTGTGTCGAAACAATGAAATACCTAGGAGTTATACTTGATTCACGACTTACGTGGTCTGAACATATAAAATATATAAGTACTAAGATATCTCGTTCTATTGGATGCGCTCGTCGTATAAAACGCCTAATACCCCATAAAACTCTTGTAAATCTTTATTTTGCATTAATTCTACCACATATCGACTATTGTTGTACTGCTAGGGGAAACTGCTTAAAGACAAATTTATCGAAACTGCAAAAGTTACAAAATAGATTTGGGAGATTGATTTTAAATAAAGATTACGACACACCACAGTGCACGCTTCTTACGACTTTAAATTGGCAATCGGTCGAACAAAGATTAAAATATCACTACTGTTTATTAGCTTTTAAAATTATAAATGTCATGGCCCCAACTTATTTAAAATCACTTATAAATTATCGCACCTCCAACTACTATACCCGCTTTTCCTTAAATGCTCTACTTGACATCCCATACCCCAAAACCAAATTCAAGAAAAGATCATTCTCATATAAAGCAAGTACCCTATTTAATAAACTTCCTCCCTCAATTCTATCAACCAAATCTATTCAAATATTTAAGCGCGGATGCCAATTGGCAAAGCATTTATTATAGTCGAATCTCCGTTCTTATTTCCCTCTACCGGTATAATTATTTGTCTTATGTTATATATGTTTGTACTCTATATTATGTCAAATATGTCAATGTTTAGTTTTGATGAATGTTACATTTTTTTTTTATATATTCCTTGTATTTTTGTATATCTTATACTTGTTATGTCGTTCTAGAGGGCGTACTTGGAAAGCAGTTTTGTTAAACTGAATGTACCTACCCTCTATTTAAATAAAACTTGAATAAATAAATAAATAAATAAATAAATAACAAATAAATAAATAAATAAATAAATGAATAAATAAATTAGTCTCTTTTTAACTGTCAAAATAATAAAGAATAGTTTTAACCAATTTCAAAAGGACCGCGTAACTTTGTGTCACATCCTTCCTGTTGTAGAATCGACCCACCCACCTATGCTAGCATAGAGGAGGAAATCAAAGACTTCAATCTGATAGATAGTTCGATTAGGTCACTTTTCAAAGCCCTAATTGAAAAGCAAAGAACTACAAAAGGTGGATTTTTTTTCTTTATATCGATGTACACCATTCAGCATGGAATGTGTTTAAGAAATGTTTCATTCTAAGGAAGGTTATGCTTAAATAGATTTAGAAGTCGATAGGAACTATCCAGAATTGTTTCTTTTTCAAAAAATATAGTTTAATTCAGGGAATTCTCTTCAAAATCATTTTGTAGCCTAATTAAATGATATGCTAAATCAGATATTCCATGACAACTATTTTATAGCAGTTATTGATTACGTTTTAGCCTGCCTTTTCATTATAGACCCAAGGGGAAATTGTCGTAAACTTAAACTTATTTATATTAGTTTGTGATCCAAACTTCATGTTTTTTCTATTTATTCCCACAGATTAATCAATAAAAACGAGTTACTTGAATGATCATTCATCAATCGTCTCAACTCATCATTCCACGAACATCCGCGAGAGATCTATATTGACTCAACAAACATGGAGGCCTGGAAGGCGAACGCTGAAAAAGAAGAGGAAAGTTTTTTAAAGATCCTCCACAGTCGCATGGAGACCTCATCTGCTCATGGTTTACCCAACATCCATCGTTCATCGAAACCCATCACTAAGCTGTTCTGGTTGCTCCTCTTTCTTACCGGTATTGGTGTGATCATATGGCAAGTCATCGCTCTCTTTAAGACCTACTTCGCTTATGAATACACGGTTAGTCTGGAGGTAAGTGCAATCTCGGAACTGCTTGTTCTTAAAAAATTGAAGAAGTCATTAGTATTGATTAAAATGTAAAAACCTATTCGAAATGCATTTTCGCAATACGTTTCCTTTTGTATACCTGAACCGACTTCAGACTGACTTCAGACCGACTTCAGACCGACTTCAGACCGACTTCAAACCGACCAATTCTTAGCCATAGACGTAATGTAATATTTGGCTCGGTCTGCTGTCGGTCTTGTCGGTGCGACTTAAGTATTGTTTGTTTGTGAATGATTATTTCAAAAGAGTAAATTGATAACCTCATGCGGCAAGGCCGTTTTTCTTTTACATGTATGGAGTAAATTTCTGTGGTGGGTCAATTTTTTTGTTGTTTAACCCTAATAAGGCCGGGCTATTTGAAGTCTTACTACGGCCGGGGGGGCATTATGGCCCCCCCCCCCCTAAGATCTCGGCCGTGAAAGGGCCGATCTCCGCGAAAATTTGCACGCATGTCAAGTGAAGTGTACAGAACAATATGATAATTTCAATTTTTTGAAAAAAATCACTCATTTGCATATTTATGGTAATTTATGCAAATAACGTCATAAATCACATTTTTACCCATAAATCATATATTATTCATATTTAAGCATTTTTTTTCACTACATATATTCATTAGACCATTTGGAACAATAATACGACAAAAAAATTGGAAGAGCCAGCTTATTCCTTATGTTATCTCTTGTTTTGATAACTTATTATGTATTTCATTGTTTTTTTAACTTATTTATGTTATTGTTTTTTTTTTTTTTTTATTTCTTCCTACAATTCAACTATTTTGACTCCCAAAACAACCACTTAAACTTTAAGCAAGACCCAATAACCAATGTTTGATCTATTTTTAGGAAAAATGACATTCCCATATGTTTTGTACACAAATCACAAAAATGAGCGATTTTCGGGCTGACATGCAAAGACAAAAGGTCACGTGACCTTGTAAGTATAGGTCCGATTTTTTTTTTTTTTTTTTTTTTTTAAGATGCGCAAGACTCTTAAGAAAAAAGTCAGCGAGCGGCGAGGCGCCATCCATATGCGTTCTCGAACAATCAGAAAAATCGTGGAGGGGGGGGGCATAATGGCCCCCCCCCCCCGGCCTTATTAGGGTTAATAATCATATTCGACGTTAGTCCATGGTTTCATTGCAAATAATAGCCTTCTTAAAAAACTTAGAATTGGACAAGTGCGCAATAGGATAATCATTATATTATAATTATTATCATCATCACCATATCGATATCGTTATCATTATCATCACCGTCGTCGCCTTCGTCTTCTTTATCATCCTTACCATCATCAGTATCATCAATACCATCATCATTGTTATTATCATTTGTTTTAGATCAAGTTCAACCGCTCCCAAGAGTTTCCTGCCATCACCATTTGCAACATGAACCCAGTGATGAAATCTAAACTCGAGAAGGCGGATGACTCTTTCAGGGAGCTCTTCGACACCAACTTCCAGCCACCTGGTCCCATGGATATGGTTGACCAGGTAGTCCAGGGAGTCGGTCAAGTTGGAGGAGTTTTCTCTAGTGGGGTGGGGAGTTTCATGGGGTCTGGGGGTAATAGTGGTGGTGGTGTTGAAGCGAATAATGCAAAGACTACTCAACGACCAGGATCATCCACGGCTGGTGGTAAGAGAAGCATACGGGGCTCAAATACGTTTCATAAAGATTCGTCATAGTTGAAGAAAGTGTTTTAAAGACATTATAATACTCCAATTACCCCAAATGTGCATCGAATTTAAGCAAAAATAATTAGATACCAAAGACCTATTTAGGTTTCTTTACCCCGATACACCAAGGTATCACCTTAATCCCTTAATATTTCAGTTTTATGTCACCCCCATTAATCGACACTCCCATGTTCCATAACCCCTATGTTTTGACATCCCTATATGTTCCAACACCAATATTCAGGCCCTTCTATGTCCCGACAACCCGCGGCAACCTAATGCCCCGACACCCTTATGTTCTTATGGCACCCCTATGTTCCAGCATTCCTATGTTCCGTCATCCCCATGTTCAAATACCTTACACTGTTCCGACACCTGCAACAACACGTAGGCTACGCATGTGCAAAAGAATGCATAAGTTCTGGCAAAATGTCACTACAGGGGGGCGTTTCATGAAACAATTAGTCGGTGGTTTTCACCGACTAATATCATTTCACCGACAATTTGGTCACCACTGCCTAAATTTGACCAATCAGAGGCCTGGAAAATAGTCAGTGACAATAGAATTGTCGGTGAAAATGATATTAGTCGGTGAAAACCATCGACTAAGTGTTTCATGAAACGCCCCCAGGTGTATTCAAAGTGCCAGATGAAGAAGATGTAGAAACGTCGTCACCCTTAACCAGGACCTTCCGATTTGTTTGAATATATTTAGTTTGTGTGTGCGTCGTTTCCCTATAGGACGGCGTGCTACAGACGGAAATGTCGAAGTTGCGGGTTCCGTTGAGCCACCTAATGGTCCCAGTGGGCCACTCTCTAGTCAGGGTCAGTCTGATGCCTCTGCAACAACACTTGCTACTTCCTCTGCCTCTTCAGATACGTCTACTAGCTCTATGTTCACGGCACCAGGCGTCGGGTCAACCACCGAATCTACGGGAAATACAACAGAGGTATGGTGTCAGAAACCTCAGGGGCGGCTCCATGGATTTGTACAAAAAGGGGGAAATGTCGGCAAATAGGGGTCCAACACAAAAATCTATGACAAGCAAAAAAGGGGTCCGAACCCTATGCTCCCCCTCCCTGTATCTGCCCCTGACCCTCTCACACTATGTCGGGTTCCGTTCCGATCTTTTCCGAGGCCGACCGAGCTTTGGATGCTCCCGAGCTAATACCTCAATCACACCGACAAGACCGACAAGACCGATAACGGACCGAGCAAAAACTTACATTACACGACCTAGCCGAGAATCGGTCGGCTTTGAAATAGGTTTGAAGGTAAAACTGAAGTAAAAGGGAGCTCAGCAATATATTTTATTTTAGTCGCATTCAAACTGCTCGTTTGAAATTACAAGTTAAAATGAGATATACCGAGCTATCCCAATTTGTTCGGTTTTTTCGGGACCAAACTTAGCAAAACTCTCAGCAAGTTTAAGAGAGGCTGTTTATGCAATTTATAGCATCGAGCATACAATTCAATTCAATTGCACTTTATTTCAGACTCAGCTGCACAAGGCAGAGGTCCAAATATCAAGAAGAATGGTATACTTTCACACAAACTCATTTTCAGGTCAATCCAATATTCGGCTGAACAGGACTGTAACAATAAATACTAACTAACTAAATACTACCCCCCCCCCCTCCCCTCAGATGTAATTTAAATTTCTTTTTCCAGGTAGCTAGTGCTTTGCAGATTATAAAAGATGTTGCTTTGTCTCATTCGAGATCTTGTTCGTGCTAAAATTCATCGCTTTTGTATTCATTACTCTTTAGGCTGTCGAAACTTGGCAAGACCGTCAAAAGGGCGACTTCTTTCGTAAGCAGTCTAATGACTACCTCAAACAACAGCGTCTGATGGTCAAACTGGCCAATAAGACGATAGAGGAGCGGAAATCATTGGGCCATTCTCTGGATGACATGCTGCTGGATTGCTCCTGGAGAGGTTTCCCGTGTTCCCCGGCGTAAGAGGATGTTCATGCTAACAGGGATATTTACACAATAGTAGTAACAATGCTAATGATTAACATACTTCTTACTTTAATAATTGGCTTTCACAAACCTGTCGTAAAACCAGTTTGCATAAGTCATTATTGGTGAGAAGGACAACGGTTGATCTTTGATTTGTGAATATTTTAAAGAGCAACCCCAATAAATAAATCCAAAATAACAGCATTCGAGTGTTCTATATAAGCAGAGAGAGATCGATTGCAATACACCCCTTATTGTTTATTCGTTTTTTGTAATTTGTTTTCTTATATCGTTTGTTTACTATTTGCCGACAAGGTTAAGCAAAGATCCTCGGTCCCTTTTAGCAGTACCACTGGATGCCAACCTTGCTGATAAATCAAGTTGATGAATGTGAATGTAGTGATTAGAGAGATTTGTATTCATTATGATTAATAACTTTCTCGTCCCCTATAGGAATTTCACCAACATATTTGATCCTCAGTTCGGAAACTGTTACATTTTCAATTCCGGACTAGACGGGGACACATTGACCACCAATAGACCAGGTCCTAACTACGGTATGTTAGATATGACTTATGCCTAGGTCACATTTACTCTACGGCTAGGATACGGCGGCCACAGGCCCCCAATCGAGAGATACTCGCGGCGACCGCAGAGGATCTGCGGTGGTCTCAGGGTCACCCTAGGGCGCATCCCTATCTTTACAAGCTGTCCGGGTCGCCGTGGGATTATAACGCGGAGTTATAACTTTTTCATTTCTAGGTTCGCTGTAGCGATTGACACGCCATAGCCATGCGGTAGAGCGGTTCCACGGCGACCATTCTTTGGTCGTACGGTGACATTGCGGCTACCTTGCGTCTGCCCTGGTATTTGTCGAAAAAAGGTAGATTTTCTTTCGCTACAAATTCAAAATACGCCGTGTGGCTACCCTAACATAATGTGACTGCTACCGTATGTGACCGTGTGAATGCTTCGGCAGCCCTATAATTGCTATTGGCCGTAGATATTTTTGACCCCACAACCGCCGCGGCAAATGTGACCTAGGCATTATACAGTGGCTATGGTTATGATGTTACGCTTTATTGTCTGCATACCGTCTGCAATGTCAAATATACTAAAAACATATTAAATATTTCTTACTTATAATGATTATCGATTGCGAGGTCACAATTGACCATGGTATCAAAGATCACTGATAAGGTTGGGAGAAAATCGAAGATATTATGATTCATTGAATGTGCCAATACGAAAACTCTCTATCAGATTTCTAAATCTGAATTAGGGAGAGTTGCCTACCTGTGCAAAGAAACGTATTCTTCCTTTAAACAGGAATATAAATCTTAGCTCAATCATTGGATGTTCATATCGGAGGACGGCTATGTAAATTTAATTGAAACCTTTGAAAATGTAGAATATATCCATTATATTACATTGATGGTCCAGACATCGCGATTTTACAAAGAACTTTGTCTTGCACATACGTAAACTAGATTAAAGGTCTGTAACTTTCATCGTAATATAGCGATTTTGGAAGAGATATAAGTGTTTGGAACTCAAGATACATTGGCCTAATGACTAGCAAACAGAATATTGATTAATACGAAGATTCATGGTTCGTCTTTCTTTTTCCAGATCTGTCCCTGCAGCTCTTTGTAAAACAAGACGAATACATTCATGGCATATAACAAAGCTTGCCCAATGTGAATATTCTCAAGAAATATCTATAATTGATTGATTAACTAATTAAAGAATATCTCTAGTCATCAGGTCTTTCCCCGCAGCTGCTTGCCCAATCAGAAGATTATATAATACTTGAGTAATGTGAATATTCTCAATAAATATCTATTATTGATTGATTAACTAATTAAAGAATATCTCTCCTTATCAGGTCTTTCCATGGAGCTCTTTGTCCAACAAGACGAATACATGGAAGACCAGACCGAGGTGGCTGGATTCCGAGTGATCATCCATCATCCATCTAACATGCCTTTCCCTTCAGATGATGGTATATTTGTGTCTCCTGGTATGGTCACTGCCATTGGAGTCCGTGTGGTAAGTATGTAATCAATGGTTCCGTGTGATCATCCATTATCCATCTAACATGCCATTCCCTTCCGATGATGGTATCTTTGTGTCTCCTGGCTTGGTCACTGCCATTGGAGTCCGTGTGGTAAGTATGTGATCATCCACCATCCATCTAACATGCCTTTCCCTTCCGATGATGGTATCTTTGTGTCTCCTGGCTTGGTCACTGCCATTGGAGTCCGTGTGGTAAGTATGTGATCATCCACCATCCATCTAACATGCCTTTCCCTTCCGATGATGGTATCTTTGTGTCTCCTGGCTTGGTCACTGCCATTGGAGTCCGTGTGGTAAGTATGTGATCATCCACCATCCATCTAACATGCCTTTCCCTTCAGATGATGGTATCTTTGTGTCTCCTGGCTAGGTCACTGCCATTGGAGTCCGTGTGGTAAGTATGTGATCATCCACCATCCATCTAACATGCCTTTCCCTTCCGATGATGGTATCTTTGTGTCTCCTGGCTTGGTCACTGCCATTGGAGTCCGTGTGGTAAGTATGTCATCATCCACCATCCATCTAACATGCCTTTCCCTTCAGATGATGGTATCTTTGTGTCTCCTGGCTTGGTCACTGCCATTGGAGTCCGTGTGGTAAGTATGTGATCATCCACCATCCATCTAACATGCCTTTCCCTTCAGATGATGGTATCTTTGTATCTCCTGGCTTGGTAACTGCCATTGGAGTCCGTGTGATAAGTATGTTATCAATCTGTCAACGCGCATGCGTATAGCCAGGATGATCTTTTTCAAGTTTCAATTTTATTTTCCATATTCCATGAAACAGGTATCACAATAAAAGCATAATATTAACAAAAATGACTTATAAATGCAATTAAGTATTTAACAAAACAGTCACATTACAGTGTACAGCATACTCGAAAAAGATATAAGATAAAACGAAAATGTGGAGGGGTACCGCAAAGGTCATTGGCATTTCGAGGCAGAACCCCTACATAATCAATGCAAGTACAATGCAGTACTGAGCAAAACTTACAAATAACAAACGAAGTAAAAAGAAAGAAAGACATAAAATGGCCATTATAAGCATTAATTAGATAGTATTTATGTTGCCCGTTGTACACGAGCCGTCACGTGTGATTACCTATACTAATCAAGCATGTAAAGAAAACCTGCACGTACACCAGTACTTCAAAGCAGGGTCTGAAATGTACATTTATACATTTATATTACTTTATTAGTTACAATTTACCTCCCAAATTGAACACCTATAACCACGAAAGAAAGAAAGAAAAAATTAAAAGGCGTAAATATTCTCCAAAAAATGAAACGCCGATAATACCAAACAACAACACCAGCAGAATGACGAGATATTATGTCAGCAGAATGACGCTCCTTTGCATCGAGCATTAGAGTTGGATAGTTTAAAAGTGTTCACCTGCCCAACTAAACTATGATGGTAAATTGAGTGTTCAGTGCAGGTATGAATATAGAATAGATAAAGCGTTGCGTGTAAAAGAATTGTCGCTCCTGATCACACAAATACCCTCAAATGTAATTTATTTATTTTTGTCGATTTCAGGTTGAGATCGAGAGGTTACCCGAACCATACGGATTATGCAAGGAGGATACCAAAGAAAATATTGAAGATAATATCTACTACCAAAACTACAACATGAGCTACAGTATACAGGTACAGATTAGACAAGCGGATCCGAGGGGTGCGTAGGGGCGCACCCCCCCCCCCCTTTACATGTCTTTTCCACAGGCATCGAAGGCGCCGCTGGACTGTTTATAAATTATTTATGGACGTAATATTCTCCTCACAATTGGCGCAATTTTATGCAAATCGGCGTCATCTCGCCTTAAATCGGGGCCAAGGCTCACATAAAATAGTCCTCATGTCGCCTGGAATAGGCTCTATCTCATATGACACGGGCGCCACCTCACATGAAATCGGGGCCATCTCACATGCAGTTGGCGCAATCTTACATAAAGTCGGCGCCTTTTCATTTTGAATGGGTGTTAATCAATTTTTTAGAAAACACTGATTATATTTTATTTTATTTCATTTGACTTGATTTTTTAAATCATTTTATTCTTCATGTATAAATAAATTTACGAATATACAAGACAGTAATGTAATATGCATCTTGGTCTTTCATGTTTAAAAGACAAGAAAAGTGGAAAATCCAAATAGTCACTATGTAGATTTGCATTTTACAGACCGAAACAAACTTCTTCCCCGAAATTCATGGAAACCAAGTTCCTTGAACAGAACGGTTGAAAGTTTTGGGAGTTCCTGGGATACCAACATTTTCCAGTTGTTATTAGTTGATATTTATTTATTTCTACAATGATTTGTTTCCCCTTCATATTTCGTTAAATTGCAGACATGTGAGCAGAGTTGTTACCAACGTGCTATGATAAGAATATGTGGATGCAGTGACCCCTCTTACCCAAGCCCACTCTACCATAACGAAACATTCTACCCTTGTGATATTGATAATGATAAAGGTAAGTCCAGGCCTCTCAAGTTGCTGTTTTTTTTTGTGTGTAAGACGCTTATGAGGAAGCACCCAAACAGCACAGCAATGTAGCATGCGACCAGCCATTGAAGGGCCATTTGTATCGTAGGAAGGGGGGGAAGGAGCACCGATCTCGCTAGATGCATGGATGAAATTTGAAATAAAAAGGTCATGAACTAGGAGAGGTGGGTGTGTGTACGGGCGGGGGGGGGGGTTCCTCTCGTTTCGCTCGTGTATTATGAAAAACATGTTATAATAGATGTACCAACATAATCACAGTAAGGCTATTACATGTAAATTTGGATTTTTAGCTTAGATGAGTTAAGTAACTTTGAGAGAGGACCATAAATTATTATAACGAGAATCGCAGCATTATTCACTTTTTTTGTACATTCAGAAACTTCCTGCCTTCACGAAACCGGGCACAGGTATGAAAACGGCAGCCTGGGATGTGTGTGCCAGACCGCTTGCCAGTGAGTATTTATTAGAATCAAATTGATAATCAATCACCACTATCGGCAATATAGCTATACTATTAACTATTTTACACATATATATTTATTTGTTAATTACATTGCACACACAACTTACAATCTTGGAGCAAGAAAAGTTGTTATTTGTGATTTCTTTATTTTGTTTCGTATCAAGTGTTCACAAACAAAACATAGAAGATTTTTTCCTCCGTATCATTCTTTTTTGTTTGATCATCTGTTTAAGATTATTGTTTGTTGTTAAGTGATCAATCATACCATCTACATTGTGTTTGTATACACAAATTTCAAACTAAGAGAAAGAATTATTTATATTAACGGTTTTTCTTCTATTATTCATTCCAGTATACATGAGCATA
Organism: Strongylocentrotus purpuratus; assembly: GCF_000002235.5. Classification (NCBI taxonomy): domain Eukaryota; kingdom Metazoa; phylum Echinodermata; class Echinoidea; order Camarodonta; family Strongylocentrotidae; genus Strongylocentrotus; species Strongylocentrotus purpuratus. The sequence goes on from NW_022145615.1 coordinate 34,892,260, forward strand.
ACATGAGAGGAAATTTATATCATTTTATGTAAATGTTTGTCTAGACTAGTTTTAAATAGAACCGTAAATTTGCTACAATTTGAATTTGCACCCCCCCCCCCCCATTTAACATTTCATTAGGGTAAATGTGACATAAGAATTAACAATAATAATCAAATATAAAAGTGACGGTACTGACGAGCCAAAGTTATCTTATTGTCCCATTTTCAGTGATTTCAGCTACTTGCCAACAATAAGTTCAGCCACCTGGCCCTCTGACAATTACGAGGTAAGACCTAACATCTCATAGTTTGCTATTTATTTTCCCTACTAATTCACATTACTCTCTTTTCTTTCATTACAGAAACTTTTTTTTATATCATCTCTCTCATTCTCTCCCTTAATCTTAATATCTACACAATTCTGTTTCTCAATATTCTTATGTTTACACCTCAAGAAGAAAAAATGTGTCGACTGGGAATAATTTACGTGTTATTTTCAAGAGTTTGACATACATACATTTCGTCCGCTATGATACCTTCCTTGGCCTTAACTTGTAAATATATTACATTATACCTTCTGGCTCACAACAGACGGTATATAAAGGAGTACCAAGATACCAAACTGATGGGAAAAAAGAGAAAATGAGCTGTCATTCAAAAATAAGTTTTCTATGTTTTGTACGTCCGTTTGTCAGAATTTCAATGAATGCTATATTGGATGTTCGTTTTTCTATCTTATTGTTGACAAAGTTTTTTCTTTTTCTTACTTTCTGTTTCATAGCCTAGAAAATGTTGAACAAAATCTTAAAGATGAAGAACCATACTTTCAACCAGAAAATATGTATTTGAACACGTCCCACTGGAAACTGGAGCCCTGCCCGAGATGATTTTCTTGCTTACGTATTCCTTGTATACTGTAAGCCATTGAAAGCTCAATGTAATATTTGCATATTTATAATTAGAAAGGTGTTTTGGTCTAGTGGATACGTCACTGGACTGAGAATCACATGGTTCGAGTCCAAGCCCGGCACTAATATGCCATTGGCCCGGCCCCCCCCCCCCACTCAGTGTTATTTAGGGTACGCATATGCTCGTTCCCTCTTTTTGAAAGTACCCCCCATCTGAGGACAGCCAACATTTCCGAACCCCCCTTTCGCGGGCTTTTTGCGGGCTTTTCTTGCCTTGGAGACCCCCCTAAATCAGGAAAAATGCTCAATGTAGCCCCCTAAATTCGGAATAATTTCTCAGGAGTCCGACGAGATTAGAGAAAAAAAGAAAAAAAAACACCCCCTTTTTAAAGAAATATCCGGGTGAAAAGTCAAATACACCCCTTTTTTTACAATTCTCGGGCCGGACTTTGTCGCACGAAAAGTACCCCTTTACCGGACATTTTGGCAACACGCATGCGGTCATTCCGAAACCTGAGTGGGGGGGCCGGGGCCATTGGCAAGACATCAGTTCTATAATATGTATCTCTCCACCATGTCGTAAGTGGGTACCAGGTAGAAATTCCCTAAATGCTTTCAGCGCTATGGAACAGCGGCGCTGATTACGTAGGCGACTCGAGTATCTCTGGGATAGATATAAGCACAGTATATTATGAATTGGCCAACAAATCTATCATCTTTATTTTCCATCTTTAACAGAAGAAACTTTTTGAAAAGATGATAAGATCTAATGAGGAGATGAAGAGACAGATCAGAGGTCAAAGCCCATCTGTCTGGACAAGGTGAGGTCGCAAGAACTTTTTTTCGTAAACTCATAAATATTCTATTTCCCCTCGAACTTGTCGATATGAAAACGTCCGCGTGTTTGTGTGAGTATCTTACTTTCTTGATCTTGAGTTTGATTACAAGGCAATGTGACACTTGTTAGAATGACTGTTGAAACTAAGAATTATAAATCAAAAATCGAAATAAACCCACTTTAAAAACTTCAGCCTACCGATTTGGCTGATGTTGACTTTATCAGGACACTTATACAGGGGCGACGGGCCCGGCCCCCTGACAAAATACAGGTTTTTTAAAAAAGATGGTAACGTTCACTTTACCTTTTTTAAACAAAAAATAAAAATGCTCCCCCCCCCCATCCTGGCCGCAAAAAAATGTTCACTCCCCCTTTGAGCCAAAAAAAAAATAGTGCTTACCCCCCCCCCCCCCTTCACCCCCTCCCCCGCCACAATTATCGAGATAAAAGTATTGGAATAGATCTATACACAAATCAAACTTACTAAAACTTATACAAAGACGACATTTCTGGAGGCGGAAAAAATATAGGCAGGGCCTTTTTCGCACCGCAACTATCCAGAAAAAGCGAGGTTTTTATAAGTATTCGAATTTAATTATCCTCTCTTCTAGGAGTAACATGGCTAAATTGGAGATCTACTTTGACGAGTTCAACTACGAATATATTCGACAAGACCCGGCATATACGGTAGGTTCTTTATTACCAGTTTGGATGGAAGTTCTCTTCCCTGTAATTACAGTGATGTAGTCCGTCCGTTTGGAGTCAGAAGGGCGTTTAGTCATAACCTTTAATTCTGGCTCCGAGCATTCACTACCCAAAATATAAGTTGAAACACTACATGGATCTTCATACATTTTAGACTGAGATAAGTGCCGTACTATTCACAAAGTTTTCTTGAGGCATCAATGAAATACGCTTAGCCTCTAACAAAGCTTTCAAAATGTCATTTCTCATAAAGGTGCAACACATCGATCGGGAGAAAAGACGTGACGTCACGTGATTTTTAAATACTTGTTTTTACATGGAGATTTACATCGAACGGAGCTTATTAAAAAAAAAATTGATTCTATGACACATCAATACGGTTATGGGCGTTAATGGCATCACTACCAAAATATTCGTATATAATCTGACCAAGAGAATTTTCATTCATTGATTGAATTTGTATAATGAATACAGAAGACACTGTACAGAATCGTCCTTATAATGTTTTCTGATGGAACTGCTTTGTAGTTGTACTCTTATCCTCTTCTTTAGATCCCTGATCTCCTCAGTGACATGGGAGGTCAACTAGGACTCTGGCTCGGTCTTTCGGTCATCACCATATTCGAAATCTTCGAAGGTGTTTGGGTCATGATCTCCTTCTTCTGTTCTCGAAATCGCAGTAGGACCCGTCCAATGCAAACCATTCCGACATCGACGTTCAAAGCGAGAGCTGAGAAGTCACCTCCGCCAGCCTACGATGCAGCCTACGATGCACATTTCGCTGAAAAGAAGTAGAGTGTTATAATGGTGTTAGTTTCACACAGGGTGTTATATGGCTGACGTAGGACTACGTCACCGACTGGCGCTATATATTATGTTTGACGCACCATGCGATCTTGACCTGAGCCTTCTTCATATTGTAACTGTGAAATGAACGGTGTAAAAATGCATTGAATTACTGTTCTCGAAAGTGATATGTTCGAGATTTTAATAATTATGTACAGCGCCATGAGCGTCAGAGCCTGGCGGAGACCGGCACTATATAAATATCCATATTATTATCATTATTACAATTCCCTTCAAAAACTAACAACGTATTCGAAATGACGCAACGTGTGCAACGGGTATCAGGAAACCTACGCGAACGATGTATTTTAAAAAGATAGAGACATTATATATATATATATATATATAGTAAAACTAAATTTTGAAATGGGTTTATTATTTTTCGAAAACACCATCAAAGCAGTCTGATACGGGTCAAATTTGAGACAATGTCTATTTTAAATGAACATTGGATTTAATTTCAATCTTGAAATCTAGACTTGAAAATACTTTTACGTTATATCTCTATTTGATTTTTTTTTAGAGGGATCAAAAGCATAAAAGAGACATTTGTGATATTGAAATTATATTGCTTAAAATAACCTTAAATGAACACTTTCTTATGTTTAGGATAATCGGTCGCGTGAGCAATTCAGTGGTACTATAAAAGTATCATCCAGATTTTTGGTTTTAATATAAAATTGTTCATTCAATTGAAAAGAAAATGAACGCAGTGAGAATTCCTTGACACTTTGGCAAAGTTACTGTTGTAAAATATGTTCATATTGTAAATAATGAGTTTGTGTATAAAATATGATCTTGTGTAAATAACTGTTTTAGGAACCCGATTGAACTAAGCCTGTTAGGGTATTCACCGCTGTGCAAATAATTTGTGTGTGTGTGTTACATGGAGAAATTCTTGTATTTTCATATAGAAAATGAATATTCTGTACAGAAAATTGTGAGATTAAAGGTATAGACCAGTTTTGGAAACGCCCCCTCTCAAAAAATGAAATGGAAACTCTTATTACCAATCATGTAAAATTATATGTTTTAACTAATACGTGATGATACAAATTTTGCCGGGAAACCGCCTACTAATTGATATATTTGGTAAATTATCATATCGATCCGGCCTGGATATATTTCGCGAATGCACTTCAACATTGTACATTTGGACATCTCTATATATTTTTTGTTGTTGCGAATTTAGGTTGAAGTATTGTCATCTAAACCTCTGAAGGCAATATTGAATGGATATTTTGCACCCAAAACCCTTGAACCGCAATTTTACCACTACCGGTCTATATCTTTAAGTAAAACATTAAGTAATATTTTGGGGCGAGGAAGATGCCAAACAATACTCTTCTAAAAACAGAAAATTTCCTATGACAACCTTCCGAAATATTAAGAGGCCATCAAAAGCGTTTTTTCCTACTTTAATCTTGAATATATTATGCGAAAGCATTAACGTTAACGTTAACAAGCTTGTGTGACTTTCACATGTTTGAAATGTGAATCTAAATGTAGAAGAACATGCACATACTGATTTCAAATGTTCAAATCTATACAACATAACACTTTATGTTGGACCCCCTGCGTCGTCATTCCCAAGATTATCAATGTAGCCGATCGTTAATGATTCCAACTACAGCTTCTGTTATGGATATTAGCTATAATCTGTTGTTGTAATGTAGTAGAAATGACAATTCATTTTGTAGAAATTTATATATATGTTATGATTATCGTGACTTTAGTAAAAAGGCCTAAAGTTGTTTGTTAACTATCGGTCAGTTTATGACACAACATGAAAAAGAAAGCGTTTAATTGAAAGTGAATTCCTAATACATGTAACTGCTTTGATCAGACACATATACTTGTCATAGGTTTACTTTTCGATAACCCTCAAATATTGACGAAACGCATTTATTAGCACTGCAAAACATAAGTCACATTTGCTGTGAAATATTAATTGCATCTTCTTGATAAGGGTCCACCCACTCCTGTTTTGAATTCATAAAAACAAAATAAATAGTTGGTTATCAGCTAAAATTACTACCTTAAAATTGAAAGTATGAAAAGCGTTTATTTTGAAGAAAAAACAAATGGAAGTAATCAATGTTTCATCTAAAAAATTGATTTCGATTTTAACAATTCATTTTTAAGGCCGAATCGGTTTTAGCTTATAACTGATACTTGTGAACTGTTTTATCATAAAAATCGATTTTATTTATAACATGAAACAGCTTCTAAAATCAAAATTAATTTTAGGCTCTTAAAATCGATTTTAGGGTTTAGTGAAACAACCCCAGGTAGGATGACGGAAAGTTTTGTGTAAGAATTATGCAATATGCCCCCACTGTGACCATAATTTATGGTAGGAATAATTCCCAGGGAGTGTAGATGGTGTGTAAAGAAAGAGAAAGCAAATTTTAATTTTCTATTTAAACAGAAGTCACCAATTTTCTTTTATAAATTACTAGATGCGCCGTGCTGATATGGATGGGTGTCATTGACATAGGGTAAATTTGTTCATGAACTCCACAGGCATTATACATTTATATATGTTTTGCATAGTCGAATAGTAACTGTTCATTGTACATTGTGTACTTTTTGTAAACACTACATGTACTTTATATAAAATATATCAAATCATTTTGAAATGTAATTCTTTTTTTCAAAGAAAGGACTTATGATGGCTGTGCATTAAATCCATTAGGAAGTGTACAGGTTGATGTTATTGTTTCTCAATTGAAATAAATGGTTACATTGTGAAGTTTATATCAGAAGCGCAATTTGGTTTATTTTACATTGTCAACAACTTAAATAATAATCCCTATCGCATTTCAAAATGCTTACGGGGTTACCAATTTTACAAAATTGGATCATCTAAATACATAGATTTCCTATATATAGGAACTCAGTGTTATATTGCTCTGGTTCATAATTTTACGAGACAGAGCAATATAACACAGAGTTCATTTATTTCTTCAGATGGTCATATCTCAGCCAATACTTAACATATTCAAATTGTATTCGACATTCGGACATTATTTTTTATGCTCTTTCGGAAAATGAAGAAAAAAATTGAGAAATTCTAAAAATAGATTTGTATGATGTCACAGCTTCGGTACTCATAAACTGTTGTGAAATACCGGTTTGGGGTGTGAATTCGGGAAAAAAAACACACGAATTATGGTTTATTTTGGCTTCAGCTAGAAGAGATCCTCGTTTTGGGGGTGTCTGGAAAACCTGTGGTCACGCATGCATACAGTATTTCTACATGACTGAGACCCCTGGGATTTGAGTTAATTGGCCTATACTGATGCACTGTATGACAAAACGAATTATTTGTATCCGATTTAGTCCACTTGCCGCTAAGCAAGTTGCAAAATTCAGAAACAGTAAAAATGTACATGACTTGTGTTCAGCTTAAATTAGCTATAGAAGCTATTTATACAAAATGTATGGTCACGGCCTTCTTTTTTTCCTTTTTCTTCTAAATAGTAAATAGTATTACAAAAAAGCTAGGAGGCGGGCGTGCATGGACGAGAAACGTTATATGGGCCATAATGAAAAGGGCATTGGTTCAGAAAAAGGATAATCACAAATTATTTTGATCAATTTTATTTGGCCTTATTATGGTACGTAGGCCCTGACCGATTTGTAGCCTTAAAAGCTTCTTGGCTTAGAAATTAAAGCCACACTGTACTACTTGTAGCTACTTGCTCCCTTCATATAGAAAACAATGCCTAATCGGTCGATCCCCCCATGATCCTCTTTTTCTCATGTTATTATTATTATTATTTTATTTGGCAAATCAAGTCACATAATACAACAATATAACAAACATGAATTGAGATTAAAAAATCAATAGAAAGCATATATAAATATTGCAATAGCAGGTGCATCCGGTCGAGCTGCCCGGGTATGGAAAAAGTTAACCAAATAACTGTGATCCGCAGACCTTCCTCCCCACACCCGACTAGATGCACCTGATATTGGTTAAAATAAAGCTTTAAAAAGAAAAGATAGATGAGAAGAAAAATGGAGGAAAAAGGGAGAAAAACGAAGGAAAAAGAAAAAGAAAAAAAGAAAAGAAAGAGAAAAAAAAAGAAAAAAAAGAAAAAAAAAAAAACATTGCATGACAATTTTTTTTTTAAATTGTGAATTCATGACAGGTATAGTAACATATTGTTACTGTTAATCATTAACACCATCATCACGTTGTAAAAAAAAAATATAATATCATTATCATTATCGTTATTAACATTATTACTACTACTGTTACTATCATTATTATTATGATTATTATAATTTATATCATTGCCATCAATATTTATATTAAAACATCAACAAAAAATTAATTTTCATTGAGAATACAATTTCAACAACAACCAGTCTCGAAGCTATTGCACGATCATAATATGTACAGATGAAGGTAAGCCCTATATCATGTTAATTGAGAGCTCAGTTGATGAGATAACCACCTATCCAGTGACCTTGCAGGATGGTCTAGTCCCTCCTATAAACTAGTACAGATAAGCTTTAAAAAGAGTATCTCATCTTACAACTGTACGATCCAGATAATAATAGTATGGGAAGCCCCCCATCAAGCGACGGAAGCTGTGTATTCGAGGTGAAGGCTCGCTGGCTGCTGACTCTTCTCTAAAATGGCTCGGAACATGCTGGCAGGAGATCGCTCCAAGTTATATGAAAATATAGACTTTTTAGGTGAAGGTCAGGTAGGTGAAGTTTAATTCATATCGTTTTACTAAAGTTCACCTGTTTAATATAAATCTACATCTTATATTAAAAAGTCCCGTGACAAGTACAGCCTGTCCCATGTGCTGGTTTTTGTGTATGCGAAATTTGACATGTATTCACCCGTGCCCACCGGGCTGAGGACACTTTGGGATCAGGTAGCGTGCTTCAATACATTTTTTTCTAGACAAGATAAGAGGAATCGTAAACTAATGTTGTCAGTGTGAGCCTATGAGGTTGGAGTCACTTATAAGATTAAGAAAGCTGATAAAATTTCTGTACTCTGTAATTTTAGTATTTCTAGTCTATAGAATTAGAAAAAGAATTCTAGAGTAAAGGAGCCCGTAATCGGCCAGCTCCTGTTTTCGGCCGATTGGTTGGATGCAAGGTAAAATCACTCTAAAATACATCGCATAATAGCATAACACATATCCCACACATACCATACCATGCCAGTGTCACTGAAGAACCACATTTGCAATGGAAAATATATCCTAAAATATCACATTTTAGCGATGTAATCGCCGGTCCCGCTACCCAAATCTGAAAAATCGAGTATCTTACGCGTGTCTGTAAGAAATATGGGTACCATAAAATGAGCTTTATTTCGAGTATTTTTCAGATTTAGAGCCCGATTTTGTGCTAGTCGCAAGCTCAAAAGTATGTCATCGCATGTATTAAATCAATGCAGCCGCACACCGCGACGCACACACGATATCTCTGTCTAATTCAGATTCCAACTTCCGATCACCGCTGTGCCCGTCTTCGGCCAGGCGAGCATCAGGGAGCTCCGGCGTGGGATACCTGCTCCGCCCGCTTGTGCTGTACATCAGCGCGGAAACGCACGGCGCGCGCGAGCGCTTCCTATTGACTTTGTACATGCGGCCGTAAACTGAAACGCTCGGCCGATAACGGGCTCCAAAACAGTGAAAATTGAAATGAATATTGTCATGGCAATTCGTGATTTTTTTCTGGGATTCTTTTTTTGTTTAAATAATAATAATATTTGCTTCATGATTTGAACAAGAAATGATAATAAATAGGAAGTAAAGAGTCCTAAAAATAGGATTTTGTCTTAAGTGGCCGAAAACGGGCTCCTTTACTCTAATCTAACATTTACCAAGTCAAAATTATTCGGCAAAAAAAGAAAAAGTCACACTCGTGAGATGTCCAAGATTATTTATAGTTTGAACCTGCACACTATTATTCCGTACTGCTAGGACTGTTACAATAGGTGATTGCATTCTCAAATTAATGTGAGATGTTCAGGAGTAAGGTCAACCGGCCAAACACACGAAAAATTCTACTTGATCAACGTGATACTGTCATAATGAATGGTGATTAAGATCCAATTGATGAGTTTGTAAATTGTATATAAATAGATAATATGTTTCTTCATCGTTTTTCCTTAACGGCAAGTATTTTCCTTGAATTTTGCCAGTTATTTTGGGATAGTTAAATGACTTCAAATAAGAAGTCGACTGCTGATGGAATTGACACATTCCTACATGTGGATGGTTTAGTGAGTGATACAGCATACTCATCATGGGAACGTTTAGTTTCTAATTGTTATTATACAAATGATGCATGCTTTCATTCGTTCATTATATGATCTATCCGCACTCGAGTTGAGGCTGTGTGTATCTATCGCACGAAGCCGTTAGGCTGAGTGCGATAGATACACACATCATCAACGAGGGCGGATAGATCGTATAATGAACGAATGAAAGCATGCATCATTTGTTTTATACAACGAAACTCCTAGGTCCTTGTTATTTGATGTAAAAGTAATTCACTCAAGATTGTTTTGTGACAGTAATAAATCTCAAGTTTAATAAGGCTTAATTTAGTGCGCACAGATAGCTATAGATATAGCAAGCGCACTAATTACCTATATACCCATTTACGCATAGTGCTGCGGAAGAATGGGCTCATGCTCACGCAGTATTAAGCGCTGTAACCTCTACGTGCACTACTGCGCTCTGAAAACAAGTTCAATAGTACTGGAAAATATTGCACTCCTTTTTATGAAAACGAGTGCAATAGGCTCGGTAAATGAATCACACGTGACCGCGCATGACCAATCATTTGATTAGGATCTGGGAGTAAGTTGTATAAACAGTGTTCACTGCACTGCCAGTCCAATTCATGGCATGCCAAGGTTTGGATACCAAAACTTGGACTTTATTTTCAAACTGTGACTATTGATCACTCTAAAAGTACAGGAGAGGTACAATAATAGTGTTTCTCATTCTTCTTCTTCTTCTTCTTCTTTTTCTTCTTCTTCTTCTTTTTCTTCTTCTTCTTCTTTTTCTTCTTCTTTCTCTTCTTTCTCTTCCTCCTCTTCTTCTTTAAACCTTTCCTTGTGAGCACTTTTAAATTACAGCAAAGTTAGTCTACGATATAACTTTGTTTTTTTTTAATACATTTATATACTTTTTTTTTTTTAACAGTTTGCTACAGTCTACAAGGCCCTCGATCTTCAGCATGATGGCAAGATAGTAGCAGTGAAAAAGGTAAATCGGGATCAAGAATTTGAATTCAGCTGTATTCTAAAGGCCTGTTAAGATATGGCGCTGTAAACCCCCTTGGTTTATTAGTGTTCAGATATACTGCAGCAAACTGTGCCGCTCATTGAAATGCTCAGATTACCGAATTAATAATATCTGTTAAGTGCTTAGAGATTGATTCCATACTAAGTGCTATATAAATCCAGATATATTATCTATCATTAATTTGTTTTCTTCACATGTCTCTCCTGCCTCCTACTACAGATTAAGCTTGGGCACAGGTCTGAGGCCCAGGATGGCATCAACAGGACGGCTCTTAGAGAAATCAAATTGCTGCAGGAGATTAAACATGAAAATGTGATTGGGGTGAGTGGTTTTTAACATTCAAGCATTATACATTTAACCCTTCGATGTTGTGGGTGGCCAATCCTGCCCAAGAAATTAAGCATGAACTTTGACTGAGACTGAGAAGGGTACATTTTCTTTGTTGAACAGGCACGAGTAACTTCATGATGAAGTTTAGTCTTGACTAAGATTGAATTCATGTCCAATTTAACAATGTCACCGAAACAAGTACCTTGGCATCACAATCACATCTGACTTGAAATGGGACAAACACATGACAAGTATATGCCAGAAAGCAAACAAAAGCAAACAACACCCTTGCCTTCCTCAGACGAAATCTCCGGATCAACTCACCCGACCTGAAGAGTACTGCCTACAAAGCTCTAGTAAGACCACTCATTGAGTACAGTGCTACAGTTTGGGATCCCTTCTCTGCAAACCACATCCATCAAATAGAATTGGTACAAAGACGGGCCGCTAGATTCACCCTCAATCGGTACCACAACACCTCTAGCGTGACCTCCATGCTCCAACAACTTGACTGGACCACACTCCAGCAACGCAGAGAAAATTACAGACTGGTGATGCTGTACAAGCTCCACAACAACCTAGTAGCACTCGACACAGCATCCTACATCAACCCTGTCACAAGACCCTCCAGGACTGCCCATGCACATAGCTACCAAGTCCTCCGTTCAAGAACTGAGCAACATAAGCAGTCCTTCTTTCCCAGGACTGTGAAGAGTTGGAATAACCTGCCATCAGAAACAGTATGTGCCTCATCCGTCAATCCCTTCCGTCAATGCCTGACGGGAGGCAGCCACTAAGTCCAGGAACTTTTTACTTGCACCATGTTAATAGCATTGCACCATGCACCTGGCGCTCGTAAGCACACACACACTCATCATTCTGCAAGAATCTTCAACTGTGAAGGAGGTAGACTTAACCCAAAGAAGAGAAGAAACAAAACCTTATTGTTGATTAATACACCAGTTTACAGTTGTGTGCGCCATTTTAAACAAAGCTAATGACCTATAGGAGTCATGTATTTATGCGTAAATTAAGATTGCGCCCATGCAAATAATGATGACATCACTGCCTGCGCGCTGCGTTGTGCGCGCACATCATCATTTGCATGGGCGCAATTTTAATTTACGCATAAATACCAGAGGTCAGAGGTTATTGGCCCCAATTTTGGGGCCAATGACCCGAGGTCAACTGTCTGCGCATGCGCACTGATACAACTGTAAACTGGTGTATTGTGCCATAGAAGTGGTTAATTTGTTTTGATTCATTAGTAATGCCTTCTTCATTTTCTTTTTGACCATTTCTTCTGATGAATTTGTTTGTGTTTTTCCCCTTTCTTGTAGCTTCTTGACTGTTTTGGTCAACGATCCAACATCAGCCTTGTGTTTGACTTCATGGAGACAGATCTTGAGGTATGTATTTATTATAACCCTGAGAATACCAAGTTCAAAATTATCAAAATCTTGTATCACTAAGAACTATTCTCTGAGACAATTTTGATTCAAATGGCCCTTTTCCATGATCTTACTTCTGGATAACATGTACTCTATTATCTTTGATTTATGTAGTTTGTCTAAAGTTGTGTAGCAGAGTGTTGTTTTTATGATTCTAAAGTTTTCAATAGGACTGATTTATATTAATGCAAACATGAAGAATCAGGCATTATATATGTTATAAAGTGAAGATATATGGATCTGTATTATTATTTGATGACTGAGAAAATATTAGGTATTTCTGAGTTCCAATCTATGTCCTATTAATTGTGATTATCCTTTGTCTCAACCAATGCCCTTTTGATTATGGCCTAATTCATACCTGCCAACCCTTCCAAATAATCTGGAATATCCAGATTTTCTGGATTTTGAGGACCTGAAAATTCAGAATTATTTTTCTGATTTTCTGGATTTTGAGGACATGAAAATTCAGAATATTCAGATTTTTCAATTTTTTTTTTTTTTTTTTTGTGGTTGTTGTTGTTGTTGTTGCTAAAGCCAAATTATCTTGTTTTATCATGTGCAGCGAATTTGAGAGTTCATGTATTGCGTGCGTTGAATGGATGCATGATCGAGCAGTGAATTTGTATTCACTTTTTGGTGCAGATTTACCGCGTATTGTCAGTTATACTGCCGCTGCAAGTGCGATTTCTTATTTTTTAAGGCATACCGTGCTAAAAATTCCTAATTCTTATTTTCACATGTTGGCAGGTATGCTAATTTATGCTATGTTGTTTTATGGAGTAACAGAATTGTCTTTGTCAAGAAGTGCATCCTCTCTTGTAATTAATTTAGGTGTTTTTCCTTATTTGTCTTCTTTTACAGGTGATCATCAAAGATAGCAGTGTAGTGTTGACTCCATCACACATCAAGGCTTATACCATGATGGCTTTAAGGGGTCTAGAGTACCTTCATGCTAACTGGATTTTACATAGGGTGAGACTACAACAATCAATTACAGCCCATTGCACTATTTGTAGCTACTTGCGCCCTCTATATAGCAAACAATGCCTAAGTGGTACTCATTGGTCCCCCATGATCCCCTTTTTCTTATGTTAATTGAGAGATGATTTGATGAGATAACCGCCTGTAGGTGACCACTGGGAGGTCTAATCCCTCCTGGCAAAACTAGTGCAGACAGGCTTTAAGTGTACCGTAATGTGTCAGTTAATGCGCTTAGTTTTATCATAATCCGTTCAACTCATTGTACTGTATCAGGTAATGCGCTTAGTCTTATCATAACCCATTAAACTCACTGTACTGTGTCAGTTAATGCGGTTAGTCTTATTATAACCTGTTTAACTCAATGTACTGTGTCAGTTAATGCGCTTAGTCTTATCATAAACCCTTTTAACTTGTTACCAACCAGAGCCGGATAGTTCTTGTATAAATGTAATACTAATAATACACAGCGCATATATCCACCACACAAGATGCTCAAGGCGCTCAAATATTATCCCGCTCTGTTAGGCTAAGGATGTCAATGCTTATAGCATTGCTTACAGCATTCAAGGAATTCCTTCCTACCGGTACCCTTTTAATACCTGAATGGAGAATGGCAAATGTAGAATAATATTTTGCCAAAGGACACTTGTGACCATTAAGAGTGATACAAATAAATTGTGAGAAATTTCTGATGCTTTCTAACCTTTACAGTCGTAATTCATACTAAGACTTGTTGAATTCATGACATTGCCAGTGTTTCCTCTAAATAATTTTATATAACTTCATATCAACAGGACATGAAGCCCAACAATCTGCTGCTTGATGAGAATGGTGTCTTGAAGATTGGAGATTTTGGTTTGGCAAAGTTCTATGGCAGCCCAAACAGGATCTATACACATCAGGTTGTAACAAGGTACAAATAGTTCTCTTATTGCACCAAAAATGCACAGTTTACAAAGGCACACAGGTCTAGAAATATAACATGTACTATATTCTTTTTCTCTCCTACATTTTGAAAAACACTATGCACAATTCAACCACAGGATAAGCTTTTTAAAACATATTCAAAAGAGGAACATGAATGCATTTAGGAACCAATTGAATGTGTGAATGGAGAGAATTAAAGTACAGAAACAATATGCATCTTCATCACATACCTGCATTAACAGTGCAAAAATTGTGTTGTAAATGCTGGGGATTTTTTGTTTGGAAGAGAATTGTTGAGTAAAAAGGTAATGAAAAATCTTTTTCTCTTGTCAGTTAATTTTTGGAATAGTGTGCCCTCTTTTTTTTTACAAAATATGGGATCTATTAACAACGTCATTCCTTTGAAAAAAAATGATTAAAAAAAAAAAACGGGTCTACAATATGATTGTAAAGTCTGAAAATAAGCATCAAGATCCAATTGAAACACCACAATATACACACAGTAAGTCATGGAGGCCACCATTTGCTTTATTAAATGATGTTATGTAAGCAGTATGTGCATCTTAATGTGCGCATCAATGTCATTGCCATTTGAAATTATTTGTGTTTCATTGTGTCTTAATGTTTACGTGTCAAAGACACTCATACCTGCTTCTTGCTCTGCAGCATAACTTTTTGATGGGAATTTTTGTGTATAGTATCTTAGGAAAGAATGATGCACGTTCATGTCGAGGATTCAGTGACACAAAGATGTAACTCCATATTTTGCCAAAATGAGTATTTGATATCAAAATGTTGAGAAAAATGTGGGCTTTCCAGGTAACACAAAGACTTAACTCCACCCAACACCCCATTGAAGTCAATGGCTAGTGAAACATAGACTTAACTCCTTAAGGCTCAAGTGCTCAGTCTTTGTGTCACTGAACCCTCGATGTGATGTCTTTTGACTAATTAGACTGACTATATTCTACAACCTGTTTTTCTAAAAACTTCCTATTCAACATACTGTATGGGGTATCCCTTGTTCTCCTAGATGGTACAGATGCCCAGAGCTGTTGTTTGGGGCCAGGATCTACGGCACAGGGGTGGACATGTGGGCCATGGGTTGCATCCTAGCAGAGCTACTCCTCCGGGTCCCGTTCTTACCCGGGGAATCAGACCTGGACCAGCTGAGCAGGATCTTCCAGACCATGGGGACACCCTCAGAAGAGGAATGGCCAGTAAGAACATCAGTTTGTACACTTTATTTCTAGTTAACCTTTAAAAACTCAGTGATCCTGTATTTAAAGTGTACCAATCCCCTAAACATGTTTTTGCTCTTAAAAGCAGCGTTTAACAATGTTAAATCTGAGATGCATGGCCCTACATGTTATTAGTGTCTTTGATATGGTGTAATATTGAAGCCCTACAAAACTTGCGCTTCAAAATGACCATAAAGTGCCTCAAAAAAATGAAAATCTTTGAGTGACCGGTTTGTTTGCCGTAATAGACCGTAGTGTTATGAAAACCGTTAGGAAACTGAAAATTTTTATTTCGATTTCCAATCATAAATATCTTGATAATTAGACAGGCAATCGGCTTGTAAAAGTCTTTGGAAAGGTTTATAATTATCATTGCTGCATGAGCTAAATCCAGGATTTTATTTCAAAATCTGAGACAAAGTTACCCAATCCCTTTAACGTAAGGGGTTCCATGTTGCTATACTGTAGTCAAACGATGAGCTTCAAATGTTACTTCTACAAAGAGATATTGCAGTTTGAACACACTCCCAGGGAACTGTAAAACAATTTTTTTCAGTAGACTACTTAATAACACATGCATACGCACTCACATTGAATAGGGTGCGAGCCTTATATGCAGGTTTTTATGATATCAGGTAAACTTTTTTAGATTGATTTTCTAAATTCTACCACACACAATTTTGGTTATCTTTCAGGTGATTTGTACACTTTAAGACTTTAGGAATGAGAGAATTGAATAGTTAGTATGTTAATGATAATACTGATGATAATGGCTTCTTTCTTGGCACTCATATCCGTCGTGTTGTAATGTTGATGGTGCTCTGACATTATAACCCTTGTTATAGCCAACTAATAATAATAATAATAATAATAAATTGTTTCTTTTATAGCACTATATCCAATTTACAACTTGGATGGAGAGAGTGGCACATGTGGTATTACAATGCAGAACAAGATCTATTCAATTTAACTACTATTAGATGCTGCTTGTAAGTGTCGGCTTGCATGGTGATGTAGATATACAGTAGGCTTGTGGGTGCACCTATTATTTACTACTACTAAACTATTGTTTACTACTATTTTTGAATATGCACAGAATATGTCAGCTCTAGCAGACTATATCGAGTTTAAGAAGTTTCCAGGTACCCCTCTCCGAGATATCTTCACTGCTGGCACGGATGACCTTTTGACCCTTCTCAAAGGTCTTCTTCTTATGGATCCTTGCAGACGATGTAAGGCCACTGAGGTAAGTGTTGTTAAGTCTTAGATGGACTAAAAATTGGTTTGACGCTTTTTGTGCTGTAGTGTTTCATGGCAAAATTTCATTTTCATTTTGAATGCCATAATTTCTGTCTAGTTTCATAAGGAAAACATAATGTTTCCTATTGAAAATCAAAATTTGTTTCTTATGAAGTTTTATCTCATGAGGCACTCTATGTATTTAGTTACAGGTAAGATGGACAAAAATAGAAATTTATCCCATGAAACAATTTATTTTGTGATGATACTTCTTCAGTAAGAGTTATTATGAGAAACTTGATGCTGTCTAGGATTTTTACTCAATAACTGATTTACTCAATATTTTGTAATGCAAGTAGAGGTTTACAATTGACAGGTTTTATGTAATAGTTATTCCAGACTAATACTTTCAAAAGAAGAATATGTCAACCCCTTTCCCTTTGGGAAATGTTTCTCCAATAAACCTGTTATGTTTTATGATGAAAGGGTAACATCAGATATGAAGAAAACAAACTTTTTGAAGTAAAGGAAGTTGTAGAAATTGTTTAAATCAGCATTACTAATTGTACTTTGATCATAGTGGCTTCATAGTGTATTCATACATGTATTTTAAAATAGGGCAATGGGTAGTTAGACCAAATCTTAGAGTTCATCCCCCTTGGTCCTATTTTCAATTAGATTATGGTTAGTTTTAGGGTTAAGATCGGCTTTCTTTAGACCAATGGGATCTGGGACCAGATGTGCCACAGGACTAATAGAAGATAGGACTATAGATGATAATCCCTTTGCCATTTCCTTGATTCTGTGAGTAAAGTGAGAATTTTGTCAGGCTCTGAAGATGCAGAACACTGTTTAAAACCCATGCAAATCAAACAAGAAGTCATTGAATGTATATTTCATTTCATTTCATTTCTTTATTGTGTCCATATAGGATAACTGTTTATGTGCACATGAACAATCTTGCTTCAACATAATTATGAACATAGGAACAACATATAATTGACATTCATAGGGCCCTGTTTTAGTATACATTTGATATAATATACATGATCATGATGAATATACATTTATGATTATTTGCTTCTTTTTTAAATGAATGCTATACATGTATATGTACATATACAGTAGGCTTGCGGGTGCACCATGTGAGAGAGAGAGGGGAGGATTGAGGAGTCCTGAAAAAGACTCTCGGTAATCTTTCTTGAGGGTGTGTAGTCCTGAAAAGGACTGTTGGTGTAGTCTTGAAAAAGACTGTTGGTTATCTTTCTTAGCTTATAGTTCTAAGGAGAACTATAGCGCTTGGAGAGGATGAGTGGCGGGAGTGGCTCAACATGTATATTCACGTTGAGGCTACTAGAAATATATAACCTAGTACCTTTGTCATTCCTTGTAGGCACTTAAGATGCCATACTTCTATACAAAGCCAGCACCGACTCCAGGCCACCTACTACCCAGACCAGGAATGGTAGCCGCAGCAGCAAATGGCAAGCAACAACCCAAGCTAGGCAGCAAGAGAAAGATGGCTGATGATATAGGAACAGGTCAGTACAGCTCTGTTAATAAAGCCTACTCCTACAGTTTTGAAGGCAAGTCTGCTCTCTAAATGAACCCTCCCACTTAGATGAGTTATAGTTATGAGTTTTGGCAAGTTACACACAAGCTCAATCTCGTGTGCAACTCTTGAATATTCTTGAAATTTCTTGTTGTACAAGTTTTGTGTGAGTGTTCTACAAGCCAACATTGAGTTCAAAGTGATAAATCTTCAACTTGCCTGAGCGTAGTAATAGTCAAATCAAGTGCAGTCTTCATTGAGCTTCTGGTCACCACGCATGGGCTTGCTGACCCTGGGCATGTTAGTCATGGTAGCCACGGTAAATGCAAGGACGGGTGTGTATTTATGTGGGACAGCGGGCACCATCACATGATCAGGCTGCATTTGTGAACTCTGAATAGACTCGTACAAAACTTGCCATCGATCAGGATAGGGACATGCAAAACTCACTGTCACTCAACACACTTGTCTTTTGCTCATGTAAACCTCGCAGACAACATAGATAACTTGCAGTAAACTTGTAGTGCTCAATTTAGGTTCTTGGAAATTTGTACAATGCTCCAGTTGACTCTAAGGTTGGGATAAAGTGTGAATTAGGAAGAGTTTCTCAGAAGCTCACTACAACCATTGAGGGCATACAATGATTTGAAACAAGTTGAGCACGAGTTGGTGACAATTTTGAACATTTTCAAGTTGTACCTAGTTACATGTACGCTAAGTCACCCCAAGTTTGTGAAAGTTCTCCTAAGTCACATCAAGAGCTCCCGCAAGTTTTAATTTGAGTCGCCACAACCTGAAACTGAAACGCAGCTAAGTGGTTTTTTTGCAATATTTGAATTTTAGAAATTAAGGGTCCAGAGTTTAAATTTGAGGGCCCTTTTGCACTGGACCCTTCTTACATTCAAGCTCTGGTTGGAAGGATCCAGTGCTTTTGATAGTTACAATTTTCTTGTGTTCATTTTTGTTTTTCATGTACAAGTACAAACAAATGGAATTTGACAACATTTGTAAAGGAACTTATATGTTATTTTTTTGTCAGGGTCGACAGCAAAGAAGCTTGTATTTTGATACAGCCAAATCCTTGGGATACTGGGTAAGTTTTCATTATTATCATATATAATGCACATGTTGGCTGAAAGATGAACTGTCCTTAGAGTATATTTGTTTGAGGGTACAACAAAATCCTGAATGAAATTTCAACATTTTGTAATTTTGAGATTCACATATTTGGTGGTGAAACTTCAAATTTCACCACCACAGATTAATTTCATGTGGTACAGGTGGTTTACTATTTGTGCATATCTTGCAGATTGCATTGTTTCTCTGCTTACCATTCCAGTATAAGGTTCTATTCTATAATTGAGGATAATTAATTATAGATTCTTTTTTGATTACTAAAATGCTCTAACAAATATGATTTGTCACCATATCTATGATCAAGTATAACAGTGTCTATTACTCCCCAACCATTGACAACTGATAATTTTCAATGATGAATACACCCTGTTACCCTTAACCAACTCTGTATGTCGGATTAAATTAAGGGGAAGTCGTTCTGGGAGGGGGGAGGGGTCCTAGCAGGGCCTAGTTGTTTTAGTGGGTACACCCTGTAGGCGTCATAGAGGATTGGGGGGGGGGTGTCTTGGGGTCTTAGTCAAAGGGTTCTTTCCACAGGGTAGATTGTTCTAGCATCACATTACATAGTCTTATACCCCATTCACAGTGGTTTTGAAATTTGTAGCGGCGTTGTAGCAGAGCGGCGACACCGCCATAACACCGCTACAAATGCATTCACAGTAGAAAAGTTATCCCGCTGCAGCAGCGGGATAAATATCATGTACCCATTCACGCTGCAGCGGGTGATTTTTATTACCTCCGTAACAAACACGTGTATGCATGGCTCATGACCCGCGAGTGACCCCGATATGACCGGAAATACTTCAGCGCGGGGTTTTCGATTGCTTGAAATTGCGTGCGCTAGCTGTACTTTACACACTCTTCCTCATGTAGCCTAGCTAGCTCGATTTAGCTATGGATCTATCTATACTTTTACGTATTGCTGTCGCTTTCATTCTACTGGAATTGCAGAGAACGAATCGCAATATTTTAGTTCACTATGCTCGAGTGCAGCATTCGTTTCGTGATGAAATGGAAAGAAGGGAAAGGAGGAGAAGAAGAAGGCATTTTAAAAAAACTAGCATTTTTATTGCTTCCAGTCAGAATATTTTAATTTTTTGAAGTGTGAAATATTTTTATTTGGATAATTATAATATCTACATAATAATAAAATCAATTTGAATCCACTGGTTACTTTATTTCTATTTCACTTTATGTTCCCCATTGCTGGAGAAAAGAGGTCAGTGATAGGTAAGTAAACAAATCACACGTGTTTGTCGCGGTGTTATAGCGGAGAGCCTTCACACTGAGTAAACACCGCGACAGCAGCGGGACTGTCCCGCTGCTGTAGCTAGGCGAACCTAGCGATAGTTTGTCGCGGCGTTATCGCGAGGCGGTGTTATCCCGCGATAGTTTATAACGGGTCCGAGCCTTCACACTGAAGACAACACCGCGACAGCAGCGGGACAGTCCCGCTGCTGTCGCGGTGTTTGAGGCCACTGTGAATGGGGTATTACATTGCAGAATCTTATACAGAATGCATCATAAGAGCTGTACTTACATGTAGGTGTACAAGCATTGTTGAATGGAAGAAAGGAGGTAAGAGATGCAAATCAACAGAGAAAGGGAGAAAGAAGAGAGAGAGAGGGAGGGAGAAAGAGGGAGAGAGGGAGAGAGAGAGGGGGAGGGAGGGAGGGAGAGAGAGAGAGAGAGAGAGAGGGGGAGGGAGGGAGAGAGAGAGAGGGGGGGGGGGAGAAAAAATCAAAGAGAGGAAAATGATCCTGACATGCAAGAAGACCCATTCATTAAGTTCCAAGTTGACCTTCAAACATTGTTTCATATCGCCCTCTTTTGGGTCAAAAATGGAGTAACTACAATTCGTGCCATGTTTCTGCAATGATTTGAAGCATGAAAGAGTCAAGAGATAAGTGTTTTGCTACAATTTACAATCTTGTTTGATACAGGCATTCTGGATATCTTAAGAGGATGAAAAGAGAGTTGAGTCGGTAGAGAAATTTGTGTTAAAAAAATAAAGAGTCAATTTTAGAGTCCCTTTGGTAACAGATCAAAGTTGCCAGAGAATAATTTGCAATTGCATCCAGCAAACTGTACTTTCTAATTCAAGTATTTGAGAAGAGGATTTAAATTTAGTTTGTTACTCATTGATTTATGAATATTGCATATGCCATGTTGAATAATTTGGTGCTGCAAATTGTGTAACATAATTGATACCAAAAAAATCCTATTGTAAAGTTGTAGACTGTTGTCTGAAAAAAAACTTTGTTGGTTTATAACCTACAAACTTACAAAGCAGATTTTTAAAAATTCTCAAGTCAACTTAAAGTTTTCCAGTAATCCAGGAAAAGTAATCACCCTTCAAGAATAGAGGCCCTAAAATAGACTTGCAACATTGAAATGAGCTTTATTTCTGAAATGTTTGATCAGCAAGCTCCCCTGTGTTAGGGAAATTACATTGTGAGTACCAGTACTCTTAACCCATTGCCTATAGGAAACAGCTGGTTCCTGTATAAAGACTAGAGGAATGAAAAACATTTAGGAGTCAAGAGGTTAAATTGTACATCATTCATACAGTACACATTGCCTGGGCTTTTAGTGATTTCATACTGCTTGTTTGCATTGTGGAACAAAAGGAAATCTGAACATTCTCTATTACATTCTCCTCGACAGAAAACTGTATGGCTGTCATATCCACAAAACACTTTCCCCTTTTCTCTGCCATTTTATGAAACTTACAGATTAAAACATTTCAACAGGGAATACAACACACTCTGAATAGGTGAAAATGAACAGAAAAGCACAGTTATGTGCTAATGAGGACTTTCCCCTTCTCCAAATACCAAAGTCTCTCTAGCCCATTACCAACCCATTATAAAGCCATTATTTGCAGGTCGTGGCTTTGTCCTCGAGTCATTAGCACCCAAATGTTACTTGCCAGTGGGGATTACAGAGATATCCAATTCAGATTTAGTCTTGTGTAAGTCTCTTTGATTTATTTCATGCTAAGGAAAGCTTTATTTGAGTATTTATTCTTGGAAATTTGTCGTAACTGGGAAGAGCAAAAATATATTTATAGGAAAGTTTCTTTTTGGTAGTAATCTCGAACATAATGAATGGATTGATGTATGTTTCTGAACTGTAGAATATCGTCAGGATACAATATAAAATAATAATGAAGTCTTTATAGAGACCAAGGATAATTGAAAGGCAAGTTGACCGGTATGACCTGCCCAGAAGCATGTTTGTTTTAACTTGTTGAGAATGTATACATTGCAGGATGCTTGAGAGATTGAGAAAGAGGAAAAAGTAGAGAAAGTGGGGAATGGAAGAGACAGATGGGAAGAAGACAGAGGAAGAAGAAGAAGGAAGAAGAAGAAGGAGAAGGAGAAGGAGAAGGAGAAGGAGAAGGAGAAGGAGAAGAAGAAGGAGAAGGAGATGGAGAAGGAGAAGGAGAAGGAGAAGGAGAAGGAGAAGGAGAAGGAGAAGAAGAAGGAGAAGGAGATGGAGAAGGAGAAGGAGAAGGAGAAGGAGAAGGAGAAGAAGAAGAAGAAGAAGAAGAAGAAGAAGAAGAAGAAGAAGAAGAAGAAGAAAAAGAAGAAGAATGAAAAGAGAGGTGAAAGATAAATAGTCTTATATTAAGTATTTAGAATAATGACCTCAATGTACTCTGTCAGTGTACATGATTTTTTTTCTCCAGACATGACTACTGGTATTCTTTATTAAAAATGGCAATTAATGTCTAAAATTAAATGTAAATGAATGCCTTTTTTGGGGGTCTTTCTAAGAGATATATCACTGAACTAATACTGGAGAAAAAAAACAATATCAATGAGTAGTAATTGAGTTTCTATGTAAAATGTACCACAGTGAATAAAGCAGCAAGATAATGCATTATACTATCCTCACAGGTACAGTTATAAGTAAATTGAATGAAATATATGACATCAGTGTCCTTTAACGCTTTCAAACAGTTAGCACGTAAGTACTCTGACTGCCGTGGAGTGTACGTAGATGTTGGTATTATGATAAGGACAACGCCTTGTCACCTCCACAGCACTTGGGGAAAGTAAACAGCCCTAGAAGGGTGTCCTTTGAGCGGCACATCTTGCTTTTGTTGTTAATCGCTAGAGGGGGAACTGAGGAGAGGGTTTCCGATCCAACCCTTCCAATTTGCTCCACGCCAGGATGCCTGAGACTGAGTTGGGGGCTTGCACTGGAGTTGTTCTCACTATCTGCAAACTGATAATTGATGCCAGAGTCCAGGCATACCATGGGCAGATACAGACTTTTATGAAAGGGTGGGGGCGTTTTTTTAATTACACAATTAAGGGGGCAAATTTGTGTGAACATAGTGTACCAATGGTATGCCAACTTGTTATCAAAAGATGGCAGAGGATTGACCACTTGTATCCTTCTCCCTTTATTCTGCAACTAAGAAGTATTTAGGGAGAAATTTTATATCAGCTGAAAGTTTACCTACAAGGCTACAACATTAGTAAAGTTGTATTTGAAAGAATGATGGAGGTATCTGCCTAATGTGTAAACATTTCCAAGATGGTTCCTGTGAAGAACTCCAACACTAACTGTGAAATGCTGTAAAGTGTTACTTTATCGACAGTCTAATAAACAGTTCTATGTGTCATCTATGAAAGATTAATTTTGCAATTGCTTGTGTCAATTTATGTTACATTCACATATTCTTGGCCCCATGATCTTTTGGCAGTTCATCTCATCTTTGCATATAACCCTTTATGATTTAATAATTGCCTACTCAATGAGCTGAATGCAAATCCCCTCCAATAATATGAGATAATGGGGACTGGGCTAGTGATTTGTAAAAGAGACCTAACGTACCATGCATCATTTGTCACTTTAGGCTGGGTCTTTTAGTTATGTTTTGAGAGGGTCTCTGTGCGAGAGACCTTTGACAGCCAAAATGATCCTGTTCCCATCTCTCCAGTTTAAAGGTGTTAAGCCTTCTCTCAATACTGGCTTGAATTTAAAGCAAAAAATAAAATTCATGCATGACTAAGAATTCAAATTAAATGTGACACTCCATGTATAAGAAGAAATCAAATTTAAAATGATGCATTTTGTGCTATGTATCAAATATTCATACATTTGAGAAATGTACGGTATATAAGTATGACATTCTGTGAGGTTGTTGATGTATCATTTTTTTTTTAGTTTGCCATTTTTAATAATATATTCATGTTTTTATAAACGCATTCTGCTAAACATTTTCTTATTGAATTTTTAAACAACAACATGAAACATGTACAAATAGTCAGATTGTGATTAAAAGATGAGTATTGAGTTGGGAATTTAGTATTTATTGCTTATCATACAGAAAAAGATAAGATAACTCATTTATTTGGGTGTTTATAACTTCCCTTTTTTCCATTATTGTTCAATATTTTAATGTACTTATGTATATTCTAGTGAAAGATTTTGCCTGTTATTTACAGTACCTTTTGCCTGTTATTTGTTCTTGTAATGTGATTTTTATGGAAATTAATAAACTTAATTGACTAATTGACTGAATAAAATCTGCTTAATCTTAAAGGTAAAGACCAGTTATGGTCATGCGATTGCATTGTGAAAGAAACGTTGTGGAATCGATCAGAAAAGGTTGATCATCTAGCATATAAGTATTGGTGTGTACTGCAAGGTACTGGAATCATCAAAATGATAAGAAATTTAGCCCAGTCTTCGTAAAGTTACAAGCACTGTACACAGAAAGATGTATATGGGACTACGCACATGTGCGCGACACGTGCGTTTATCTCTCACACACCAATAGATTAACTAATTTACCAAACATATCAATTGGTAGGCGGTTTCCGGCAAAAATTTTATCATCATGTATTAGTCAAAACATACTTTTTCACATGATTGGTATTAAGAGCTTCCATTTCATTTTTTGAAATTGGGGCGTTTCCAATACTGGTCTTTACCTTTAATCTTAAACCCCTTTTAAAAATAATAAACTGGTTTGACTTCTCAAGTTATCTCTTCTCTCACACTCAATATTTCCCTTTGATGTCACACTTAATTTCCAATGACCATACCTGAGTGTTTCAATTACCTGCGGTCATAACTCAGTGAAAAGGACCATGGGTATCCTATGCTTCCTGGAAGCTTCTCAGTCGCCATGACGATTGGTCCAATGTCCTGGGCAATTCAACTGGCCTTGTGCTTCCTTTAACTGAAATATTATGATCTTGTCTTTAAAGAGAACTTTCAGTTCTGATGAAGGTGAAAATGAGCTCACATGCTTTCTCATAGTAGCAATACCACTGAAAGAGGATTGCTTCTAAAATGCCCTTCTATTCCAAATATGACTAGATATACATCTATGTTCAAAGTTTTGTTTAAATCTGTGTGTTGTCCAATTTAGCCAAATGTTGATGGAGTGCATTTTGCAAGATTTTGTCACTTTCCTATCATCTTGATGACGCACAAACTTTCCAAGAGCAATATAATCTTATTTTACTACATGTTCAACCTATGATACCCACACTAAAATAAAATTAACAATAATATCTCATAATCAAAATTCAACTTTAATTGTCTTTAATCAATCTTTTAACTTTTTGATCTTTCACACTTTATTTTCTTAGGATCTTTGTGAAAAAACAGTATTTTTTTGTTTGATTGGGTTGATAAACAAACCATGATATGATCTAAGAGATTAAGAGATTTGCAGAGTGCCTAAAGAGTGTCTTGGTTTGAATTAAGAAGGGAAAGGGCATGTCAAGGATAGATTATAAGTTGTTCCACAAAGGATTTACAAATTTGTCTAGGGTGTATTTAGAGCTTGAAGCTGTTTAATGCTTGTTTCTTTTCTTTCCACCATTTTTAAACACAATGTGTGTTTAAGTGTAAGAAATAATATTAAGCTAACTTGATACTGTTGCTATCTTTTAAATACTACAGGGTTAATGGATTACCTGATTTGTGATTAAAATGTCCTTTTGAATTATTAGTGATTGTATGCTTTAGCAACATTTGCTCTGTAGTCATGACATATGACTAACTCTAACAACCAACTGACAACAACACAAGCCCTAATACTGTTAGCTTTTACAGACTAGAAGAAGTTTATACAAAACTTGTATTAATAAATATTGTATGAAGAATCATCAAATAACACTTACAACATCATTTAAACTATTAAAGAAACTAGTTTAGATTTTTTGGGGGGTTGAATATAATTTCTGTTATCTTGAAGATGTATACAATTTTATACAGCCATTTGGAAGTCTGAGTAGTGAGAGGGAGGGAGGGGGTGGGGGGGGGGGTTATCTGTGATGAAAGTTAATGTTGTGTCACACTCAAGTCAAGGTATGTTTATCCTTGACTCTACTTGTGTTTGTCTCATGTGTCAATTATCCCTTTCCACTTTTCTGTAAATTTCTAAAGAAGTCTTCATACATAGCCAGAAATTGCCTCACCACAAACAAAGGGTTTAACAAAACAAAGGGTTAAACAAAACAAAGGGTTAAACAAAACAAAGGGTTTAACAAAACAAAGGGTTAAACAAAACAAAGGGTTAAACAAAACAAAGGGTTAAACAAAACAAAGGGTTAAACAAAACAAAGGGTTAAACGAAACAAAGGGTTAAACGAAACAAAGGAAGATGAAATTCCAAATTGCCTTTGGGCCCTCCAAAGTTAATTAGATCCTCAACTATTAATTTCCATTTGAGATTTATCAGCTGTGATCTAGTTCATTTGTCATCAGTAAACTGAAACAGGGGCAATGCCCTTGTAAGATGCCAATATTCAATCATTTATTTGACCCCTTTTTCGCTTCTCCTAAATTTGACTTTTATCCCAACATGTTTATTCCATTAGAAAAGGGGTAGCATGATGAGATAATAGAGATTTGCTAAACCCATTGAGTCAAACTTGATTTCCTTTATTGAGGTTAGGCTGGATGAATTTATTGACAATGAACTTGTTACTCATATATTTCTTTATAGAGTAATTTTTAGACGGGTGGGGGGGTGGGGGAAGTGGGTGGCTTTTCCCCCTCTCTCTTCCTTACTTGCTTTATAGAGAGGGGAAATTTGTAAAATTGTGGAGGGGTACCTACATGTTAATACATTTTGACTCACATGTGGCAGGAATTTTTGTATTATGTAACCTTCCTTATATGGGGTTGGGATCAAATATTTTAAAAATCAAATGTTCACATTTCTTGGTAGCTTACTGTAAAATAACTATATACATGTATTTTTTTGTTTGGGGGGTTTGGGGGATGCTAGCCAATTCATTTCCCTGTGTTCATCTGCATATCAATTTGTCAAAGTGGCATTAATTGAAGACTTGATTCAAACATTACCACTCATTAGAGATAGCCAGTACTTATTAATCTAATTATCTCTACCTGTATGTTCAACTTTAACCCTGACTTGAGAAGGGGAAATGGCTGTCCCCTTCCTCCGACTCTTGATAGGGGGGAAGGTATCAATCTGCAGCTCCATCTCGCCTCGCCTCCTGAGGTTACCGCTGGTTGGAAGGGACCGGTCAGTACCCATCCTGTCTTGTACCCCTCCATTAATCCTCCAATAATTTTGGAGGTTTTTCAATATTGTATCAATTAATGAGAATATGAACATCAGTTTCTTTGCATCTTTTCAATTAAATCATGGGTGCTTGTTTGCAAGTGTGATTTGAGGCTTTTTTTTTTAGGCTGAGATAGTCCAGAAGCATCTAGTCTCAGTGAAGATGTTTTGATCCTTGTGACTTACTTTCCATAGATAAAATAGATTCATTCTTTTGTGAAGAATTTCTTCCAATAATCCTCTGCTGTACCATTCAATCGTACTTACTCTTTGTAAAGTGTTGTGTATTGTGGTTTATGTCTGCACTTTAACTTGTTTTGTTGCTGCCAATTTGATTTTTAAGCTACATTAGCTATATGTACATGTATGTTGCTGAATTTGTTAGGATATACTTGTGAAAAGAACATATAAAAACATTCAACTATGTCTTGTCATTGTTATTATGATTTTTATTTCTTTGATTCAAACATTTATGAGTGTATACTTCCACGGCATCAAAGTAAAATGTCCTGGATTTAGATGTATGATTGTTTGAAGTAGTAGTTTCTTATACCTGGCATTGCCACAGGTAAATAACGGATACACTTTGTACTAGGAAGCGTCCACTTTATAGATCCCCCAGTGACATTACTCTCCTGGTCCTAATCACACACGTGGGTCTATCTATTTCTCACCTGTGCTTCCACTGTGACTTCCATGTTTCATTTTCGGAACAGGAGGAAGATGTTCAGTCGCTAGAAAAGGTATTTCTGTATTCCCCTGAGACCCGTCAAGTTTGACTCGTTGCGTCGTGTCGAAAGCCTTCTTTTTTGGGAGAAAGGCACTTCCCGTTTTGGCGCTTAAGGTGTGTGCCCTTAGGGTATGGAAAGAGATGTTATGACTTTGAATTTATGAACATTCATTATTGCATGGAAAAATTAATACTGGTGTATCTATTCTACGTTCAGAATTATACTATGCTTTAGTGATCACATGCAGGCTACTTGTTGGGTGAAATTTTGTCATTTTCTCTTTACTGGGTACATCTTTCCTTTTATACATGTAGTTTGCTTTTTGAGGGAATCCTCCTGTTTCCTGTATAAGAAGATAGAAGTTTTGAAAAGTTTTAATCTTCTGAGATAATTCCTATATCAAGTCAATTATTCTTCTCTTTTCCATTATATCATTAATTTTA
This sequence comes from Strongylocentrotus purpuratus, assembly GCF_000002235.5. Lineage (NCBI taxonomy): Eukaryota > Metazoa > Echinodermata > Echinoidea > Camarodonta > Strongylocentrotidae > Strongylocentrotus > Strongylocentrotus purpuratus. The sequence continues at coordinate 34,921,440 of NW_022145615.1, forward strand.
TCAGTAAAAAACAACTCCATCTTTTTACCCGTAAAAAAAAACTTCATCTTTTTTTCCCTTTGATGGGGCAATTGTCTTCATCAAACTCTCCTTGGCAATGTGTCATGAAGCATGTCAGTAGATTGAGAGCAAAGACATCGAGACAAAGTTTAAGAATAGTGCGCAGTAATATTAAAAGGCAAAGGAACAGAAAAATACAATGTGTCATCATCTTCTATAAATGCAGCTAAAAGGTGTGAAGATACAATACCTCTCTTTAAAAGCTTTCTTTGAAATTTCTCTTAGAATATTTGTATGAAGTTGAATTTTTTTTGTTTTTATTGGGGGTAATATATTAATAGTCACCATCTGGTGTTATGACTGGGTTTGCTTGAATAATAATAGATTGTATAAATATAAGGATATCGTAAGTTTTTGGTTTATTCTATTAACAATAGAAATTTAAGTATATCAACTCAAAGCGAAATGCACTTCGTTATGATACCCATGCTGTTTCTAAACATGTCTGTAAGAATCAATTGAATATTACTTTTAATGTGCAGAGTGTTTTGGATTAAAACATCATCTACGTGAGGCTGGAAGGACCTGTCTGCTATGAGATGTGTCACAGAGTCTTGACTCATTGGTTCATAGACTCAAGGCAGTTTCGATTCAACAAAATCTGATGATTTAGAAGGATGATCGTTATCACTGCTTAAAAGCACAGTACGCATCACCTCTCGGTAGGCAGGATGCAAAGCGTTCCTTTTTTCGGAAGCAGGGAGGGGGGGGGATCTGAACTGACATGGAGGAGGGGGTCTGTGCACAGTGGACCCCTCCCCCTCCCCCATATGGAAATTTTAGGGATCTTGAGAGAAATTTATGGGGATGTGCTTGTCCATTGCTATTGAGCAAATACTGAAGCTCTACCTAAATTAATCAATTTCTTCTGTCATTAGTCAATATTGCTTCTGTTTGGTAACAATTGATTGAAGGCACATGTCCAAAAAGTATCAAGTCAAGATAGTTTGTTTTATGTTTTACCAAGTAGTTGAAGGATTTATCAGAAAATATCTGACTCTGCTTTCCCCTCCAAACAGGAGACAAGGTTGAAAAGTCTTACGAACAATAACTGACGTTTCCTGCATTCAAACACCTTCAGGTAATCCTTTTGACAAATGATAAAATGATAAATCAGCTACTGCTTCCAGAGTGATGTAATCTTACCTCTCGACTGATTAAGACTTTTCATCCCCAATCCTTCATCCGACCGACGACCGACAGCCCAAAGTCATCTTGGCAGCGTAGTAACCACCAGACTCTAGGGGCAATCCCCCATGTTTTCTGTCGGTAGATAACTCACAGACAATCTCTCTTTGCTAGGCTTCATTAGACGTGACAAGCTGAAACTTCTCCCCTCCTCCACATCAACCTCATTCACACTGCTAAATGTTCAACATTTTGATCTCCCAAGATTCCATTATTATATTTGGGTAGCCATCTATTAGAAAAAGGTAAATGTCAAGAAACACTGTTCTAGATTACATTTAGAATTCACAGCAGCTCAGTATTGCTACTGTATTGCTGGTCATTGACTAAAATGAAAGAAATGTGATGAATAGTTTTTGGAGAATTAGGCTTATTTTGTACATACAGTATCTCTGAACAGAGGTCACTTTAAAAAGGGAGACTTACATGTAGTCTCATGATTTCTGTGGCACATTCATGAATAAATAATCAAAGGGTAATCCCCTCCACAGGGGGAGGCAAAATGTACATGTATGTACCTAGGCTACCAAAACACCTCGCATGCTGCTTGCTTTTGTCTTCTTTGAGCCTTGAAAAATGGGGGATGTACCAACCTCTTTCTGTCGTATATACCACTGGATATGTTTGTTTCACTATATGGAAAGAGAAATGAAGGGGCAGGTTCAATACAGATTGACAAGCTATGGCCCATGAGGCCGATGGCCAATGAGACCGACACCACTGAGACCGATGGCCAATGAGACCGACACCACTGAGACCGATGGCCAATGAGACCGACACCACTCTGCTAATCTGAGGAAAATTTATCTGAGATCAAACGTTGATCTTGTGGGCTGGTGGTCTCTTGGGCCAGCAGACTCATGGGCAATCAGTCTTATGGGCAAATGAAATGGTTGTGTGGGCTGTTGGTAATTCTTTGGAAACCCCAAGAGTAGCTCTCTCTATTGAGTTAAGATAATAGTTTTCTTGCGAGCAAACATCAGATATGATCACTAGGGATTGTGTAAGGCCTCCATTCACATAGTCATAAGACGTTTCACATTTTGGATCAGCTTAAGTGGGAACGCATTCCCAATCTGTCAAAATTCAGTGAGGGGTGTGAAACTTCAGTCACCCTAGCACCCTGTGGCATACTTAGAATCGACTCAATGCAAGCCTGACGGTTTGGATGTGTGAATCACTCGCAAAGTTTCCTGTAAACCCTCTTTTTTCTTCATCGTTCGACACTCATGTACTGAAAGAAAAGCTCAAAGTAAAATGTCAACATCTCTCATTAAACAAAATTGTGTTGCTTAGATAACATAAAACCAACTGGATGATTCCACAATTGAACAGTTAGAAAGGTAATACAGAAATCAATGACTGTTGTAACTAAGTACTAGTGTAACTGACATATTTCATTATATATTTCACTACTAATTTAGATCAACTGATTTTCTTTTGTAGCAGTTTGTTGAACATGTAATATTTAAAGATATTCAAAATTAAATTCCCCGGATGCTATTTCATATTATATCCTGCATCCAAAATGTATTGGTTTTTGATTGGTTGTGAGCTCTTCATGTGACCAGAAATATTTCAACCAATTTAAGGTTGCTCTGATAAAGTACTATTTGGGACTTGTAGGAAAAAAAGTTTGTTTTAAATATTTGAATTTTTAATTAAAATTGTTACATGTTAAAATAAAATTAAAACTAAAAATCTTAAAGATAATACAAAGTTTTGGTATGGGGTCATGAATTTGGTTCAAATGAACATATTGGAAGCATTTGCGATCCTACAATATTCAGTGATCATTGTCCCGGTTGAAATTGAGTCTAAAGTGATGAAATTGTAAATAATAAACTCTTTATGTTGTATAGCGCCCTTTCAAGGTCAAGATATTAATTTACCGGTAGCTATAAAACAATGTTATTTGACTAAAATCGACCGATTTGCTATTACCGTTTGGAAATTATATATCACGACTGCATATTCTGACATTTTCATGGTCGCAGCTACCATGGCCGTATGGCCGTAGGCGCTATTCAAAATTTATCAAAATTTACCAGTAAATTTTACATTCAATTTATCTCGAAAGCAGAAGTTTTTTAGAGGCCAAATTTGTCGGTGCTTATAATACATCCATTCAATTCAATTCAATTCAATTCTGGTTTATTGTAAATAAAAACATACTGAATAAAAAGTCTGGAGACTCATACAATTTAGTCTACAAATTATAAATACATACAAGAATAAAGAAATCGATACCTTTAGCAATCTTTTTTATATTAATTACTGATTCTAATGAACTAAACAACTAATTTCAAACAATCGTGAAATAATTCATGTTCTTATTATGCAATTAAAACGTTTAAATAGCAAAATATGTTGTTACCATTTTCTAAATGTCATATGCAATTTTGTTATACACTTTCAGATTAATATATAGATGATTATCCGAGAGATATGATAATACAAAATATACAATTTATGTTTACTTACAGAGTATAGTCCTATCATTTTACAGGTAGTATGAAATCTGATTTAATCTGATTAATTGGCATGACAAGAAATTAATTAATTACATCTCGGTCACATATGGTCATTATATTGAGTGAAAATATCTATAGATTTGAATTCAGGATTCGTGTGAAGTGGGGAATGGGAGACTGCCTGTAACGCTCTGTTCTCATTTTGAGGGTATTGAGATGGAGAGAGTTGCGGAGAGTGCGTCATGAGATAGTTTGTCTGGTTTCAGGTAAGAGATGCCGGTGGCGGTCTGAGATCAGTAGGGATTTAACAAACTTTTCGCAAAGAACAGAGCGTCGTCCAAATAGTCTGACAACACTCAGCGACTGCAGAAGTTGAGCATAAGACATTGTGTTGGGAAATGTACCAGTGATAATACCCAATGCTCTCCTCTGCAGCCGCTCAATGCTGTTTACTTGAACAACAGTTAAACTAGATGACCAAACGGGTACACCAAATTCAAGACACGGACGAATGTACATCATGTATATCAATACCAAGTCCCGAGTGTTGACACTGTTCCTTTTCAGTTTACTCAGTACATATAGTTTGCGTGATGCGTTTTTGACAATGGCTTTAATGTGTAGATCCCATTTAAGATTATCTTGGATTGTTATACCAAGTGATTTCATATAAGATACCACCATATCCATAGGGGTATCCAAATATATCAAAATTGTAAAGAATCACTATCCAGCCAATTTTCAAAATTTACCAAAACTTTGTAATGCCTTTAATAATTAGTTTTTTTTTTCAATAAATTTCTTTAGAAAACAATTTTTTAAAATTAAAAAAAAAGAAAAGAAAATAATACAATTTTTTTTTGGATGCAGGATGTAAAACAAATATACCTGCCTTCTTTTTGAGGTTTTGGTTAAAACTATGAGCCTCAGTGACTCCAAAAGGAACATTTGCTTCGAGGCTGCGCCCCTCAGCAAATTGTACTATTTGAGTCACCTCTTGCCCATAGTTTCAACCAGAACCTCTCAAGACAGCGTATTGTTACATATGCTTCACACATTCATAATAATAATAATAATAATAATAATAATAATGACAATAAACCATTCTTTTATAGCCGTAAGACATTATGATGTAACATCCAAGTTCAAGTTCAATTTATTCCATACTTTAATCAAAATTATACAATATCTCTCTTTCTTTCTCTCTCTCTCTCTGACTCTCTTTCTTTCTCTCTGTCTGTTTCTCTTTTTCTGTCTCTTTGTCTGTCTCTTTGTCTGTCTGTCTCTCCCACACTGTCTCTTTATCCTTCTCTTCTCTGGCTCTCTTTGATGATTTGAATTTTGGTACTTTTTTCCCACCAATTTTTGCTGGGAAAAGTATTCATATTTATTATAAAGATAATGCTATTGATAGAAAACAAAATAGCAAATTATGTCTATTGCCTGTAATGTACCTGGCTCCTACATCTTTACATCCACACTCATGAAATTTCGTTTTTGTTTCTTTGTTTTTTAACACATCATATTTTATTTTTTTATTTCATTTTACTGTTGTGCAGTTTAGACTTCTGAATATGTATAACTTTAGCAGCTGATTTTCTGATCATGACTTTCATTACTTTTAAATGCAATCAATCACACATCATTTCAGCATATATTTTAAAACACAGAACATGATGACAAAGAAGCAAGCATTTTCAATTTTAAACTTTAATTTAGCATTTTATTATGCAAATAAATAAGAATATGTACAAAAGTAACAATTTTTCACACAAACAATTTTGTCAGGAATTCAACTTTGAAAACAAAACAGAAAAACATAATTATGATACAATAGTCAGTCCAAGCATGAATACAATCATTTGTCATATACACTCACATATATGCCAGCACTTTTGTTCTCAATTAATTAATTTATATTTCTATTATTCTACCCTCTTTAGAATTGGTAATTCAGTGTACTGGTTAAATCGAGGAAATTAATTTCATTGGATACTAGTCCAGGACTTTTCTCTCCAGGTTTTAGCTCCCCCCCCCCCCCCTCCTAAAAAAAAAAACATGTCAAAAGACATATCTACATGTATGTTATTTCCTGCTATTTTTTTATTCTACTGTGTCAGTTCTCAAGAACTGTTATTAAATTCATAATTCCACAATAACTAAACACAAAAGAACTGATAAACATGTATTCACGATTTCACATCATTTGCATTCATCCAAATATGTACAATTAGCATGATCGTTATTCATATTCAATAAATTAAAGCCTACATTATTTACAGTAAAAATCAAATTTTTAAAGGAAGTCATTTGCACAGATGTTAATCCCTTGTATTAGAACTATGCTTTGTTGATATCAGACTTACAATATAGTGAACAATCAGGAAGAAGGAGAATTAAGCATTAAAGGAATATCTATTTTCATCTTGCATTAGGATAACAAAAAAGTATCAATGAAAAATGTCAGTCCTACTGTTTTATTCCAGTATTCCTATCTTGAGAGGATACAATTTTGTAGTCAGTTTTTATCTTGATATATTTTGTAATTACGTTTGTGATTCTTCAATGAATTTAGCCCTCCTGATGAAAACACACACTTGAAATTAAATTCTAACCGAATAACTCTTCCTTCATCTGTAGTCAAATATTTCCCTCCAGTTTGCAATATATTTCTGATCATTCTATAGATTTTCTTGTCATACCATCAATTTAATTTCATTACAATTGGTCATCTTGATTCTTATTATACTCTATACAATAACAAGAAAATTATTTTATTAAAAAATTGTGCACAAAATATTCTTTTGTTAGGTATGTCCCATTGTGGTCATTGGTTATGGACACCATTCAAGTTTTTAAACCAAAGCACAAATGATGGACATGATATCAACTTGGTACATGAATGTATGAATCCAAACAATGTTTGTGATTTGATTAATGATTTGTTAATATCTATTTATTTGTCTTGTTAGCCAATGAGTTAGCCAATGAGTAGGATTTTCCCCAAACTTGTACAGCCTCTTTCCAATCACATAGTATTGGGGTTAATGAGTTTCAGATTGTATGATTGAACCTTTTCCTGCCAACCATAACAATCTTGGTGAATTTACAGTTGTAAATAAATGAAAAATATTTTAATTGCTGATTACCGGTAATAATCTAACCAGTAGTTTGGATTTTTCATTCCACCTTTTTTTTCTTCTTCACTTTTTGAAAGGTTTTTATTGCTTAAAGGTTAACACTTTGTTATGATATTTAAAAACAAAAGTACTTTGGTCTCAATAACTAAGATATCCCACAGCAGTTCAGTGTCACCTTACATCTTTTGATTATTTGTTTTCAGCTATGTAAGATTGAAAGATAAAAATAGAAGTTGCCAATTTTGAGGAGTGAAATTTGATTGATTGAGATCTTTAGTAACTTCTGAACTGCTATGGTTAAAGATGAAGCGTGCTCTTATAAACTGGTGCTGCACTCTGGTACTTTGCACTGGAACTTTCCTGTTAATTCCTGCAATGGAAATGAAAGAGGGAAAAAATGATAATTAAAAGTCTATTGACCGAAATTCAGTCAGATTCAATCATAATACACAATATTTCTGTTCATATAGATTACAAACAAAGTTTAATGGTTATTTTTTAATTAATCATCTTAAGAAATTTAGCCTGTGTAAATATTAATTGTGGGAAGAAGGAGTAGGAGAGGAAGGAGGATACTTTGGATGGACAGTCTGCAGATATTGTTGGAAGAGAGAGGAGTGAAAGAACTGGGAGTGGTACTAATACAGAAGGCTAGGAGCTGAGGGTTTTGGAACAACATGATTGCCAAAGTCAGTCGATATGGCACTTAGAGAGAGAGAGAGAGAGAGAGGAATATTAATAGGAGATACTTTTTACTTTTTTATGTCATCCAGTACCCATTACCGTAACAAAGGATGAGATCATAACATTTGATTGGTTGGGGATTTTAATATACTCAGATTAATTGCAACACCATCTATCATAGGGCCCTATTCCATCTTTGGTAGTAAAGGCTTTTCTCTTTATTATTTCACTCTGTATTTTTCACCAGAAACCATAGAATTGAGGAAGTTTTCATTAATTGCTGGAGAAACACTCAGAGTTATGTTAATCATGCAGCACCTTTACTGTTGCATAATATTTTAATTTAAAAAAAGAAAGAAAATAAAGCAATATTTCATATATAAAATTATGCAATGTGTTATTTGTGCTTTCACCTCCCCTGATACAAGTACTTCTTACACGGAAACCACATGCGTGAATGAAATTTCCCCCCCCCCCCCTTTTATTTCTTCCTTTTTATAACAAATACAAAATTTAAATAATGTACTTAGTTTTTTATACAATTACTGGAGACAGACTTTTACATAAGGCCCGGCCTTCCTGTCTAGTCTCCAAATACTTTCATTAATGTACATGTTTAAAATGTTTTTCCCCTTGTCCATCATGTCTTCTCCACTTGTGTTATCCTCATGTTATATATTGATACATGTATTATATTCTAACTTTTATATGTTTGTTTTCCTTGTATATTTTTTAATGAAAGTATTGAATAAAGTGAACTTGAACTTGAACTTGAACATGCATATAATCATCCATTTCCTCTTTTCTTACCGGTGTTTCTTTCAGGAGGCAAGGGAAGTACCGCTTTGAGCAGTGGTTTCTTCGTAGACACTTTGCATAGCGTCGAATACACCTAAAGTCATCCGTAGAGCAGCGGCCGCAGTCAGGCTCCTCGGTGATGAACTGACATGCTAGGCAGGACGTGTGCTGACACTGACCTTGGCAACTCTGAGGGACATCTGCATTATCTCTAGATTGGACAAAGATACAAGAGAAAGTGCAATTAGAAGATGTTATTCAAACTGTTATTGACGATATTTAGTTGTCAAATTGTAACTTAATGGAAAGTTGAGTTCTGGGAAGAGGTGAAAAATATTTTTTGAGCGTTATCATTGTTATTATGCAAGTGTGGAAGAACATCAGATAAAAAATGTTCCCTGAAAAGCATGGCTCTTCAAATGCCTTAATATTCTAAATATGGCATGTAACATCACGAAAATCGGGACATATTTTATGCTACATGTTCGTGTAGTCCCATATACATCTTTCTGCGTACAGTGCTTGTAACTTTACCAAGACTGGGCCAAATTTCTTATCATTTTGATGATTCCAGAACCTTGCAGTCCATACCAATACTTATATGCCAGATGATCGACCTTTTCTGATCGATTCCACAACGTTTCTTTCACAATGCAATTGCATGACCAGAACTCAACTTTATCTTTAAGAAATGGATTGAAGAAGACCATTTTGTATTGAATTCATATTTACAGATATGCATCTTATCTCTCAATGATAAGACAAGCATTGTTGTTCAACGTGTCTCACACAATTAATTCCCTTTTTAAAAAGTATTGTTTGCTTACTGAATAGTTGTTGCTGGGTTGGATAAACCTCAGACAAGATTTTTCCATCAATAACTTTGTCTGGAATGTAAGCATTTTACATTATATTAATAAACACAATAGCTGTTCATGGAGAGAACGGTGAGTGTGGTATCTCAAGTCAACTCTAGTTTGGTTGCCAATACATTTTACCCTCAAGAGGAATTTAGGAAGAGAGGGACAAATATGTGTGTACTTTACAATCTTCCATAAGAGCTCTATGATTCAGACATTCATGAAAATAACAGGTTACACAGTAAAATTGTAGTTTTAAATATATTTTTTGAAATGTAGTCATGATATTACTAAGATTATTCATATGTTTTGAAATAAAGTCCAAGTAATATTCTTTGATGTAATGATGCATAAAGCAACATTTAAATGTTGACAAAGATACAATGTTTTCTTTCCTCTATGACCAAGTCACATAGTCTCTTCCATTCTGTCATTCATTTACACGTAACATATTCAGGGATTGTGTAAAGATTACACATCATATTTTCTATTTTCTTTAGCTAATTAATTTGATTATTTCTACATAAACAGTACTGAGCAACTCTTATTTTATGTAGGCAAATGGATGTAGAATGGAAAGGTGCATTTTTTGTTCATTATTATGAAACTTTCTTCAGTATATCTTTCATTGAAAGATTTGAAGAATTAAAGAGATACATAATAAATAAAAGCAGATTGAAAGGGCTCAAGATGTATTCTGTCACATTGTTTTTCAACTAAATGATATTGTGTTCTGCATTTGGAGAATTATATGGAAAATGTTTACTAGCCAAAAGTCATACAACTGGCTACAATAGCTACAGAAATTTGTATAGCATGGGGACAAATTGGTATCAACAAGCTAGTCACTTTGAGTGGCACATTAGTGAGAGCAAAGTACATTTTAGTATGATTTTCTTTTAAAAACTAATTTAAGGTGAAAATATAGCAACAATTTTATTAAACATCCAATCTTTTAGTCTCATGATTTCCTACCACAAGCACTTCAGACTCGATTCTTTGGTAGTCAATTATGTTGGAGGGATCAAAGATACCTACCTAATATATTAGCGTTTAATGTCACATTGAACACGTTAAAGCAAAGCCATAGGGGCTTATAAAGCGCAGACAAAAATGTGACGTTCTTTAGGCTTAATCTGTCATGTCAGTTACCCCATATTGTTAGCTATTACAAGGAAATTAATATTTCAATTGTTGTATAACATGTATGTATGTTTAGAATATGACTAGAAGCTTTTGTTAATACAAAAACTAGATGCAATGAATCCAAACAGTCACACACTTTTCAAACTGTTAACAGTGAGTAATATATCCTTGTCCAGTTTATTTCATATCTGTTACGGCTACAAAGAGTCTGTTTTCTCTTCAACTATTCAGTGAATACTGCAAAATTTGCTATGTATGTGACTGATGGTCAAATGTGTCTGAATAACTGACTGAAATAAGTTTTAGGACTCTTAACTTTGTTTGAAAGGGTCTTCAGTTAAATAACCAAAAGAAATGATCTGAATGTCATGTCTGTGACGTTTGAAATGCCCATATTCAATTTATGGATATACAATGTATTTTCTTTGTACTTAATTGATTGTAAGCCTATGAATTATTGCTCATAATCTCTTATGATTGATACCAGCATCCAGCAAGTCATATGGTACTTTTGACCAATTTCTGACAAGGTTCTTTTATGACTTTTTAACTTTGGTTGCCAGCCAGGCAACCAATCACCCTAATTAATTGCTTAGGTTGATAACTTCAAATGTCCATGATCATCATCAGACCTTCATCCAATAACATTTTATTGATCAAGAATAAATGATCACTTCAGACTGTAGTTTTTCTTGTATCGGTATTGTGTCAATCCAATATTTTCCTGTGTACAATGTATTTGCATAGAACATGGATGCCAATTAGCCTAGTTCATACATTTTATTTTTTCATATTTTCAATTTTTTTTACATGAAATTCATGAGTATTTTCAAGAAAATAAAAAATGGTAATAAACAAAACAAAATGCACATTGCAATGTTTAGATGTTGTTTCTTTGCCTCGCTTTCTTTTCAGCTTATTATGTTGTCTCCTATGATTTATAGTGTTTTTGTTTTCATAGTGGCTACCTAGTATTCAAAGCGGAAAGATATCCATCTTACATCATGAATACATACATAACCCCATGATTATCAACATTTGTATTTATTATGTATTTATTGGTATATAATAATCGACCAGCAGCACAAAGCTGAAAGGGTTAACTCACAAAAAATACAGTGATGTAGATTATATACATGTACAATAGTATAACAAAGCATAGTAAATAAATCAGTAACATAATGACAGTACCAAGTAATAATTGTATTGCGTTCGTATGTACTAGCAGCAGATATATAAGAGCAGGGGAAGGTATATAGCTCATGACAGGGAGAGTGATAGAGCGAATGGGGTAGGAAGAGGGGGATGAGAGACAGGGAGAGAGAGAGAAAGTAGGAAATGAAATGAACTTGTGTAAATAATCATATTATTCCTAACTAACAAAACTACACATCTTACAATCCTGCAGCAAATTATTCATCGTACATGTGTATCTAAACCCGTTGCAAGAGACCTAACAACTACACCTGATATTGGTCAAAGTTCAGTGACCTCGATTTTCTTTTTATCAACATTGGGGGGAAAATAATGCTTTTGGTAGACATGTGTCTTTGGAACTATGAAACAATGCCTTTATATTGAGCTACATGTCATGTGAATATTTCTTCCTCTCAGTCAGGGCCTACATAGATAGTCAAGCCAGTAATAATTGCATTTGTTTGCTCTAGAAATTATGTAAAAGTGGTGCCACTGGGAAAGAACAAGAAAATAACCTGACCTGAAATTCACCAGAAAAAAGCTAATAATGCGAGCTTTTGACAATAATTCCTTGTCTTCGTCCCCGCCTCGATTTGCGTTAATTCCTATATATTTTTCTGTCTGTGCGGATGATTGTCTTCCTCGTTTAAATTCTTTGTCTACGATGTCTACGAGAAAGATTGCTTGAGCTCGCATTTTTCTAGACTTTTCTCTTCTTCTGCCAGACATTTGCGGACATTTTATCATTTTTTGCTGTTGTTTTAATCTAGAAAGCAGAATAATTTAAAGCCGCGCAGTCGTACGTATAGTATAGTACTTAAGGATGGAATTCAATTTTGTTGGAAAGGGGTGGAAGGCTATATAATTTTCGATGAGTAATGCATAATGCACTATGGAATTATTTGAAGGGTCATGAAGGATGCTTCATGTCATGTATATATAATATTCAAGGTTCAAATGTTGAGATATTTTTTTTTACAATGCGACTTTCAAATTTCCATGACTGCTTCAAACCACTCGATGTACTAACGCAAAGATGTGCGTGATGTATTTGGGTCAATCGGTATTTTGTAAGTATTTATCTTTTCATTTCCTATTTCCCAACGGTAATAGCCTAATAAATGGGTTGAAATATAATGTTTAAAGAAGATATCTTTGTAATGTGTATAGGTTAGAGATAATGATACGGAGAGATGGTGACAGTGGCTTGGGGGCTGTGAAGTAGAAGGAGTTTAGATAGAGAAGGCGTGATGGCTCAGTGGTACAGAGCAGTAAGTTGTCTTGTACCTGAGAGGCCCCGGGTTCGAAACCTAGTCGATGCGATAGTGCCCTAGCTTTGGTATGCCATTAACACTCATTACCAAGTATCTCGCACAGGACCTACAGCTGTGGCTACGTCTCAGTTCCCTATAGTTGCTTACAAGCATTCTTATACTTTTTTAACATTTAGGTAAAATATACCAACGAACCAAATCTAAAGATTAATAAAAAATTAAAAAATAAACTTATATCCAACAATAAATGTGGGGTATAATGTAACCACGTGATATTTAATACAAGATAAATTATGTGTAGGCCTGATTAAAAAGCAATAAAAATGTGTTTGGAAATTGAAGTCTCGAAAATCATCAAGGTTGTATCGATTTGAAAACAAAAACATCGTTAGGAAACCATCCACATTGACACGATGTGAGAAACATTTGTTTTATCAAAGACTTCATTTTCTATGGTATGAAATTATTTTCCCTTCTATAAATTCTTATACATAGGTTAAGAAATGAATTTGGGGGTAAACAAAGCGAGCTCTGTCAGTTGATATATTGCCTCCGTTTGGCCCATAACAAGGTGTTATATTACACGATATGAATTACCTTCATAACTAATCAGCGAGAAAACACATTTCATGCCTTATTATTTCTTTATGACCGTTAAGTCAGTAAGAGTGAATGAAATGAGTTATAGCCGATTCGAACGATAGGTGACAATACGCTCTTTCAAAACATACCACACAAATGCATTATTGTTTTATCGTTAGGCATTTGTTTCGTTAAATAGGCTTAGCTCCGTAGTATTAAAGGGTTGATTTCTGGTAGATAAGGGTGATAACTAATTTATGAGATTTCTCATTCCATGATTTCAAGTGAACTCGGATGTCACAAAAGCAACGTCTGATGAAAAGCATTACCTTTTAAATAATTTCTTTTTTTTTAAACTTTGTATTCAAAAGTTAACTATGTCTGTGGTTCGATATAACGAGATCTGTGACTTCTCCTTTCCATATTTGTGACTTTTAGCAAGATTTAGGAACTTTGTTATAGGCTAGTTGTGATGATTCAAAAACCTTTTAATTAATATTGTACCTATCTACCATGTCCACTACACAATGAACTCTGCAAATTAATTTCTAGAAAATATATTTTGACAATGGAATTGCATATTGACCAGTGCTCTCTTGCATTAGAAACATTTGGGGAATTATTGCAATAAAAATTATTAAAAAATACAAGTCTTAAATACACTGTCCTGATTAATTGAAAATCAAGTTGCATTTATCAAATATTTATATCATAATGATTTTAATTGGATTGCAAGAGCTCCCAGTATTCAACATATAATATCTTTAATATATTCAGTCCCGCGGGATATTATATGACCACATGCATCGGTATGTTTTGAAAAATGGTGATTCAAATATTTGGCGACAGTGTTGTATTTCATTCACAGTGATTGATGCCTCATAGACGGTGTTTGGGGATTCTCTTTCCATCTCGCATTACCTCTGTGTATTGAGAACAAATCATATGCTCCAATTGTCTTTTTATGTAAGAATGACAAATATTACTACCAGACATTGTTTTGATTAATAAATACAAACATTGTTTTGAAAAAAGATGTTACGAAGAGACGTTTGGATATAATGTTGCCACGGGCTGATGTTGTCTTCCCGAATATCAACTTTCGAGATTCGGAATTTTCTAGCGAAAACGTACAATAACAATTTACCCGATAAGATAATTTTAAAATACCATTGAACCACCTTGCTGTTTGCATATGAGTTGACTGCTGCCCAAAATAAAATTGAGGGGGGGGGGTAGGGGTTTGGGGTTGGGGCAGCCCCAACTCATTGCCTCTTCCACATGAAACATTCCAAATTAAAACAAAAGAAAACGTTGGTTAAAAACGTTTTAAAATAATCAGGCATATGTTTGCCTACTAAATGTATAATGATCAAGATGATATCGATGATTGACGATAATGATGTCAATTATGGTGGTGATGGCTAAAGTATTTTTCAAATATTATTTATTTTAAAACCTGGTTCAAAGAAAACTACGTGACCAACAACCGTGCTGTTATAAGAACTCTCCTCCATTCTCAATCCTAACATCTTCACCAAAACATCCCAATGCCTTCATTCTCAATCCTAACATCTTCACCAAAACATCCCAATGCCTTTATTCTCAATCCTAACATCTTCACCAAAACATCCCAATGTCTTCATTCTCAATCCTAACATCTTCACCAAAACATCCCAATGCCTTCATTCTCAATCCTAACATCTTCACCAAAACATCCCAATGCCTTCATTCTCAATCCTAACATCTTCACCTAAACATCCCAATGCAGTAATTCCATATCTATCGGTGAGAAAATACATTTTGAATTCACCGATGGAAGGAAACTTTCATTAGTGGATTTCCCGTTGATTTCCCCCTCTTCCTCCTCTCCCCCTCTCTCGGCGATCAATAGGTACCCAGCCGAAGAGACCATGGCTAGTCGCGGCCTGACTGCGGCCAACGATCCGTGAAGAACATCTCCCTAGGGGCAGGCACGATCCTCCTATTTTAAGTTTCAGCCGTTTCAGAGGGAAGGATGAGTATGAAAGGGAAGCGAGGGGGGGGGGGGTAGCTTTGACTCTTCACTGCATGTATCATATGTCACAAATGTAGATAGATGCACGTATAAACAATTATTATTCAGGTGAATTTATTTGAGAAATGGTAATGATGACAGAGTTCAAGTTGCAAAGAAAACATCATTTTGTAGAAGCTGACACCAGTCTCAAAAGAGACGCATTTGACTTTAAATCAGTCGTAGCTCTGACCATGAGAGATAGGTACCAACTTGACACCTGGATGGAAAATGGCAAATGTAAATTAACGTCTTGCCAAGGACGTTAGTGCCGGGCAGGGATTTGAACCCCGTACCTTGTGATCTACAGTCCGGTGACTCCACTAGACCATAACATTATATATTGTATTACTGTATAGTTTATAATGTCATTATTTCATTTCATTTGTGGATATTTGAGTGGAAAATAAATCAAATCAAATCAAAATCAAAATCAAATCAAAAACAACTCTACATAAGAAATATTTCATTAAGAATTTGCCCCTTGTGAACTTGATTCATCGGAACGATATTGAATGTCTGCTTGGAGTCAGAAGGTCGTTCCGAGTCGGTTCTGAGTTAACGATCTTCTGGCTCTCAGCTGTCGACTGAAATCCCTGACACTGATCGTTGGAGTACCTTGAAGTGATCTTTGCTCTCTAAAGGGGATGAAGCTCAAGTATTGTAACATTAGTGACCTATACCTAGCCATACTGCCCGTTCTGTGTAATTTCATCGACAAAAAAGATGAATGTACAATGACCACAAATGTTCAAATTCTCCGATTCAATCATAAATCGACCAACAACAAACAACTGAAAGAAAAAATTAGCCCCATCCCTACTTCCTCCTTCGACTCATTTGCCTTCGTGATTGATCAGTGATGAAAGCTCGTTATCTACTTCACTGAAATGTCTTGTGAATCCTCATGCTCAAAAACGATCTTGGCATAAAATGCGTCAATTTCTAACATGCGACAAACGCATGTTATCAATTTATTTAGGAGGAAATGGATATTATTGTATTGTATTGCTGTCAAAGGATCAAAAGGAAATTGAAACGGAGGCCCCTTAAACAAACTTACTAATAATTTGCTATCGAAATAAATTGAAAAGTATGACAAAGTCTAGATTTGTCACAATAAGTGGCACCCACGTATTTCTATCTATTTCTTTTTGTGATTATTAAATTATCTTAAAGTGTTCTTGCATGATAATTGGGTCATGGATTAGTCGTCTTTGATATATTGTTTTACAAAGCGAATAGTGGAATCGGATTAAGGAAATAAAACCCATGTGACCGTCAAAGTTGGTCTCATGAGCATTCTAGCCATTTATTTGTAGTGGGTTCACTACAACCAACGGCCCCTCGAGACCCCAAAAATAAACATGGGGAAGACAGAAAATATATAGGTCTCATGAACTGTCGGTCTTGAAGGCCGTTTCGTTTTCCCATAATCCCATACATGTATGAAAATCGCTGTTGAAGATTAGTTTTGAATATAGATAATTCAACAAATCAAAAACACAGAACGCCCCCCCCCCCCCCACCCCCCGAACCTAGGAAACCTTATCGTGCACACAGTCAAACGTTTCCTCAATTGGGTCTGAGATTGATAATCGCTCTTGGCCACATTACACTTTCCATATTTTCCCGAAGCATCATCATTGTGTTATAGACCCGACTCACAATCTTTCCGGACGTTTGGGTTACGTGCTCAAGTAAGATAATTATATTTCATGGTCTGTTAAGAATGAGATTGGTGGTCCTGGGTACATGTTGCTCTTATAATGACGCACCCGCTTTCTATGCGTCAACGCATTACTCTCTGAATCCAGTACATACGGACCAATGTTTAAATTTGATGCGTAAAAGACAAGCTACAAAATAATTCAAACGTCAAGGGTGAAAAAAAACAATAGATGCTCATCACACGTGTTTGTAAAGGATGTGGTATATTGCTGCTATATACATTCTGAAATGCACGGGTTTTTGAGAACTCAAAAAATTACCCCCCCCCCCCCCCCCCCCACATACACACCAATTCGTCATCCGTGGCTTAATAACATTTTGTTTGGCATGTGTTCGCAACAAATGTCTGTCTGTATAAGCCAAGGGTTGAATTTAAATAGGGTGTGTCGCGCGCGACCAATCAAAATATAGCCCTGTAATGTGACTATTGGAAAACTTTCATTTTTTATTTTTTTATTCTATCCGTATCATTTTTATCAGAGATATAAATACATTAGTATTCATCGGCACACAAAGTAAAGTGGAGCACAGAGGAGGCGTACAGATATTACATGTGTTAAAAGTAAATCAGGAGGGTGTAAAAATAGGTCCTTGTGAAATACCACATTGTCACAGTCCGGTATTGGAGTATTCGGTGTGAAAAAGTAGTTAATTGCCTACAAGTAGATATAACTTCTTGGTTCGTTTCTCCAAAACCAAGTCGCCCATATGCGTAGCTTGGCTTACGGAGGATCGACACGCCCCCTTCAAAGGGAGACAGAGGGGCGGGGGGGGGGGGGCACTCGTGGGAGACAGACAGACAGAAAAATAAATAAAAGAGAGAAGAACAGGGTGAAATGAAAAGAGAAAAAAGATGATAACATGATACGAGTCGCTTCCATATTCCGGCAGTTTGTCCACATTGTAAAACGATGCTCCCCCTCCCTCCTCTTCAACTCATTGTTTACACTTTTCATTCTCTCACTTCTTGTTAAACTTTTCATGTGTTCCTGGCTTTGACAATATTGTAACATTACCAAGACCCATTGTGTCTCAAACGTTCGATCAAATTGTCTCATTCACATGTAGACCTACACGCTTTCAGTAATTGCTTTAAAATCTTTTGATTTCCCTCTCAAATCTTCCTTTTCCCTACAGTGTCTGGTCACAACAATTTCAATTATTGTCTCCTTCACAATCCTTGAAAAGAGAGTAGCTAAAAAAATCCCCTGGTCCGGGGTGTTTCCTCGTTATGACCTTCCACAAAAACGCCAACGAAATTGACAATGACATCGCGCAAATATGTCTTGTCTTGGACTTGGAAACATGAACAGACTCAGAAAAGTTCATCCCTAGTCCATCACGGGTAAATTGCACTTAGGCTACATTTAATTGAAACGACTGAAAGACAAATGTAACCACGGCAATGACTGAATAATTATCTCTGATATCTCATAACCATTCTCAACATTAATTTGATTTAGAAAGGGGTTGTGATGGTTTTCAAGCACTGAACCAATGGATCAACAATACTTTAAACGTACCCCTATATAATTGGATGGATAGATAAAATAAATAAATAAATAGATACTTTCTTTCAGCATGATTCTTTAGTTCTAGCCAAGTTAGCAGGAGGTTAAACGTGACACTTCTGTATTAAAAATGGTTCACTGACATAGAGTCTACTTGATGGGTATTTTAAGTTTCAGGTCCCGAGATAATTTATCTCCCAAAATAAACTTCATTCTCTAGCATTCCCTGTTGGTAGAACTCAATCCTTCATTCGTGCTATATTTACCCATGTACAATAAAGGGATCTTAGAACCGGAAGGTTCAGGATTCAAAATCAAGTATATGCATTCATCCAATATGAAAGAAAGCCCACGTGCCTGTCTGTAGGCTCTTCTGTGGCGAGCACAGTATACATACCATCTTCCAGACAACAAGAGTCGGTAGTGGAAGATCACTTTCATTGAACTTTCCAAATCAAAGGCATTTCCGGTTATCTCATCTCTCTGAAATCCTTCCTGAAGGAAGCGATATATCTTGAAATGCTTTGAGGTCTATATCGATGTCATTTCTTTTAAATAAATGACGACTTGGCGATGTCCCACGGAATACACGTAGGCCCGTGACATAATTACGAAGCCATCATGTTTCTCGCTACAATTCAGATGGTTGAAAGAACTTGTGAATTATAACTTATTTCATGCTTATCATCACCATTTATTCAAAAATTAGTGGAAGAGGTCAAATGAACGCTCACTCAGTTCAGATCTATAAATACGTACTCTTTCTTACCCGTCGATGTAAACCTTAACCTAAAACCTGATTTAACCTGAAACAAAATTTCCAACATTATTGTACGTTTTATTACTTTATAATTATGATAATTAATATATCATTAGATTATTCATGCTTCTTTAATGTACCATCAACAGATATTATTTTACCTGCTGATGCTGCTGCTACTGATATCTTAAATCAGAATAAATTAGATATCAGATCAAGAAGCATTTACGAAAAGTTGTTTTCTCGACTGCAGCTCACGAGGCCGAAAATATCGTTTTCGCGGTTTTCCTGAAAAGATTTATCTAAGAGTTCATGAGAACGATGGGCCATGAGACCGACAGGCCATGGGACGGGCAATGTCGGTCTCGCGGGCTTTCTGAAAAAGACCGAGTGTTCAGCATAATGACCTTATCGGTCTCAAGGGCTTGTTGGTCTATTGAACCTACGAGAATGTCCCGATTTTCCCAACCCAATTAAAGGTTGTGACTCACAACTTTAAAAGTGTTTTAAAGTGCATTCACTACATTCGTCAACTGCTCCGGAATTTTAGAAGTGCTCACGCTGAATTAGAGATCACATTATAATTAAACGCAGGGTGTGGCACGTCCTCTGTCTATCAGAGTCCATCTCAAGAAAATGTTGGCTGACAGTCTTGAAACATCACCAACAACAAAGCTAAAAGGAAGATATGTGTCATCGTCTCCCACACCATCTTCTAGAGTCAGGATAGATAGAGTTAGGCTGCGTTCATGCTTAAATTTTGAAGGCAGAATGAGCGATCTGAAACACTCATCGTAAACGCTCATCGTGATCGCAGTTCCACAATGTAGTGTTCATGCTTACTTCTCTGGCTCCCCCAGGCAATTCTCAGTGTGTGGCCTTAATTGGTCTTCCAGCTGGATTCGCAAACCTTCACTGTGCATGCTACGTAGACCCACTAGAGGTCAGTGCGTTGACCCCATTTAAACGCGTTTACAAATTGTAAACGCATCTTTTTGTGAGTTTACGATCGGCGATCGTGATCGCCGTTTTTCGGTGATTCTACAAAAGTGAGCTAAGACGCAACCGTGTTTTAAACTAAACGCGTAACAGATGCCTGATTCTGGCCGTCAAAATCAGCATGAACGCGCCCAAAGATGGTGCTCTGAGGTAATTTGCCATGATGATGAAATCGAAGGAAATTGGCCTAAAATTGGGAGTTGAAATGGTGCGTCAAGATCGGCTGGGTTGTCTTCCATTTTGCGGTTTGAAGCAAGAAACTCGATACGATCATTAAACACTGAAATTCGATTCCTCGCTAGTCACTAAGATTCCTTTTTTAATAGGCTTGATCTATATGCTAGATTATGACATGAATCAAGAGAGTTTCCGCTAAGATTTTCATCTAACTATATTTGGAATTCAAAGAAAAGGCATCAAAATAACAGAATTTCACAATGAATGGGGTTTATGACTTAAGAGGGGCAGAAAATATGTACAAATGTGGGTACTGTAGCAACAATCTAAAAGGAAGGGGTAGGTTAAATGTAGTGCACATGTAATGACTGTTCTTGCTACAATAAAAAATACCACGTACGACGAATAATCTTTGAAAACAATCGGCAGTCCGTCACTTGGAATAAAATTTGTAGGGACATTTTGGAATCTATATTGTGCCTTGAAAAGAAGTGCTATGAATACTAGTCGGTTAATTCTTGTGGTAATCTAGGCACACCGACTGTTTTGACTTCAACTGTAGAACCATTTAGAACGTCTGATAGAATATGTATAACTATGTCTACCTAGCCTCTAACCTTCGTGAATGACGAAAAGTTAGGCAGCATGATCAAGAGTTACTGCTTACCAAAAATAGACTTTGTATCACAAAATTCAACTAAAATAGATTTTACTTTCCCTCATAACGTTTATTAACAGTATGACATCACGGATTCGTATTTTATTGTTATCCAAACTGTTTTTAAATGGTTGATGGGAGTTTAATCAACATCATGACATGATTTTGATTGTGGGTATTGAGAGTTATAGCTGCGTGTCGTTATTAGATTTACTTTGATTGAATCAAGGGCTCCCCATGCTACCATTCCCACACACGCACTAACGGCTGGCATTTTAGTATTTAAAGCTCCGTGGTCCTCATCAATGCTAACGAATTCACACACCAAATGAGCTATTCACCTAACTAACTTTCTTAATTTCTATACAATTTTGAAAATTAAAAAAGGGTACTGCTTGTGTTTTCTGTAACATGTCACTCCCTCAGCAGTTAATTTGACATATCTGAAAATTGCATACTTTCCTTTCGCCGAGGCAATTCAGTCATGTATAGGGTTCATGTTTCAACTATTACTGCATTATCAAGGAACTTTACCTATATCTTACCTTTTCAATCCATATCTTGAAGAGGTCAAACCCTTATTAACATGCTTCAATATATTTTAACACATTTTTTCGCTCTTCATTTTATTGTTTATATTTCCCCCTCCAAAGTCTTCACAAATGCCCATACTTATCCTTTTCATTCCCCGTGTGCATTGCATCCTAGTATTCATTTCAATCCTTCAACTCTATAAAGGCTGCTATACCTGAAGATCGTCCCTTAACCCTTATTTGCACTCAGCGAATGAATATAACCCCTTACATGCTTTTAGAAGCAGGATAAGATTGGGATAAAGGTTCACATATTTTGTCAATGATGATGTATACCTTTATCAAACCCTTCAGAAAATGCGAATATCTCTCGTATATCATTAGATAACCTCAGCACAGGGGTGTCGCTCTTGGGGTCCCCCTCGCCATAACTACAAAAACTTAAGTAGATAATGTTTTCAATTTACGTGTTACCCTCTCCCTCATTCTTCAAGATGGATCCACGCTCCTGGCTCTTCCTTCGCTGGTGTTCACTCCTATCAAAGATTCAAGATGGATCCACGCTCCTGGCTCTTCCTTCGCTGGTGTTCACTCCTATCAAAGATTCAAGATGGATCCACGCTCCTGGCTCTTCACTGGTGTTCACTCCTATCAAAGATTCAAGATGGATCCACGCTCCTGGCTCTTCGCTGGTGTTCACTCCTATCAAAGATTCAAGATGGATCCACGCTCCTGGCTCTTCGTTGGTGTTCACTCCTATCAAAGATTCTGACATTACGATAACATTTAGGTTAAATGCATCCCCACCTCAAACAAAACCTCCAGCAAAACTCTTCCGGAATCTGGACGGAGGGTAAAGGTGTCCCCTTGCACTATTGGTGTTCACCGCCCCCCCCCAAAAAAAAAAGTCTTGAGGAATCCCGGGCTACAGCGGGAGGGGAGGCCAGTGATAGTGTTACAATTTCATCCCGAGCGGACGACCTCTCACACGGAGGATGTCAACAAACCTGCATGACCCTTAGCAACGACGACAGGTGAGCTGTGGGGGCCCTTAGCAACCTATGTGTGCAGCTCCAACATCCGCACGGCAAGATCTAATTTGCAACATTTTCATCTTTTCATCAGTTCATGCAAAGGTTACATGGCTCATCGAATCATGTAATAAGACATGC
This sequence comes from Strongylocentrotus purpuratus, assembly GCF_000002235.5. Taxonomy (NCBI): domain Eukaryota; kingdom Metazoa; phylum Echinodermata; class Echinoidea; order Camarodonta; family Strongylocentrotidae; genus Strongylocentrotus; species Strongylocentrotus purpuratus. The sequence goes on from NW_022145615.1 coordinate 34,944,440, forward strand.
CTCAGTATGTTCTGATAACGAAGAGTTGGCCCACGATGAAGCTACGTGAATGTCAGGACACCAACAAATACCTTTTTATGGAATAATCTATAGATTGCGTCTACACGTCTACAGATAACCAGATAATCTCCGACATGTCAAACGATAAAACTTTCGACTCCGGATGTCTTTACAAACTTGTCAGTGTTTCTATAGTTTAAGAAATACCTTTATCAAAATATTTCATGAGATTATTGACCAGTAGTCGAATTCTCCCCTGCTGAACTGTCGACTGAAGCCGTTAACACCATCTGACATTATCTCCTATTAATGGCATAACTTCGTGTCATCTTGAAGATTACATATACCTCCCAAGAGTATTCAGAATTTTCACTTGCAAATACCAAGGGTCTAGATTACAGGTGTTCATACTTTACAAGATAGAGGACAGGTATAGCTGAGACTTCCAGGATAAGACATGTATTTTTGTTAGAAACTTGAGCTGATGAGTCATGTCTCTTTCCAGGACAATGATGGACACTTAATGAGTGATAGATAAGAGCAATGTTATCCTGTCCTAGACCAGACTTAATTCAAACATATCCGTCTAATCAGTCGATTGTGTATAACTATAATTTCCACTAAAGTTACTACATATTACTTTAAAATTCCACTGATATTTCTTTAGAGAAAGACCAAAAATCTAGCTAGGGCCTTTCCTCTGGCACAAGGAGTTCATAGAACTCAATTCTTCAATCCTACCCTTTTTTACCTTCCAATCGAGACTGACACACATCACTACTCGAGTTTCTGGCAGACATACGCACGTCAACATTAAGGTCAATATTTGTGCATTCTTGGTACCGAATATCAGAAAGTCAGAGAATGGGTAATATTGATCTGCCATGAATTTTGACATTCCAGGGTTTGGGAAGTGAACCCGCCCAGACTTGAGGCAGGCATGTCATCCAAGTGTACGGCAGGCTGACAGCTATCGTCACAGGAGCTGAAATATAGGACACGACACGACATCTTGGTCATATCAAGGGATGTTTGACTGTTCCCTGGACATTATCATGAACCAATGGGTAATGTTAATCGGCTATGAAATCTATCATTCCCACAGTATGGTCCATGATGACACATTCCTCGAAAAACACATTTTTCCAATATCGGAATAGATAGTTACGACGTATCCGTGACTTTTCTCGGTGAACATAAGAGCATGTCATATTCGACATGGATTTGCAGATATTAGTCAGCTCATTCATGTCTGATACATTATTTTAATGAGTTTTATAACAATAATTATTATTATTATCAAAAAATAACTAGGTGTCAAAAGTGCCTTTTTGGAAGGATAACATTTCAGCACGAAAACTAACAATTTTTTGCATTTTTATATTTCTTTGTCACAGACATAATCAATCATCCCATTCGACACATTTCGCACCGTATTGAGCTTACATGAAACTCATATTTACCCGAATCGACTTCTCCTTATTCTTCTTCTGTCAAAAACATCATTAGCCATGAAAATGACACGACAGTGTTATTTGTTATACGTATGTAACTAAGTTTGGGGTGTTGTTTGATTCCCTAACCTTCCGTGCGTTGAATAAGAGAATGTTTATTCACGAAAAGTCTACCATTTCAAAGATGAAAAGTGCAAACCAGTCAAATGTACCGTATGCAAATAAAGATTGTCTGCCAACCTAAGACTTCATCGCGACCGGGTCATTCAGATGGTGAAATACTGCTAAATGAAAACTATATATTTTCCTTTGCTACAAAATGATTGATAACGGCTAAATATTGACAAAACCTTTATTTGACCTTGAGTTATAAGAGTATACTTTATATTACAGCAATGATTAAAATTACACGGTCTTTCCAATGCCATACAGATGCAATAAATGTAATTCATATCGCGTCATTGTGATCATGGTATAGTTATAGGTTTGTACAGTTTACCAAAAATATGGTCAAATTATTCTGTAAATTTATTACCGCACTTGTGAATTGTCTTCAAATCATTAAAGGAAGGGCAGAATATATAAATATTTCTAATGAAGTATGGATAAAATGCTCGCCCGTCTTCTGACCCCCCCCCCCCCCACCATAAAATAAGTGTGAAAGCACTAAACCAATACGCCACTATTAACAACAATGAAAGAAAATAAATTGTAAGGGGAGAACAGACAAAAAAAATAAATCATTCAATCTATTTTCGGTATACGGAAAGTAAACTAGTTGTTGCTATGGTGGATAGGTCTAAGGAAAATTTCGAGATGACTGCAGCCAAATTTTTCACAAAATAAATCCAACAACTAGGCAAATATATGACGTGTAGCAAGTATTCTTTTTCGTCAATACAGTACAATACAGATCGCCCTTTTTTGAAAACAGGAAAAGTAAAACAGTCATATCACTAAGAAAAACAGGTACGCCCTATTTCATTATCACCAACATTATATTTTAGTTATTACCTGGGTGTGTTTCTGAAATAAAAATAAAAGATGAAACACTTTAAAATTGATAGGTTTCCAAAATAACTTGATCATCGTCCAGTTACTGACAGGTTCATTGTGTATTGGGCGTGCCATATCTCTAGAAATGGTTCAAAATATTTGCTTGACGGGTCAAAAAGTCTAATTAGGCGACTCGCAACATTTACAAACAATCCATTTCTATGGGGTCCCATTCCAATCTCCTAGGAAACTATATTCTTTTCTTTACGATGGATGAAAATAGAAATGGGAAAATATTTCTACTACGATGTTTTGAATTCCGCGACAATTGACTGCGCCCATTGAAGTGTCATCAAATATGTGATCGTTCGTACGCAAGTCCTTTTCTATTTACTTGTTGCGTACAAAATAAACAAGAGAAATATGTTTCGTCTATTGATCAAGTCTCGTTAATTGTTAGAAGATAGCGTATTTATCTAGCGATGTGAAGTTATGCCAGTTGACACTCGTACACTATGAATGACTGGTGTGAGACAGAGACAGACAGGTCTGATATTCCAGGTCAGTTTTGCGTCTGGGTATGCAGTATCTCATACCCAGAAATCGCAGAAATTATCATGATTCTTTTTGAATAATTTCTATTATATTCTTTATCGTGGACTAGAATTCAGTAGAATTAGAAAGACATATCGAATGTAATTTTAATTAAAACTTTATTCAAGAATACAACCCTAGAATTTTCGTATGAACTAAAGCATTGCTTTTTAATAGGTTCCTCATATTTCACGTTATCGATTATTTACTGCCATCATTGTTTATTGTCATTATGCTTTATCTTGCTGACCTTAATAATATGTAAACTGTTCTTTTGTGGAATGTGAAACAATAAAACAAAACAAAACAAACGAAACAAATTCTACCATGGACAATGGAAATCATGTTGAGAAACTCATTAAGTAAACTGAACTTTAAACACGGAGAATACATTCGATTTGTTGAATCTTTCAATCTAAATTATTCATCAATAACACATCATTCTACCAACTCTCCACCTTTCCTTGTAGTCCAATTATCATTATTTCACGTTTTAAGAAACTTCAATCACTAATTTTTTTCTAAGATTTTCCGATGATGTCATCTTACACATTTCGCATTTTATTGCCAGATGCAAATGCTTGAAAGTATTTTTTTCGCGCACTAGTACTCGAATTTGTAATCAACTGTGCACGTTTGATAACGATACAATTATTAAGCATTCACACGTTGACGTATTAGAGCACCTTTCTTATAAAATCAATATTTATAAACGCTGACCTATATTCGCATTTGAAAAAGTGCAACAGTTCACTTTTATTCCCGGGATGGGGGACTTACCTCATCATGATTAGAGCATTCATTGTTCTTAAAAATGTGGCGCTTCTAGCGCCCTCCCCCCTCCTCCCCTCTATTTGAAGCTCCCCCACCCCCCTCCCACGAAATGAAAATCGATGTATCACCTGGTCGGTCCATGGCACACAGGGATATCCTGAGACACTTTCGCCATTTTTCTGGAGAAAATCTCGCCCCGTTTGAATTTTTTTATGGATACGCCAGTGATAAACAAAGTGTTTTCTGCGTACGAAAGATCGAGACGAGATATCGGGTTAGAGGAGGTGACGACACGAGCCGTCATCGTAGAACTTTGATCAGTCTTTTTGTGTCTTTGTGTCTTCCTCGCATATGAACTTTCCAGTTTCTAATATTTGCGAGTGAACGAAGCAGGCGAGCAAAATGTTGGCATTTTATTGCTTGGCAACTATTTTTGTTCATTGTACCTTGTACCTTGTACATTACCTTGTACCTTGTGTTCGTCTCTTCCGAAAGGTCCGCTAGGAACTATAACTGGAAGTATAACGAGAGTATAAATTTGTGTAGTTCAGGGGTTATGCTATTTGGTTTAATTTTTGGGTTGCAGATTTGAAGACTGTGCTGGATTTGATGTCCACGTTTGGTTGAGGTAGGTCATTCCAGAGTTTTACAACTTCAGGGAAGAAAGATTCTGCGAATGATGTTGATGAGCACTGAAAGATGGTCAACCGTTTATCATTGTGTCCGCCTACGTCTTGATCCTTTCCTCTGGAAATAATCTCCTAGTGGGATATCTAGTTCTGCATTAATCATCTTGTCGAGTGAAGTTAGCCTTTGGATTAGGCGTCTTCTCTCTACGTTGTCCCATTTCAGTGTTGTATATGCATTTCAGTCAATATGGATGCCTATATTTGATTTGCAGTCAAGTCTACATTGTAATTTTGTTTGCAATTCATCTGTGTTAAAGTTTATGTACTGCGGAATAAACCAATAATATAGTAGGGAGAAATCCAGGACAGAATCAGACAAAATCAATTTATTTTTACTACATGTATTTCAAAATGACTCAAGCGAGAGTGACGTGACAATGCGTATCAATAACAATAACAACAAAATCCCCAACACTTTGCAGGGCCTCCAAAACGCCGATCACGTGGAATTCCTTTCGCGATTTTGTTCTACTTTTGAGAGTAACTACGAAAAGTTCACGGCACTTCTGTCATCGTTCTGTCAAAGCTGAAATATCTGTCATAGTTTGGAGGTGGTTTAGAAACTAGGGGAAAACGCCATCAAATATTCCACATCGCGCCGTGAGGTTAAATAGCTGTGAAACAATGTGGACACCCCGCTGTGTATCAAAGTCTTCTCTTACTACAGGGCCCATATAACTTGCTACTGAGTTAACATGTACCGACCTTGTACTTGACTTATAATCTTTGGAAGATCGGTTCCAAAATTAGTCAAAAGGGGATTTCAGTACAAGTGAATGTAATTCTCTGGTGAACTTACGAAAAGACACATTAAAAATTCGCAATTAATTTATCCCCACCTCTCATTGAAAGCCAATAAAAACATTGTTAACAAAAGAAGGAGAATAATGTATTTGACTTTAAATCAAGACGGGCAGCTCTTTCTCAATTCAGCTTTGCAAGTTAACAATAATTTGTAGATGAAACATTAGATCAAACGCAGTTTTTTTGTTCTCTATCGTCTGAAGGTTTCACATTGGACAAACTTAACCGATCGGTTTTGTGGTTTACGTTTACAATAAATAATGTTGATCTATAAACAACTAAGTCTGATTATCTATCTTTGATAGCCTGATAATGTGATCGAATGTGCCCCATCCCTTCCAAAATATAGATCAGTTCAAACCGTAGAGCTTGGAGCCCCACATGGAACTATCTTACCCTCACCCGGAGAAACGGAGGGTATTTCTTGAGGGGACTACGGGTTTGCTGTATGCAAAATTGTACACCCATTAATGGTATTTCCACCAAATCTGGTGTGCCCTCTTCTACGTCCAAACTTTGGGACTTGAATAGGAAGGTGACGACATGAAGATTATTTGTGAGCTCTCGAAAGCTCCCTTTCTCTTTTCAATACGGTAACAAGAGAAAATAAAAAGGGAATGTAGCGTACTTAATGCAAAGTTTCACAATATCCATGGTATATGGAACCTTATCAACGGTATTGAATCGAGGCCTCGACCTTTAAGCGTAAATGTGACTCTCAGACAAAATCGGCACTCATCACCGATGTCAAGATTTGTTTAAAATGACCCCCCCCCCTCCCATAAGAGTTAATGTGAGAGTTCTATTTGCCATTTTACAACGAAGAATAAGCATCAGTGGTTGGGTAATGGTCATTGTAGCGCAATTTGCATATTGAATGCATCCTTTGTTGCAAGAAAGACAAAACGTTTTCACATCGTCTAAAAGTTTGTACCAGTTTTTCTCAGCAGCCATACCCCTGCCATAATTTGTTGAACCCTGTAACTAATCATTCTCATGCACCTGCAGCTGGTATCCTGAGGCAAAATCACATTATTCTCTCACAATTTTCAGAAACCAGGTAGATTTCAAAAAGCCCTGCTCCCTTGACAACGGGGCATTCTCACATGTCAACTTTCCTGCGACGGAACCCGTCCCCGCCAAACAGTCCCCGGAGATCGTTCCAAACTTTGGTACATTTCTGATCTTGACCGCTTCTATTGTCGTTCAAATCGTTACCCAAGCGTAATTCAATTATCACATGATATACCCAAAGGATAAGAGCCGTGGAATAAAAAATGGAATCACAGTTATCATCGTTGCTACCTTGGGACCGTAATACCAACCATATGCTGTTGCCTTAACCTCAATCGAGTCGTATGACAGGACTTGTAGAATTTTTAATTCAACTTGAAATGCTATTATTGTGTTCTCGCTGGAACAGCTTCTTCAGAATAAAGCTTAAGTGTCTCCAACTTTTTCCCTTTTGTAGGATAGAGCCCTGTATGAAGTTCGTATGGTAAGAATAATGTAGGGAGGGGGTAACGGGGGGGGGGGTGGCAAAATTCTTAATGGGTATTATTCGGGGTGTCAGTCAGATTTAGTTACGCTTGTATTGCAGAAAGAAGTTATCGACCTTAAAAATTATATTAGGTCTAATTTGTGACGGTTTTTAACTTTGCACTTAACAATTGGAATAGTGAATAACGATTTTCATAGATTTTATCCAATTTTAAAGGAAATTATTTTTCCATGCAATGAATGTGAAGTGATGTAATCTTTGAAGGCTTTAATGGGGAGGATATATTTGAGCCAGGTTTGCAGTTACACCACATATTCTTTCGACAGGGTTAATTGGCCCTAAAAAGGGCCCACTCATGCTCTATCTCGACGTTTCGATAGGTTGTACCTATCATCTTCAGGATGAGTGTGTATGGTTGGATAGGGGTTTGTATGCCATTGGGTAGGTTCCACAACCACCCCAACAATTAAAAAAAAAGAATTTGTAATGATTTTGCGATGAATAATGACTTTATTCTTCATTTGGAATACACTTCAGCTGGAATTCTCCTTCAATCTTTCCATTTGTGAAACAAAAACTGCTGCGCCCACATGAAGGTAATGATTTTCTTTTTACAACGGACGACCAACATAAAATTGAAAATATACAGCGAATTTAGCACTATTTATGATTCAAAGTGTATATCTTGGGTATAAACCTGATTATCTTCTTTACATTACATTTTCTCTATAATCCTCTTGATTGGGAGAGAAAACCAGTCCTATTGTAGAATACTAATTCTCAATAATAGTTCTAAGCAGTGATGTCCGCCTAACTTTCCAGTCACTCGTAGTAATGCACAAGTAGTTTAATATTTATCATCTAAATTCGAGCACAGTTGATCAGATAATTGCATGTCATTATGATATTTCCTCTTTAGCCTTAAACCCACTTATTACTTTATATTAAACACCGCTGACTGACAAGAATTATCGTTGTTATCATTTTTATTTCACACATCACACCTAGCCTTTTGTGTCGTTACTATTATAGATGCTAATGTTTGGGCGAAACAACCAAACTAAACATGACTAACACACAAGATCAATTATTTAGAACACTTAATACTTCTGGATGACAGGCGACCGGCCATGATGAGTGAGCTAATTCAAATCATAGTAAAAGAGAGAGAAAGAGAGAGAGAGATAGAGAGAGAGATAGAGAGAGAGAGAGAGAGAGAGAGAGATAGAGAGAGAGAGAGAGAGAGAGAGGGGGGGTAGTGTGCGAGTGTGCGTGTGTATGTATGGGAGGTTGTTCTTATGTGTTGATTTCGATACATTCTGTTCTTGTGCTTCATAAATTATGAATGTAGAATGAAAATATAAAGCACAAGTAACTTTTAAATGAAATACAACAGACAATAATAGCAGGAAACACAATAGCAAGGATACAAATCTCCTTTCATTGATCTTATACTGTTGATATTATATCAATGAACAAATATAGTAATATATGTTCGTAGAATGGGGAGCAATGAGACATTATTGTGTTAAAATGGGAGCTTTGATGATTGCTACTTTTAAAAGCGAAAGAAAGAAATTAAGCTCAAGAAAGAAAAGGGCGAAACATATAGGTGACATATGCCTCGGTGATTAACTTGGTAATGGATCAGAAAGTATTTTTTAGAAAATGATTTTAGGGTCTAAGGGTACAAGTTGTTGGAAGGGGGCACACAGTTTGCACTTCTTAAGTTGAAACATTATTTTATGGTCATACTTTTGGCCTTTTGGGCTTCAACATTGACCGCCTATCGACACACCTTGGTCCCTCTGTCTAATTAGATAGCCGACGTGATGACAGCGTTTGATTGAAGACCACCTAGCAAAACCCATTGTTATAATACCTTGTTAGTATTCATTAAGTACTTCTGACAGAATATTGTTAACTTGTCTCTTGGACTACTGTTTCTTTTCTTCCACATTATTTTAACAATAGATGACGCATCACCATAAGACATTCTTATCCCCTGATGGTACTTGGAGCACCAAGTGGTCCTCATTAACCGTTCAGACCTACTAATGGAAAGGGGGAGAGGGTTGCTAAATACCATAAGGACCACTATATCAATACGCGCTCTGTATGGGCATACTAATGGAAAGTTGGAGGGGGTTGCTACATACCACCCGTGACCACTGCGTCAATACGCCCTGTGTATGAGCCTATACTAATTCTTTCTATGAATGGCTGGCTGAGAATAATTATTGTAGAAAGGGTCACAACACAAGAAACTTCGCTGACGGTATCATGGAAATAATGAAAATTATCCTTTACCCCCCCCCCCCAAAAAAAAAAAAAAAAAAAAAAATCTAAAACGATAAACCTACATGTACATAGAAGAATGTTCTTGACGATGATGTAGTTTAATTATGCAATGGAAGCACACATAACTCCCACTTTGGAGAGAAATACAATCCCTTGGGTTTTTTTCATCATAAAACTCCTGATGATACTCAAAGTGAAAGCCAAGTGCTCAATACGACACTGCGATCAACTACGTGAGATCGCGTATGGATCGTTGTTCGAATATTTCTGCATATCTGCATTTGCCACTCTCCACCCAGGTGTAGTAGATGAGGACCTGGCAACAAATATTTCTTGAATTATTTTAGTGCCTTTAGGCTTAATTGGGCTAGGCCAGCGTAATTGTAGCATGTACTTTGTAGGCGCTTTAAGCATCCATTTGGATTGAATATGTGCGCAATATATTGTACCTATTATTATTTTATTATTATGATTATTGCTATCATTATCATTACTATATATTATTATTATCATTATTTGATAGTATTATTGTCAACAATATTATCGTTATCATTATTAGACCTGATATATATATTTTGAGCAAGCTTTAGCTTATATTTATGACAAAGAGAATATAAAATATTAACTGCTTGTTCAATTTTCATAAAACTCAATATGGGGCTAATCATAGAGGAGGAAATGCCTTAAATATTGCCATACGAAAGAAAATAAATAGCATAAATAGACTGCTTTCCGAATGATGTTTATGTATTTTGTATTGTAGTTATTAAACTTCATTGATGTACATCAATATTCTGTTTATAAACATATTAATTGAATACATTTGTTTTATCCCATAAATACATTCGTGAGTCAGCAACATCCAATGATCAATACATTCATTATACAGATCGCCGTTTCGAATTAAATAATCATAAATTAAGTGAAGGAGTTTATCAAGTTTATATGATTAAGATATTAATGTGAATTTTTTTTTTTTTGAGAAGCTACGTTCAGTTAAAGATGCATAGGCCTGAATTTTCATTCTTGTAAGGATGCACTTTGTAGATGAAGTTTGTTAAGAAGACAGTGGAGGCAAATACGAGGTGAATCACATACACTTTGAATCAAGTTTCATGAACACTTTGTCAGACAATTCCCATAATGCTAATCTGTCGAAACAATTGGATGCGTGGTCGGGAAATCTTCATACAAATCCTCCGCGACACGAGCAGCATTAGCGGTATTTCCTGCCCCATGAATTCAACTGTCTGTCGGTATATCCAGCGCAATTAGTTACAAGTTTAGCACCGCGTGGGACTACATTGCTACAAGCAGGCGACCAGGGACTCGTTGACAGATTTGGCGGTACGGACCTGGGCCAAAAAATACGATTGACGGGTGAAGTGCTGGGTGTCAATTCGCATGGAGTTTAACTGTCAATAGCCAACGCCCTATTACCCGGTAATTAGAAGCTTGATCCGGATATCTGGGATTACAAATAAAATAGGATAATCTGCTAAACTGACTGGATCAATAGGATGCTAATGAGTCAATTATCATGCATGTTTATGGACCGCAGGATGGCAAAATCAAAACCTTATTAGGCCCATTTGGAGCTTCTGTTGACCTCAAAGTCTTGGGTTTCGGTTTCGCACATGATAGGTTGAATAAGCCTGATTGGCAATACCGTTACTTACCAACCAACAGAAGTTGTCATGTGCAAGTCATGATTTCTCTCCATACAAGAGACATACATCATACAGTCATGATTCATGTTCGACTTATCGTACTCAATCATCTATAGTGACGACAGATGAAGCGCTTTCTTGTGAAAAAGATGAGACCTATCTTGATGGGGGGGGGGGGGGGGGTAATCCACAAATAAGAAGAGAGTCTCCACGACATCTTGTCGAAATGTAGTGAGAAAAAGGGCAACTGAACTGTGATTATAGAATAGGAATCGAGTTAAAAACATCGTGAAAGATCATCAAAAGTTATAGGATCTTCAAACGAAGGAGACCTCTTTTATTTCAAATTTATTGATTATACCTGCAGTAAACAATCCTGTTTTGTGGTTCTGTCTTTTTTTCTTTGTCATTTATCCATAATTTCGGTTTCTACTCATACTATAGTTATCATCATTTTGTATAATGATAATGATTAATTGAAATACTTGTGTTTCATTTTAATTTGTATGATATATGAAATGTTTTAACCGAATAAAAAGGACTTTAAAAAAGTAGACAATCCTTGATTAGCGATTATCTACACAGCAGCTTCAATCGTATAAATGGCGAGGTACAAGCAGAAAAAAAGGAAAAACTGAAGGTGTGTTCACATTGTTTTATTAATGTTTGGCACACTGTGGTGAGATACAGAACCACAGTATGATTACTTATCACGATGTGATCACAGAGAGTACATGGAACATGTTCATATCTCTGAAAGTGTGTTCACATTGTTTTATTAATGTGTGGCACACTGTGGTGAGATACAGAACCACAGTATGATTACTTATCACGATGTGATCACAGAGAGTACATGGAACATGTTCATATCTCTGAAAGTGTGTTCACACTGTTTTATTAATGTGTGGCACACTGTGGTGAGATACAGAACCACAGTATGATTACTTATCACGGTGTGATCACAGAGAGTACATGGAACATGTTCATATCTCTGAAAGTGTGTTCATACTGTTTCACTACATGTAACACACCGTGGTCAGATAAAGAACTACAGTGTGAACTCAGAATATTTGGCACATTTCAATATTCAAAGTGTCTTTACACTGTTTTCTTATATTATGTGTAAAACGTGTGTCACGTACTGGTACCCACATACATAACTACAATGTTTACTCCGTCTATTATGTACCAGGGATAATAATAAGATTGCAAAGCACGTCATGGCATTATACGTATATGTATAGAAAATATTGAAATATCAATTTCATCAACACAAATATGTTGTGTCTGGGTGTTTTAGACCATCAAAATATTTTAATAATGAAGAGAACTGTTTCACAACCCCCCCCCCCCCCAATGAGCAATACAATGATATACATGTACTAGTGTGATAGTATATAGATAAGGGATGTTTTGGTGACCCCTGTTAACATTAAATGTTCTATTTCTGGATATCCTCAGCGAGTCATGCATTACAAATAGAACAGTGTACTGAAGTACACACCTCCTGACCAAGGGGGTATGGAACCATATCCAGTCAAAAGAAATACTTAAGGGTTTTACATCACAATCAAAAAGTTTTTTTTATTACAATTTGTGTTAGCAGGCCCAGGGTTGATAGGCCTAAATTGTCTTTGATAGACATTTACCAAGAGGGAAAATGGTCGAAGCCCTTGTCAACTCAAAACCACAATTATTAAGAATTCTTTAATTTCCTGGTTAGGTGTATTTTATGGAATGCCTGTCCAATTAATTTCTATTTTTTGAGTCTCAAGCGAACCTTAATTTGCAGAATTAAAAAAAAAAAAAAAAAAAAAAAAAAAAAAAAAAAAAAAAAAAAAAATCGCATTTTACATATTATGTTAAATACAAACGCATTGTAAACCACGTTAATATGCCCGTACAAAATGTCAATATCCATTAAATTTTCAAAGGGTCAAATCTATATCTTACTTTTGTTTTGCTAAATGACAGATATCGTGGGTGTTTGTTGAGTAAAGCAGATGACCTAATTCTCGTCAATGTTAATGGCCACTGACATTATAAGTATAGGTGTATGTATGAGTGAAAGTAACTCTACGACATGGGCCCCATAGAGAGCTAGTGGTCATAATGGACAAAAAGACTGACCGCCCAGATTAACATGTCATCCATAGAGCCTTTAGAGTTATAACGAGGACAAAATAAATTAAATCAGTTGGTTGCTATGTTGTTTGTGGCTAAATATTTAGAATTTCCTTAATGTTTTCAGGGATCCCCAAGTCACACAAATGAACAGCTCAAATACTTTAAGACTATTTCAAAATGTTAGACCCCTTAACCCTTACTGTACTGGGCTATTTTGAGCACCCGCTGACTGGGGGGGGGGGGGCCTGGGAGGCCCCCCCCTATGATCTCGGCCGTCGATTGTCCGATGAACACGAAAATTTGCATGTTTGTAGATATTTACGTAAGGAACAAGATGGTATAATTAGTTTTTTCCGAATATGCAAATTTTTGTTGTTAGCCTAATTAATTATGCAAAAATGCTAATTTTATGCATTTTACAGAAAACATGTCAAACTCCACTTTTTGGATGTTGAAACTCATTATTCATATGAAACTTCTTTTCTAAGACAAAAAAGTTAATTTAATGTAATTAATAATGATAATTTATGCAAATTTTGATGCAATTTCTTTTTTTTTCTTTTTTTTTTTGATGACATGCGCATACTAATTGTTATGTAACGCCTTACAGGTATATCCGATTTCGACGAAAATGGTATCAAAATGTGCGTAAGACTTGAGGGAAAAAAGTCATGAAACGACAATTCAAAATTCCTAGCGGTTGCGGCGCAAACTCCGAAAATGTCGAGGGGGGGCCTCCCAGGCCCCCCCCCCCCCCCCCCAGTACAGTAAGGGTTAAGGACCAACGACATCACCCTTCCTCTCTATTATGTCACGCAATAGTTAATGGGAGTAATTTGATTAGTGCTGTATGAAAATTGTCGACACTCGAATAATTTATCAAGAATTTAACGGGTTGTGAGGGTTTTTTTTAAACTAATCGTTTAAAATCAGAGAAGATATTATTACATGTATCAATCTGCTTTCATTCATTGTGAAGTTAGAAGAGAGAATCAGGGGTACTTATTTTCATTTCAAATGATATTTTCTTGGACATGATAAAGGTAAATTAAACTAAAATTCAGTCACTTACGTTGCAGAGCAAATGGCTTTAGAGTTGGTTCTGCAGAATTCTGGCGTGCATTTAGGTTCACATGTTGGCGGGCCGGGAGGAGGTTGGTCATGACTCCAGTCACCATGTGCTTCAACTGGTACACCTGAGTAAGAGAGATAGGGAAGAAGAGAGAGAGAGGGATAGAAAGAGGGAAAGAGAGGGGGAGAGAGAAAGAGAGAGAGAGAGAAAGGGAGAGAGAGAGAGAGAAGGGGGAGAGAGAGGGAGAGAGAAGGGGGAGGAGAGAGAGAGATGAGAGAGAAGATAGTTAGAGAGAGAGAGAGAGAGAGAGTGAGAGAGGTGGTGATAAAGTGGAGAGAAACACGAGGCAGAGACAAAGATGATAATAGGAAAGAAGAAAAAACAGAAGGGGGAAGAATTTAATTTAATTTAATTGATATCTTTATTTATATACGGTTAAAAAGCCCAAACAGTTACAAGACTGATATCCATTGGGGCTGTGTGAAACAATGTAAATACATTGAATTAACATAAAAATGACGATGGTACATTAAATGACATATTCAAAACAAACAGGAAATAATCAAGACAAATATTTTTTTAAATAACGATAGAATAGTACTGCCGAAAATATGAATTAACAATGATCATGAGTGACCAAGAGATGGTTGATCTATAGAAAGAGAGAAAACATGACAGAGAACGAAAGAGAGAATAATAAAGAGTAAGATATAATGGAGAGAGGAAGAGAAGAAAAAGAGAGAGAGAGAGAGAAGGAAGACAAAAAAGAAGATTATTCAGGGAGATACATCAGTGAATGATGGGAGAAAGACATTTAGGGGATGACAAAGTGAGACAAAGGACAAAGACGCAGAACAAATGAGAGAGAGAGAGAGAGGAGAGAGAGAGAGAGAGAGAGAGAGAGAGAGAGAGAATGAAGATATTAAAATTCTACCACATATCTCAGTCTAGATGAGCGCAAAATACCAAAGGTTGTCACGCAATTTTCCTGATTTATTCTAACGCTGAAAGGTGTGACCAATAATAATCAAATAAATTATATCCAACCTTTATTTATCAGCGGTCAGCCATACTCAATCGTTTATCAAGCCTATCAAACTCCCTTCTCACAGTGCAAGTGTGTCAGTTTATAATAAAAACCATTTAGAGCGATTAACCCAGAAATCAAATCTTGAATGAAAGGGCAGTCTCCATTAAACTCCTTAAGTGTCAATATCACACGACATTTTACATTGTATTTTCTAGCCTAGTTTAATCATCAATTTGATTTTCCTGACCCCTCCCCCTTAATACAATTTACAATTCATGACATATGTATGGGTATTTGTTTTGTTACTATATAGATAACAAATGAAAAGTGTTTTTTGCTTTTGCCGCCCATTAAGTACCTCTTTTGCACACTTCACCTTTTAATTGTATGATATAAGTGTAACTTTGAGGATTTCAGTTCGATTGACAGTAAGTTTGATTTTCTTCCAGTTAATTCAATTCACATTTAGCATTTAGTATTCAATCGATATTGACAGAGTATCGAGAGTATTATCCCACAGAATTGTGTTTAAAAAAATCACTTTAAAGAAAAATATCATGTTTTTATCATTGATATTTCTTTTGGGTTGTGAACAAGGTAAATCATGTATTTCTCCCCAATATGAATGGGAACCTGAATAAAGTACCTATTTTTGTATACATATGCAAGTTGTTTGTTATTGAACATACAATATGGATATAAAAGATCTATAACAAATATTAATAAAAAAATCCAATATCCTTCTACAATCTTATCTCATAAAATGATGAACAAACATTTTGTTTTCTTCAGATGTAAAACGAATGGGCTTCTCAAAATGAACGACTTATTATTTCGCTCATTCTAACCATTAAATATTGAATTTCTTTGTTTTATATTTGGATTCCTTTCTTCAAAACATTTTTTCCCATTGACCTACTAACTGGCCTTCTCGTTATAAATCATTCCATTTCCTCAGTTCAATCCTTCATTAACCTTAATTCTCAAATGGGACGATTTATTGTAGTTTGAGGAGCAAACTGTCTGTGCGAACAGAACAACAAAATCAATTTTCAAATATTTTGCTGTTTCCTGTATCCAACCCCCCCCCCCCCCACTCCCGTCATCGATGAAGTTTGAAATATTCTTAACCTCTCACTTTTCCTTACCATAAGTTTTCCTCCCTCCCTCCTCATCTCCCCTTTACCAATATCATCCCCTTCTCTCTCTCACTCTCTCTTTCGTCCTTTCTATCCCTCTTTTTCTTTATCTCTATTCCTCTCTCCCTCCCTCCACCTTCTTATCCCCCCTCTCTATCATCTCGCATGCTATATTACCCCAACTAAACCTCTCGACAAAGACTCCTCCTAGGCTCCTGGCATGCCTCCTATAGTATGTGGGAACGTGGAAGTTGATATAAACAGGCGCGTGCGAGACATGTATATCTCCCATCCGTCACTTTCTGATGCCAGCCGGGGTTAATAGGTCACGATATGATTGCGATTTGTTGATTTATTTATTGTTTTACACGCCTTTGATCTCAACCGATTCTCCGCAAACGGAAAAAATGGCGGGAAAAGTGAAGCTCTTTTCGTTTCTGGACAGCTTCAGAACTATACATTAGCTAAAATTTCTTCGCTTTGTTATTACCTTTAGGAGACCGTAATGTGCATTGGAGTCTGGAGTCTTTTAAGGTTTCAATTGCAGGAATTCGGGAAAATGTGGATGAACTCCATTAATTCACGTTGTTATGTTATTTGTATGAATGCTGTGTGAAAATAAATGAATCAAGAAATTATATTAAAAAGTATTAAAGGGATACCAGGAAAAAAGATTTGTATAGAGGAGAAGAAGAAAGAGGAGGAGGAGGGAGCGGTTGTGTTTAAATCAAATTTGAAGAGAAAGGTAGCAAGAAGGAAGCGTAAATAAGTTCTTGTGAATAATTAACTATTAACTATGAAACAAAAATAATCTAAAGACATCATACTTAACAGCTTCACAGCTTGAATTAATTTGCTAATCGAATTCTATTAATACAAAATAATATTAGACTACTTTTATCAAATATTCAAACGTATCGAGGTAAAGGCAAATTTAATTTCTCAATGAAATACTAATGAAGCGACTGCCAGAAAATACCGATCCCAATTGGAATATGAAAAGCAATACAGAGACGAGAAAGTATCAAAATAAATAAAGGAAAGTTAGAAGAAGAAAAAAATCCAAGGTTACGTCCAAAGACGAGAAGAAGACGTATCGGAGGGAAACCCAGTTTTCCTTTGAAGCAATTCCGCCTCGGCTTATAATGCGTGTTTTTATTTGCAAAGGCATCCATTCTTGTTCCGCAATTCTCTCCCCCTCCCCCTCTCTCTATCTCTCCCTCCTCCTACTTCTCCGTATAAGTGTTTACTCTTAGCGTCCAAACACAAGCAACAAGCAACAAACGGACCCTGCTATAGAGGGTATTGCTTTACAAATGGCGCCCGAATTATGTCACAAATCGTCAGGTAAAATACATTTCAACAAAATATATTTGGTTAGAGAGTAATTTATCAGCAGACGGACAGTGACATTTCATTTTTAGCTGGAAATATCTGTTTAGTTTGTGTTGCGGGATGGGTGCAAAGGCGGAAACAAAACAAAAAGTTACACAAAAGGCAGCTAAAGATTTAATGGCTCAACATTGTATTCATTATGTTCGATTTAATTTATCTATAATAACATGGAATTTCGAAACATTAATGCTAATATTTATGTCATAAATATTACCTATGTGTAGGGCATAGTAAAATATACATGGGGAATAAAGTAGCTGATGAGAAAGACGGTGTTAAAGTGATTGACGGCTATGAATTAATGCATTTCCCTATCTGTTGAATGTGGCCTCCTCGTACATTAATTGGCGCTGGGTTCCCCTGAAAAGGAAATGTAATAGCTTATACAGCTCTCATTCGTCACTAGTGTTATTAGTTATTTCTATATCTCTTGTACTAGAGAGGAAACAGTGTTGTATTCTTGGGCGATTAATTCTATTTCCGCAATCATTCGATTAAAATAGATGGAGATTTGCACAGTCACGCTTTAACAATACGGCAAAGTGGCAGTGATGAAGCGTGGGTCCAGTTAGTAAGGGACTTTAAGGGATTTGATAGAGAGGGGAGGGGGGTACTCGGAAATATTGGCTAAAATGGGAGACGAAAGGGGGGTAGAAAGCACACACACACACAAATCATTTTGCCCCCGACATTTAAACAAAACAAAACAACAACAACAACAACAACGTTTTCCCTTTTTGTGTTTTTTGGTCAACCCAGGGGGGGGGGGGGGGGGGTTGAACCCCTAACCCCCCCCCCCCCCGTAGATCCGCCCCTGAAAATGTATAGCATTTTATTTTGTTGATGACATGTAAGTCTGCTTAGCCAAGTTTTGTCATTGTCATTCTAATGTTTACATGTACAAAGAAGAATCTAAACGCCCAATTATAATCTTAAACGTAGAAAGTAATTGAATTACTTCCTTTGTTTGTAATCTATCAATTATGACTCTTCCTCTTTAAGGGTTTAATAGTGAATGAACTCGAAATCAATCAGTTACAAGCCCTAAATAAATGAAAAATAACTCTGGTCATGTTTGTTGGCACAATGGAAAAGATGCAAAGATCCGTAAGATACATTAAACAGTGATAGTATTGTAATGATTATGATTTCACAAACAGTTCGAGAAAATATTTGTAGGATGTATTGCATTGGCATTTTATTGAAACTGAATATTTCGACTGATTTCATTCGATGTATTTGTTTAAAGGGATTACAAAACTTGTGCTATTCTTTATGTTATACTGAAGTTTTCGGGAAATCATACTTTTTCAAAAATCTATTGAGTTAATTAGAGCATTATATTCAATATTGAGTGTGTCTTTATTATCAGGGGCATTCTAACACCGTGGAATCTAAACATGCTAACATGACGGTGTTTTTCTAGTATTCGGTCTTACGCCTGAGTTACTAAATGAAAGGCGGGAGCTTTCCCTCAAATATCTCGTCAGATTTGCCCACTCACACGCCCGACTTGACATCTTCTTTTTAAATTAACATGGATGACTTCATGGCGGAGTATATTTAAATGTTTGATAAAGAAAAAAAAAGGGTCCTCATTTTAATCGATTATTCAAAAATCTGTCGTTGGACACGTTGGAGAGAGAAAATATACTTAAACAACGGGAAAAGGGGAAGATGCTCGATTAGGTTTGTCTGCATACGTATTATGAGTGATTTTAAGCATTATTTTGTTCTCATCGATTTTTATCGACTTGTTTGTGAGGAAAGTGCATATTTTTCCTTCTTCCATCTTGTTCAGGTTTCAAGGAAAGTTTAATCTTTGTCTGACTCATAATCGTATTGAACCATGACTCCATCATTATTATGAAGGGATATAGAGAAAGAGAGAGAGAGAGAGAGAGAGAGGGGGGGGGGGGGGAGGGGGAGAAAGAGAAAAAGAAAGAGAAAAGGATATAGAGAGGAGGGAGATGGGATGGGGAGAGGGGAGAGGGGCAGGGGACAGAGACGGGGAAAGTGGTTAATGAAGTACAGGGGAGCCTGG
The DNA here is from genome assembly GCF_000002235.5 of Strongylocentrotus purpuratus. Taxonomy (NCBI): domain Eukaryota; kingdom Metazoa; phylum Echinodermata; class Echinoidea; order Camarodonta; family Strongylocentrotidae; genus Strongylocentrotus; species Strongylocentrotus purpuratus. Next base: position 34,964,030 of record NW_022145615.1, read on the forward strand.
AGTCTGGAGTCTTTTAAGGTATCAATTGCAGGAATTCGGGAAAAGGTAGATGAAATCAATCATGTCTTTACATTACTGTTACATTATTGACGGGAAGGAACAGGGCAAATACTTAAAGTGATGAAGAAAAATGGAGAGTTTGGACGGGACAAGATTGGTAGCTTGTACTCGATAATAACAAAATAATTGTGTCTGTTTTACCTAGGGTAGCCACATCAGTATTAATACTGCTCTTCCTGCGGGCCCTGTAACTATTATTATCCCAGCAGCTGCCAGGTACCCATTCACACCTAGGTGGAGAGTGATAAATGTGGTTTAATGCCGTGTCAAAGGATATCAGTGCCGGGCTGTAATTCGAACTCGCAACCCTTGGCTTGAGAGTCAAGCGAATGAACCACTCTACCACGATAGCTCCACACGCATGAAAGAGGGTTGACAGATTTTCAAGGACGGCACAGCTCACCGTTTCAGCTAATGAATAAAAGAGTACAATCGGTCACCCATGATACACCATCACCCAATAATAAATACAAAATAATTGTATCTACATTGCTTCTCTCCACCCAGGTGTTCAATGGGTACTTGGTAGCATACGAAAGACACTGTAGTTTGCTCAGCATGGTGAGCACCTGTAAAATGGCACCTGACTTAAATGCTCCGCAGGAATGGAGAATGTGCATAGTGCATTCATTGTGCACGAGCAAGCCTGAATCTGATGACCTGGGTAATAGTATTCCCATAGAGACATCGTAGATGTATCAAGCCCTATATAAAACCAAAATATTATATCATTATTATTATCGTTATTATCATCATTATTACAATTAATATAATTATTATTATCATTATCATTAAAACTATTAACACAAAAATGAAGAGGGTATCAATACTCTAGTATTACTGTTTTAAAATAGTCCAATATAATGTTAATTCACATTGTCATGTTGTTTGTATGAATGCAGTGTGAAAATAAATGAATCAAGAAATTAAATTAAAAAGTATTAAAGAGATACCAGGAAAAAAAAGATGGGTATAGAGGAGGAGAAGAAAGAGGAGGAGGAGGAGGAGGAGGAGGAGGAGGAGGGGGCGGTGTATTTAAATCAAATTTGGAGAGAAAGGTAGCAGGGAGGAAGCGCAAATAAGTTCTTGTGAAAGGGGCACGTCGCCGATTCAGGATGAGAGAGAGAGAGAGAGAGAGAGAGAGAGAGAGAGAAAGAGCTGGGGCATTTACCAGCCCGCACACGTACAAATGTCATAATTCTCTTCGAAATCAAGTTTGCATCTTCCCTGATCAAATCAATTCGCGCTTGACCTTTTGTTCCGCGTGTGACATGCAGTAAAATGACGAAATGAATTTCAAGATCTTAACACACCGGTATAAACTATTCCCTTTCATTGTTTGCGAACCATTATATCGATAAGATGTGATGTCATACCGATCATTATGATGTCATAAAGGAAAAGTAGATCGTGTCAATGACGTATATTTCGGGCAGAGGTCGAGAGCAAGCACTCAAATCAAATTTGTAGAGCCTACTGTGCGTGCGAATCGACTAATTCTGATAAAAACTTGCATTATTAAAGCTATTTTCGGGTCGTGACCTACTGGCTGAGTTTACTGGGCCGAAGTAGTACGAGAAAAACATATATTGAAGGTGAGATTAGATGTGACATTTCTTCAATGGCAAATCAAAGGTAACACGTCCCCTTTTTAAACACCTTCAGTTGCGTCCGTCAATACGAAACTGCTAAAAGGGAAAAGTGTGAATAATAAAGCATCTTCAAAGAGATTTTAAAAGTTGTATTTATTTTCCATAAATGTTTTGGGATGCACTTTGGCTTATTTTAAATTTATGGGGCTTGACCTTTTCTCAATAATCGTTTGACTTTATCTCTCAATTTTGTAATGTTTGGTCTATGTTATATTTCATTTGTGTACATAGATTGTGATAGACTGAATAGTAAAGTGAAGTATATTTCCATTATTTTTATTGTGTGAAATAGATCAACAGTTTGATTGATTGATTGACTGATTAATGTTATTCGTAGTCACGTAAGAGTTCATTTACTGTATGGCATATACAAGAGAGATGAGAAAATACACATTATATACCTTGACAGGAAATCATGAAAGCTCATAATTAAGTTACTTTTCAGTACGACACATTGCAATCAAACCATCATAAACAATACTAGATTACACTACTCCCTTCCCATCTAACTTCTACCAGTATAGTCCACTACATACCATCTAACATGTCCAAATTCACATTGTTTAATGAACCCGGGGCCTGTAATCAATACATTGATCATCTTACGTCGGAAAATACAGCAGAGCAGAAGTGGAAAAAAACGTGTTATGACTTTTTTTTCATCGACAAGTCATGCTTTCAGTTTGGTCTATGAATGAAGTGTATATGTCAAGTGACAAGATTGCGAATGTTTGGTGAGAAATGTACACATTATCTCGGGTAAACATACATTTACACGTAAGTATGACGAACTTTCTCACTGATATGAATTTGTTAGTCTGATTCAGGAGCCACTATTCTTTCATTCACCTGATAATTCAAAATTTCATTTCTCATTACAATTATTGTTGTGTATTTTAGCTTTCATTTCTAATGCCCCAAAAAGAAATTTAGAAATCGATTTAAAACTTCCTGATCATCTGTTTTATGGTTGATATAATATACACACTTAACTTTGCAGTGTGCAAATGTCCAAGCAATGTCCAATAGCAGGATAGATAATGTCTATTTCCTAACCTACATAAACCCTGGGTTCGGAGTGGAAATATGGAATAGCATGTATTGGGGCAATTACACGTATACATCTGCCCCATAATATGTAAGTTGATTGAGTGAATAATAAGACTTCTTTCAACACGATGTCTTTATCACGCACACAAAATAAAACACTAAACAAACTTTCATTCATAAGTTAATTAGCTGAAATATTAGAAGCACAGACGCTAAACCTGGGAGACGGACTGACATCAGGGGGGGGGGGTGATTCACAAAGACTAAGATCGACTTTAAGTTGGACTTAACTATGGCAGGCCACTCATGACACTGTTATCTCTCATCGTTTACTGGCATTGGTCTCTCAAGGGATGTACAAATCATAGTCACAAATCTATAGAATATATATTTTTTGATAATTCATTATTGAAGGAAAAAACATTATCTAAAGATCTTAATTGTGAGAGCAAACAGTTGCACGAACGGCCTGCCATATTTAAGTCAAACTTAAAGTCGATCTTAGTCTTTGTGGAACACTCCCCAAGAGTGATTTATTCGTGCCTGTAAATTCTATCCTTGGTTTTGAGAAGGAATAGAGAAAAGCATTAGCGATCCAACGAATAATCGCCGCCCTTCTATTTTTTGCATGTTTATGTAACGACTACCAATGTCTTAATCTCAAAGAGTAGTACACAGACAGAAAAATGAGAAATTCCAAAACATGAAATTTGCCAAATTATCTGATTAATTCCACCCTATACACACAAACCTCCTTTTGACATTTTAGAATATCAAAATTACATAACTTAAGTAATCATTTCATTCAAAATTCAAATGACAGTGACTGCACCAGCTTAAGCTACAAGGGTGGTATCATTAAGTGGGAGCAATCTATTAATCCATACCATGTTATTTGTTACGGTCCCTGTGAATCGATTCTGTCTTTGTTTTACCTCCTCACATCCATCGTACTCCTCGTCAAGGATTATGTATGGCATGATAATAGTTATCGATGCGAATTGATTACATAATCGTATCAACACTTGTTTTCTTTGCCTGTTTACCATTTCACATTTCAGGGGGGGGGCGTGGTAGGGGTATAGTGTTCGTGATGATTTTCAAATTAATCGTGTATCTTCATATAGACCGTGTCATTACGATGGATGAGTTTGCCCTAAGGGTTAAAACAAACATTTTTTTAATCGCCCTTCGTTCTTTACGTTAACAAAAAAAAATGATTTTAAACAGCCTCCATAGACATAGGAGTTATACATTTTATATGTATTTTATTTATTCAATTTAACATCATTTTCTTGTTTAAATTACTTGGTTTTGCATTTATTTTGGCATGTACATGATTCCATAATTACTTATTAAAATAAAAGTGGAGTTAAATCTTTATCCACCCTGTGGGTCTTCTAGTTCTAATACGTTATATGAGGGTTCTAGCGATCGACAGTACATCATATCGTCGGCCCAAGAAAGGCCCGTTACGAGTGTCTTATTCAGTGGCGTATCTATATGGGGGGGGGGGGGGGGCAGAGGGGGTACATGACCCGAGTGGAACTTGAAGGGCCGCAGAAAATTTAGATATAAAAAAGAAAGAGAAAAGGGAGGAAAGGAAGATACAAATCCATAATCCTTAATTATTGAACGAATTATGGTTTGAGAAAGAAGTCAATAGAAAACTACATGTACTTAATCCTCATAATCAGTGTTCAAAATGTGAAAGACTTCTCTTCAATTACAGTCAGGGACTTTTAAATATCTATGGAGCGAGGTAGCCAGATTGAATTTATTGTGATATCGAAGTAATATTTTAGCCATAATGAAGATTGTTTTTGTTTGCTCGCTCGTGACATTTATGATTGACATTCAGCCATCAGGTCTTAGCCCCCCCCCCCCCATATGCTTATGATTTCAGAGCTCCCATGCAAATTTGTATGGGGGGAAATGCATAAAAGAAATTGCATTTTGTTTGGTTAAAAATGCAAAAAACATACAGCAATTTCATTATTTGTCACAGATGCCATAATATTTAAATTAAATATACTGTTGTTAATGAGACCATAAGTGCTCATATAGTTAAAATTTTTAAAATATGATTTATTGTTAAAAAATTTAGTGTTGTGTTTATACAGGTTAAGCTTAATTAATTAATATGACCCACTCGCTGATTAATGAGCAATGTGTAATTTAAAATATGTTCAATTGACCTATGCTTTATGTACTGTATATAGATGTAACCATGTGAAAAAAGAATACAAATCAATCAATCAATCAATACATCGTTACGCCACAGTCGTCACTACTAATGTTACTGTTGACGACTTTGAGAGAATTACCGCAGTGAAAAACACGTTTCCGTAAATAAAAAAAAAAGTTTTAAATAAAAAACAATAGAATATGTTTATAACAATAACAAACGTATTTTGGGATCGTTTGTGTTATTTTTTTTATATTTTTATAATCACAACCCTGGTTTGCCCCCTCCAGCCTCCATACCCCCACGTCTCCCACTAATATTGGTAGAGAATTCTGCCGATATTTATCCAGCACAGCACTTTCTTCCTGTTTATTAGTATTTTTGTACGGAGTAATACTTCTTTTAAGTTATTTAATATGGAAAGTTTGACATTAATCATGAAATAATACCATTCATATTCGACAACATATAAGAACTATGTAGCTAGCTAGCTGCACCACAACTCCCTATGGACGAATAGAAGATAATTCAAACAGTTCGTTTTTTCTTGAAAATGTCGTTGTTACTAAACAAGATGACGCAGGATTTACCGTTTTACTTGGAGATGGTGTCGTATAATATTAATTATTATACCATTAAGTTGATCTCTCTGGTAGTTAAATGATGTATATACCCCTACCTATTTATAGATGTCGGGCTGACTGGTTTCAAAACAAATATAAAGACAGGATGCGAAGTCCTAACTGTCTTCGACCTCTGGAATGGCACTGATGCCATTTAGCAAGACATCAATCTACATTTACCTCTCTCTACCCAGGTGTATTAAGTGGGATCCTGGTAGGATTCGTTTTTCAAAATACGCTGTCATGACGCTAACGGTTGCCAGAGCTAAAGCTCATTGGCGGTGCATAGGGACATTATGGTGTCACGCTTTTTTAAAGTACGGAGTGTTATCATTCTTATAGTCCCAGCATGGTATTTAGTAAGGGCTACATACTCACTCAATCTTCTCCTGCAGACTCCTTGTTGAGGTTGGCTGTTAATCTGTATTCCCGTACTGGTATCGGGCGCACATTCTGATCCCGACTCACAACGTCCAAGATAATCCCACTTTCCTCCACAGCTCTCTCCTTCTACTTTGGCGCACCTTGGGCAACAGTTACATACTCCCAACGTGATCTCGCCCTTACAGTTGAGTTTGGAGGCCTTCTTGGGGCTGCAGTGAAGCCGCTCACAAGGAGGGCAATTAAGGCTTGTCAGGTCCTCCGCTCCCCGTCGAACGAGGCGGTGCAGGTCTTCCAGGTCCTGCAAGAGTTCTTCTTCCGTCAGTTGTAGCTTCTCCAACTCTGTATCCCCCGCAGTACCCCTCGCATGCCTCATCTGTCTCGATGACTCTGCCTGCTGAGACAGAGCAAACGACCCGAATATCGATAAAATAATCAGAGGAAATATATTTTGGATGCACGCTAGAGGATTCATGTTTAACGTAAAGGATATAATTATCGGTAACCAAATATTTCCCCTTTTTTGAAAGAGAAAGTGCTCCAATTTGGCTTTACTACCTCATTCACGCGATAATATTGACGTAGGGAAGAACGATGAGTAAAGTCCCTCTTGTTGGTCTGTTTGTCAACGTCCAGTAGTCAGACGAAACTCAAATAATCAAAGTCAATATTGGGATTCAAAAGCGACGCTCAGGTAATGTTGGTTCTTTACTTTAGCCCCTTTTAAAGCAATCTTCTTGGTCACTAACTATAGATGATACTCCAGACCTGAAGTGGAGATGAAAGAACATCTGCGGATGTTGAAAGCTTCCTGGAATCGGTGGTAGAGAAGAGGGAAGTATTCAGCGAAAGTTTATCCACAAGGTACGGGCTAATCACCTGGTTTCAGAGGCAAAGTAAGCGAGAAAACCAGTATCTGAATGAAAATATTTTATTCTTTTCAGTACATGTACCCATTGGTCATTTCATCTCTACTTTGACAATAGCGGGTCCGCTCCCTAAACATGACCGTGATAACTTCCAGTCAGTACCAGCTAGCCTCCGTCCCTGAGGCTTGCATAAGACAATCGATGTATGTGCCTAAATATGAGCCACTCCAAAATGTTTCATCTTCTTCTATCGCGATGTATTTTATGCACTTCCAAAGCAGTACTACTTTCAAAGAAGAACATTTCTTCTCACAATTATGTTAATAGGTTAATGTTCAAAGGTGTGAACCAGCTCTGCTGTGGTAGCCATTCATAGTCCATTGATAATCACATTGCTTTGTATATCCAGACGGCGGTTAAGAACCAAAGTGAAATGGGTAATTCGTCACGTACTGCGAGGTAATAACGCAGGTTTCTTTGGGAACCTGCTGTGCTGCGTAAAGGGGACGGACTTCTTCATCGCGGTAAAGCAATTCGAGGCTACCCCTCTGAAATAAATGGATCGGTCTTCCTTCGCATCTTACGGTATTCAACCAATCGTGTCTCGTTTAACGGAACTGTCAATCAGCAGCGAGGCGTATCATTCGTCACACTTCCAGCCAATCGCATGAATCAGTGTCTCGTGAGGCCACGCCCTTCTGACAACCTTTCACCAATCTGTCCGTTTTGGTGTGCTATGTCAATACACGCATGCCAGACCTCTTCGTCACCGATCAACGACTAAACTTCCACCTTCACTCACTTTCTCTCTCTCTTTCTTCCACTCTTTCTCACTCCTTCCTTCCCCTCTTTAATCTACCTCTCCTCTCTCTATTTGTCCATTTGTCTGTATTCTTTCGGTCACGCCCTCCCCCTTACCTTATTTTCTAGTTGTCTCTCTCCTTGACTTTTTCTTCATCCTTGTTCTCCTCCATCTCCCTGTTGCTCCACCATTTTGTTGTTTAAACTTTTTATTTTATGCTTTCTGTTCTTTCAATAATATCTTCTCTGTTCCAACGTTTCAAATTTGTTTTAATGAATTTAAAAATAGATGCAGTCAAGTCACAACCTTATTTTTTACTCTTTTCAAGCCAAGTAAAACAATATGGTGACTCTGGACGTACATAATACACTACATGTATCTTCTCTCCTCTCTCTCCTCTTTCCTCGTTCCTCTCTCCTCCCCCCTCCCCACCCTACCTCACTCCCTACATCTCCTCTCCCACTCTTTCTCCCCTCCCTCTCCTTCTCACCATCTCACTATCTCTCTCTCTCTCTCTCTCTCTCTCTCTCTCTCTCTCGGTCAATCTATACTACCGGCACTTTCTACCTTCACTCCTTCTCGTTGCATAATTCTCTAAACTCTTTCTGTTGCACAGTCGCGACCTTTATCTCTTTCCCACCTCCTCCATCTTTCTCACATATCCCGATTCACCCTAACTCTTTACTGATTTTTATTTCTGTGAGTATAACGAAAAGTATTTATTTCCGAATATCTCTCTTTTGAAAAGAAATTGTTATATCTTGTAAAGTATTGTTACATAATAATGCTCTGCTTTATGTGACAATCCTTGTTTATAATTCTTGTATGATAATACTATACTGCAATGATTTTAGTTTGATTAGTCTTCATCACATTCTTTGTTTATTGTGTTATAATCAACTTGGAAATTGAACAAGAAAAAGACTCTAAAGAGAGGTAAATCAAATTAAAAAAAAATCAATGAAATCAATGAAATCAATGAAATCAAAATAATATGTATTTACATGTAAACAAAGACAATAATAATAATAATAATTACAGTGCTTATATAGCGCCTAACACAAAAAGTAATTTTAAGCTTTCATATAAGTTTCACCCAAAACATTCCTAATGCATTAAAACCCTCAAAGTCGATTTCTGTCTCCCATCTCTTAGGAAATTAGACTAAATCCCTTGTAAATTGATGGATTCCTCAATCGTGCTTGATTTCCCAAACTTTGACAACTTCCCCAACGTCGGGCATGAAATTCAAGACCGTCCCAATTGGACTTAAATGATGGTTGGAAAAGGTCATACCTTAGTGTAAGTCCAGTGACAGATCCAAGATTATTTGACAAGGAGAGGGAAAGAAGGGGCCCATGTCAAAATCCCTGACAAATCCAGCTGCCCTCAGATTTGATCGAAAGATGCAAATGTGAGTGCAGGTAAATATTCAGAATTTTAATTCAAGTACTGCAGACTTCACTTTGTTTGGTCTGAAGAGTGAGGGACAATGCACCTGTTCACCGCTAAATCCAACACTGGAGACCATCACGTGTTACGAGATAGTAGGAAACACTATGAACATGACGGACAATGAAAGCGGACAAAATATACAGTTCCTCAGGTAGACAAAGGAACATCCCTTCACTGCTATTATGTAAACATGTGTAGAACAGGTGTCACATGCATATTCACCTGTTCTACACATTTTACATAATAGCAGTAAAGGGATGTTCCTTTGTATACCTGAGGAACTGTATATTTTGTCCGCTTTAATTGTCCGAGATGTTCATAGTGAAATACTAGGAATAGCCCGGGATAGTTGAGGAAAGTAAGAGGGGGACGATCATTAAAACCGTGGTGCATCAACAAAATTGGGTTCTCGTCACTTGTAATGTTGATATTGCCACTAAATTAAATTTGTTAACTGTATTTTTGACACAATAAGTTTGATTTTTGTTGTTGTCCTTTGTTAACAATGAAATTGAGAATGATCTTCTATGATGGGATTCTAATTTATACATTCTAATTTGAATTTGAGAAATGGGTGACACGTATATGAGATTGCTCTCCATGCGGTAGGGGGGGGGGGGTCGAGCGTATCATACTTGACTTCCCAGTGAGCTGTATAGTTGTATTGATCTCCAAAGCCTTCAAACAGGGGGTGTCACACCATATGCTCTTATACTACCATGCTATATTAGCCAGTAGCGAAGCCAGTATTTCCACTGTGAGGAACATTATCTATGCCAATCATTCCTCGAATATTACCTTTTTGGATGGGGGCATTGCTTTCACCGACACCCCATTAATCAAGCTTAGAAGCCGAACATGTTAATTTTCTCTCGATTTTGTCGATGTTATACTTAAAGCAAATTATATCCAGTATACTTAATTTGATCAATAGTCATCCGCATGCTACGTACATTTCACAAACACAATCAATGCAACAAAGAGTTATGAAAATACAGTACTGTAATATATTATTTTTCTGATGCAAAAAGGGATTTTTTTTTTACAATAATCTTGAACTTTATTTCTCGCATTTTGCTGGATACGCCATCCAGGGGTATAATGAGTGATTCGTCAAGATCGCCGACGGGAAATAAATTGTATACATCCGAAAGATGCAAGTCGATGCTAGATTTCAAATGCCTTAATGCATGTGTTGTTTCAGATTTCAAGACCTTAATAGGAGTGTCTCGAGACTCGAAAGGTCTGAAAACGGTCAGAACGAATGGGTTTTTACAAATGTGGTCCAGACATCTTACGTCAAAGCTTTTAAGTCACAGAGAGTGAAATGTGTAAATACAATCTCCTCGTAGACGTAAGGGCACGTTTTTGCTAAGGTATGACGTCGCTTGCCCAAATCTCAATGTTCAGTTGCTAAACTTTTTCGAGCAAGCAGAGCGAGAGAGTAACAAGTTTGAAACTGTATAGTGAAAATGTGATTTAGTTGTCAAAATGTGTAAGATAAATTACAAGAAGCTTCAAGTATTAAAATAAGAGATACGCAGTCTCAATATGAAGTCCAGGTTGCTCGAATATTGGTTATTTAAACATTCTTGAAGCCCAAGCCTCCACCGCCCACTCCTCGAACACCTATGTGCGACTATGTGTGATACCAAAAAAAAAAAAAAAAGCTCAGAGCATAAGTCAAGTATTGCATAGTGTCTTTATGATTACACGATGAGAATACGAGGGTTAAATGGGCATTTCATGTTGTAACACTAAAGTCACGTCATTGGAAAGGCACCCAGTCTCGATCAGTTTATTAAAAGTCTCACATGGCATCCCACCTTTTAAAAATTATTTTCCCTTGTTCTTTTCTGTTTGTACCTCTGTTATTGCCCCTATTTCGTTCAAATTCTCTTTTAGATTTTTAACTTATAACTTCTATAAATTATGTAAAGTCTTTGGTTCTTATGCTTTGTTTAAAGTTGGTAATAGAAACATACCTTTAATTTTCCCCTTTTCTGTTTGTCTTAACTGTACTTCTGTTGTTGTAGAACAAAAATTGCCTCTTAAAATATATTTATAATGTCTATACTTAAACAGTTGGTTTTTCATTGTTTTTTTTTCTATTTATATATAAAGTATTTCATCGTCGTGTTTCTATTATTTCGTATATTACGGCCTAACTGAAAATCAGATATCAGGTGATGACAGTGTTTAATAATCAATAGTGATAATAGTGGATTCTTGTATAGCGCTCATGCCTGTCAAATTTTACACTCTTGATGCTTAACATTATTATTACCCAAGCTTTAGCATGGCTGCCATTATGACGCTCTATCATTTCGAGGAATTAATTCCTGTCAGGTACCAGTTAATCTCACCTGGGTCAAATGTTAAGTGTAGATGAATTTCTTGCCAAAGAACAGCAGTTTAACCGTGCATGATGAATAAACTCAAACTCAAAATCAAACTCACGTCACTATGCCTAACAATGAGCAAAGTGCTTGATAAGGTTATTGATAGTTGTAACGAGATAGTTACGAAATATCCTGGTTATAAACACTGCAAATACACAATCATCCCATAATATTACTGAGAGTCACCGTGAGTGCTTTCATTTTTCTTTCTTTTTGCTTTAATTTTCACACTGCTTTCTCTTATCAAGAAATCAAATACAATTCATGCAAGGTGTACTCGCCCTGAATAATAACTGTGTGTTACTGTCAGCCATACACATGCTTTATGTGATTGTATAAAGCTAAGGTATGAATAATCACGTTGAATAGTTGGGGCTCAGCACCATTACAAATTAGATTGTATGTTCATCTTGACCTCAGTGTAGAATAACAAAACGAGATGGATTTATTGCGTAAAATAAATGACAGCATGACATAGATGCGTCAATCTGTCTGGAAACACGAAAAAAAAGTCGATGTGCCAATTAGGATTTCCGAAAGATCCCGAGGGAGTGTGAGTCTGCACTTACAAAATCATCTTCAGGAAATCGAGGAGCTTTCAACAGAAAATAGAGATGTCTTTGCAATGTCACGGAACTAGTGGCGTAGCCCCATGGGCCACGTGCCCCTTTTCAAATGATAAAAATAAATAAGTAATTATACAAAGAAAGAAAGAAAGAAAGAAACAAAGAAAAGATAACAGAAGGAAATGAAAGAAAGAGAAGAAAAAAAGGATGAACGAAATAGAAGGAGAGTAAAAGAAAAGGAAAGTGAAAAGGCACCATGAAAAGAGAAAGAAAGAATCCTTTCACCCACCCAGGTGCGGATCTAGGGGGGGGGGGGGAGAGCAATAAAAGAGACGGGCAAAGAAAAAAAGTTTAAAAAAAAAAAATTGTGACTACAAAATTACCTTTTATTTTTTGTTCAAGAGGGGGGGGGGGGGGGGGGGGGGTCAGATAAAAAACGCTCTCAATATCGGCCGGCGCTATTTTCAAATTTTAGGGGTCAAAATAGAAAAAAAAAATAGTTTTCACTATCCCCCCCCCCCCCTCGGCACGATTTACAAATTTCGGCACACAAAATTTCAGATTGATTTCAAATTTAGGCCTACCCCCCCCCCCCCCCTTAAAAAGTCTGGATCCGCGCCTGCACCCACTCTCTCCCTCCGCTCTAAAACGTTGTCGTTTTCCATGATTTTGTTAGTCTTTCAAATGTTTTGTAAATGCTTGTACTATCACATCAGGATTTTACTTCTATAATCTGCTTGAATTTGAATCATGCATGTTTAATCATGTGCAAGGCCAAGATCTAAAAAGAGTGTTCACTTCCAGGGATTTTCCTGCACAAAATCCTACCCATGCTTAGGGATTTTTTGTTGTTGCAAAAACGTAACCCATTGGGGCGGTAACACCGTGTATACCGTTTTAGGCTAGTACCCCCCCCCCCCCCCCCCCCCCCCCCCCCCCCCCCCCTCGTGCACTGTGGTTCAATAATTTGGCTGTATGAAACGCAGTTTGAGTGTATTTGAATCCCCCACAGTATCTTGCACATGTTTACGCATTTGCTTTTATCGAGAGGGCGCCATTCTATAATCATCCTCTTACCCATCGAGTAGGAGAGTGATGCCAACCCGGTTCGAGTGAGGCATATAATGGTGTATAATGATTTGTTGTTCAAGCACCAAAAAAGAGAAAAGGCCAAGGAGTCTTATTAAAATAATGTTTGTGTTTACTTAGTTTCTTATATAATTACTGGAGACAGACTTTTACATAAGGCTTGGCATCCAAGTCTATACTTGTTTAAAATGTTTTCCCCTTGCTCGTTCTCCATGTCTTCTCCACTTGTGTTATTTTCATGTTATTCAGCCGGTGCATTTATCTCCTGGAATAACTGAGTATATTTTTTTGCATTTGTAGATTTTAATATTTTTTGAAACTGTTATAAAATATCAAAGACCTTTTCCCTCTGATAACGAGCTGCACTAAAGCTTGCACATTACATGCGTATATTATGTAGAAGATATTGAAGAAAAAAGAGGGGTTTCAATCATCCACAAGTTCTGTGTCCCGGTAAAAGCCAAGTCAGACTTAACAAATTTTCGCAACGAGAAAATAGTTGGACACTGCCAGGGCCCATCTAACCTTTTTCAAACTCAAACTTTTCTACATTTACAATTTGATTTTGAAAAAAATTATCATTACCTTGGCGAGACCGAGGTCCAAGTGGTCAACCAAAGGCAGGCATACGAACTCAATTTGCCGGAACCGGTAATAGTGAATTGATCGAAGTCCTTTTTTTTTCAACTGATCACACTATTTTGCTTTTAAACCGCTTGGAGGTAGGCCTTTATCTTGTTATTATTATGAAATGCATCGTATGCCTACTTTGTAATGTTATTCCAAACTTTCTGGGGCCTCCCCTGCCTAAAGGGATGACAGAGCTTGCAAAACATTAATACATAATATTTGACGATTTGACGTTCATATCTTCCCGAACATATGAACGTCAAATCGATTATTGTTAAAATTTGTCACTTTCACCTGTTCCGCACTTGATTGATTTCAAAGGCACGCCCATTGTTAATGAATGCATGTGAATGAATCATCATTCAATCAATAACAGTCAAAAGAAAAAAACGGCCATCTACGTTCACTTAGGGTCGTTCGCTGTTCCCCGTTTATTGCATTGAGCTCAACGCAAATTCGAAATTCCGGAGGTCATCAGCGCATTCAATTACTCACCCGTAGAAACAACAGACGCCGAGAGCTAGACGCCTAACGATATTTTCATATAGAAATATCAAATTTCACGACTGTTGTCCTGGAGAGCATTCAACAAAGAGTGGCGTTTGATGTAAGTGAAATCCCTATTTTTCTCTTTAAAATGATCATTTTAAATGGAACGCACAATTATTTCTTAGCTTGTATATGCGTAGGTGAAAGTGGGAATTTTCGTAACGGTGAAAGTGCACAGCCAGGAATTTAAATGGATCTATCGGCGGGGAGGTACGGCATCGCGCAACAGGTGTAATACTATGGGGCGATTGGCAATGCAACGACAGCTCGACAGGTGTTTGGAAAATAATGATGGGGATCCCTAGCCTTAAAGTTAAAGGGATCTGGTAACTTTGTCTCAGATTCTGAAACAAAATCCTGGATTTAACTCATGCTGCAATTATAATTATAAATCCTTAGATCTAGGTCAGTCAGGAACCCCATGACTTTTACTTAGAGTAAAGGAGCCGGTAATCGGCCAGCTCCAGTTTTCGGCCGATTGGTTGGATGCAAGGTAAAATCACTCTAAAATACGTCGCATAATAGCATAACACATATCCCACACATACCATACCATGCCAGTGTCACTGAAGAACCACATTTGCAATGAAAAATATATCCTAAAATATCACATTTTAGCGATGTAATCGGCGGTCCCGCTACCCGAATCTGAAAAATCGAGTAGGCTATCTTACGCGTGTCTGTAAGAAATATGGGTACCATAAAATGAGCTTTATTTCAAGTATTTTTCAGATTTAGAGCCCGATTTTGTGCTAGTCGCAAGCTCAAAAGTATCTCATCGCATGTATTAAATCAATGCAGCCGCACACCGCAACGCACACACGATATCTCTGTCTAATTCAGATTCCAATATCCGATCACCACAGTACTAGTTTTCGGCCTGGCGAGCTCCGGTGAGCTCCGGCGTGGGATATCTGCTCCGCCCGCTAGTGCTATAGATCAGCGCGGAAATGCACGGCGCGTGCGCGCGCTTCCTATTGACTTTGTACATGCGACCGAAAACTGGTACGCTATGCCGAAAACTGACTCCGAAACAGTGAAAATTGAAATGAATATTGTCATGGCAATTCGTGATTTTTTTCTGGGATTCTTGTTTTGTTTAAATAATAATAATATTTGCTTCATGATTTGAACAAAAAATGATAATAAATAGGAAGTAAAGGGTCCTAAAAATAGGATTTTGTCTTAAGTGGCCGAAAACGGGCTCCTTTAATCTAGTTTTACAAGCTAGGAATCACCTGTCTGATTTATTATCAAGATATTTATGATTGGAAATCGAAACCAAATTTTGCGTTTTTCTAACGGTTTTCATAACACTACAGTCTGCGCTACTGTGTGCGTGAACTTAGCCGTTAGCGATCATAATTAGAATTACAGTCAATAAATTCACGGATGCTCGAACTCGAAGGGGGATTTCTAATTGTCCCAACCCAATTCATCAATGTAAATTGTATATCATCCAATTCAACATGGCGAAGATGGGCAAATTCATACAAAAAATAAATTAAAAAATTGACTTGAAAACACATCAGACAATTAGTCTGAACCATGTCAGGTGTAAATTTAAAGAAAATATATTTTTAATTGTTGTAGACTACAACGAAAGATATAAGAAGAAAACTGACCAAATATTCTTCCTAAAAATCATACATGTAAAAATGTCCTAAGACATTCGGCAGCTGAAAATGACGTGCACGGTTGCATTACGTGCATTCTCGAAATCAAAATCGTACCTCGCACACACACTCTCGACATACCACGAATGGTCCGTCGTGGGAAGCTAGCGGGCTGGGAGTTTGCTAGGGAGACCGATGCACCTTTGGAGATTTGCAGCGCGAAATTTTAGCGGGACTCCAAAGATTTGCGTTGGGAAGCTGGCTGGCTAGCTTTTGCCAAAACAACGCTAGATCGACTGCTGGCAAAATGAAAATAACTACGATCGAGAACATCGTCGGTGTTCTTAACTTTTCAGTGAGATAATTCTGAATTCTAATTGAGACTATATAATATATAAAAACGACAAAGAAACCTTGGTAGATCTCTAATAACTATACCAAAGCTTGTTTATTTCTCCATTTGACATTTTTTTTCGAGCCATTTGTTCGTGCGCGAGTCAATGCAAACTATGTATTACCTAACTTTCAACACGCAAGAAACAGGGAACACTCGCGGACCTTGTATCAAATTCGTTTCTAAAAAAAATTTTAAGGATGATTTTGAAGCAGTGAAGAAAATTGCAAATACGAATATTCATGTATAGAGCCCTGTTCGCTCGAAATTGCTGAATATGGACAAGGTTGAGAAGGGATCTTTTTCTTTGAAAATGTGACCAAACCTGCTGTTTTAATTGTTTTCCTTTGGTGGCGGAGCTCCCTAGAGTTAGTTTTTAAGGGAGATGGGATCTCCCTGAGCCCACACTGCACCAGTTGAAAATAAAGGTAAAAATGTATATTTAGCTCACAATGTATTAGAAAAAGTATAAATTTATCATGTGTGTTTAAATGGTGGAAAATAAAATAATTCCAAAAATGTTTATTGATGAATTTCACTTTTAAAATCACAATCTTGCATGTGCCTATTCTGCAGTTAACCCCTCAAATACAGACCTGATAAGTAACTGTGCCAGACTTATATCAGTCAAAATCCTGAAAATCAGGGAAAGTCTTATAATCGTATCATATATTATATGGTATTTTCAGGCTTTCTTTTGTCAGATCTAACGGGTGCCTGGGCTAATTTTAAAATTTGGAAGATACGTGTGTGCTCAAATCAAGTCACGCTTTTATAGCCATCCATTGTATAATGCTATCTTACATAAGCTTGTATGGTACATGTTTGAGTAACCCAAACTTCATTTGTCTTGCAGATTGCAGCATGCCGTGTAATGTTTGTGGGGTTCTGTTGCTGCTGGCAGCATCAGTGGCCCTAACCCAAGCTCAGACGATAAGGTTTCAAGACACAGCAGTCAGTATAGCAGAGGGCAGTGTAGCTAATGTTAGAGTGGAGAAGGCAGGGGCAAGCACTCAACAGATCAATATTGCAGTAAAGGTGAGAAGAGTTCCAGACAAAGTTGAGTTCTGGTAAAGATGACAAATAAGCAGTGAACTTTTTTATCTTTCTATTTCAATGTGGAAGAATATCCTAGAAACAGTGTCTTCTGAAAAGAATCGCTTCTCAAATGACCTCATATTTGAAATATACAACAAGAAATAGCTGCAGTGTTAAGACCAAACTTCTATGCAACATGTTGTGTAGTCCCATTAACATGTATTCCCATTACAGTTTAGATTGCATGTAGCTTTCAGTAAGACTCTGCCAATATCTTATCAGGTAGATGATTCCAAGACCTCAGAATATACACATATTGGTATTTTCTTCCTTAAGAAAACAATCTTTTCCAATTGCATGAGCAGCTCTCAACTTTGTCTTTATCATTGTCTCAGCTATTAGTGTAAGTTCAAGTTCAAGTTCATTTTATTTCCATTTCTCGTATAAAAATACATTTAACAATACATTATACATATAAGCAAATATATAAATATAAATAATACAAAGAATATGGAGGAGCCAGCAGAGGCCATTGGCCTTTCAAAGGCTGGGCTCGTGTCCTCAGCTAATAATACAAAGTACAGAGAAAAAAATAAAAAATAAACAATGGGTAGTAAGTAAATAAACAAATGAGTACAGGCTAAATGAATTAAACATACGATAGGAATTCCTTCATTAAATAGTTCTTGTATTTACGTTTAAATGAGGCAACAGATGGGCACATTTTTATATGGGTAGGTATTGCATTCCAACTAATTACTCCGGAATATTTAACTGATCTACGTGAAGTATGGTATTTTAACAATGGAATATATAAATCATTAGCATGTCTTGTGTAATGAGGATGAACATCCTTTGTTATTTTGAACATATTATCGAAAATAGAAGGTAACATATTCTTATTGTACATATACATAAATGATCCAACTTGCAATTCATGTATTTGAAATATGGTAAGTACATTTAATTTCCTAAAATGCGGTTCAGATGGGGTTCTGGGGTGAGAATTTGTAATTGCACGTAGTGCTCTTTTCTGTAAAACATAAACTTGATTCATTAAAGTTTTTGCACAATGTCCCCATATCAAAGTACAATAGGACAGATGAGGAAGAATGATTGCATTGTAGATATTAATCAATATATTTAGAGGAATCAAGTGTCGTATTCTATATAATACACCTATTGCACATGAAATCTTCCGCCGGGTATTATTAATATGTGGAGCCCAAGTAAGATTTTCATCAAGTGTCACTCCAAGAAATACAGTATTAGAAACTTGTAATATATTATAGTTATTTTGACCTGAAAGTTTTTTGTTTTTCTGCTTGAATATCATATAATTAGTTTTTGTTTAATTTATAAGTAATTTGTTAGCCAAAAACCACAACTCAATTTTTGGTATTTCTGAAGTAATTATGGTTGATATTTCATAGATATTTTTACCAGACACAAAGAGGTTTGTGTCATCTGCAAATATGATTGGGCAAAGGTTTGGGCTTACGTATTGAATGTCATTAATATATAATAGAAAAATTAATGGACCTAAAATTGACCCTTGCGGAATACCTCCAGCGAGTGTCAATAATGTTGAGTTAACACCATCTATATAAACAAATTGCTTTCTGTTAAATAAATAGCTATGTATCAATTCTAAAGAAATTCCTCTAATACCATAAAATTTCAACTTACGTAACAAAATATCATGATTGATTGAGTCGAATGCCTTTGATAGGTCCAAAAATATTCCCAGTCCAATATTCTTATTTTCAAAAGCTGTATTAAGTTGATCGATAAATTCAAGTAGGGCCATAGATGTAGAATGTCCAGAGCGAAAACCAAATTGTCTGTTGTATAAAATATTGTGTTTACATATATAAGACATAAGTTTTGCATATATCAATTTTTCAAAAAGTTTATCAAAGACCGAAAGCAGGGACACAGGTTGATAGTTTGTACATAAAGATTTATCTCCCTTTTTAAATATTGGCAAAACTTTAGCAACTTTTAAAGCATCTGGAAAGCATCCTGTTTCTATAGAGGTATTGAAAATATGAGTTAACACTGGAGCAACAATGTGTATACATTGTTTTAAAACTTTGGTGTCTATATCATCGTAACCTGCGCTTTTGCCTTCTTTTAAACTAAAACACTGTATTGATTACCTCAGATTCCTTTGTACATGTGAAAAATAAGGATTGTGGATAATCACCACACAAATATTTAATAGGGTCTGTTAAAGTATTAGGCATATTGTTTGCAACATTCTCACCAACAGAAACAAAATATTCATTAAAAACTCGCAACACTTCTGATGGTTCCTCAATATTTTGTCCATCTTTTAAAAGACTTGGACATTCAATTTTCTTTTGTTGTTTTAAAATATTGTTTATAACACGCCATGTTCCTTTCAAATCATTTCTTTTACCATAAAATTTCTTTTGATAATAGTCACGTTTTGCACTTCTAATCGCATTATTTACAATATTCCTTTGTTTCTTGTAGTTGTAAACATCTTCTCTGTAATGGGTGGGATTTTTTATAAATTTGTGATACAAAGCATTTTTCTTACGACAAAGCTTTTTTAAAGAATGATCATACCATGGGTTACGTTTTTCTTTTCGATTATCTTTGGATTGTTGTTTTGGAAAGCAATGATCATAAATAGAGCCAAAAACCTCAAAAAATGAATTGTATAACTGGTTAACATCAGTAGTTGAATTTTTCAAAATGAATTCCCAGTTCACCTTACTCAATTCAGTACAGAATAATATTATATTTTCTTCGTTAATATGCCTCACACTTCGAGCAGACCTTACATTTTGGTCTGAATTCATAATAAGATTAGAAATACAAAATATAGGCATGTGGTCACTTACAGGGTATGTAATAATTCCAGACAAATAATCATCACATGTGCTGTTAACAAAAATATTATCCAACAAAGTTGAGGTTTCTATAGTGATTCGAGTTGGCTTAGATATTACAGGAGAAAAAGAATAGGAATTCATAAATTGTACAAAATCATTAGGCTCCATCTCTTCTCCAACAAAATGATTTATATTGAAATCTCCCATTATATAGCAAGGTTTGTGATCACCAATAACTTTAAAGAGGATTGGTTCAAAAGATTCCTTGAATGCAAGAATTGTCTGACCTGGTGGTCTGTATACTACGCCAACTATGACACTCTTCCTGTTGAAAAAAAGTTCAACAAACATACTTTCTACTTCACTCACAAATAATTTTAAGTCTTCACGTATTTTATATTTCAATGATTCATTTACAAATATTCCAACTCCACCACCTGAGCGATCACTTCTACCTTGACTGACAAAATTATATCCATCCAATTCGTGGATTGGCAGAAGTTTCTCATTTTCTTTTATCCATGTTTCTGTAATTCCTATTACTGAAAAAGAAGGTTTGATATTTGATAGACATGCATGTAATTTATCAGTATTTTTTTTAAAACTTCTTACATTAGCATGGAATAATGAAAAAAATGAAGACTTGCACTCAGGTAAATTTTTCAACTCATAATATTCTGATTTAGCAGTCATAAATGTGTCACTCATAAAAAAATATTATGAATATAGCAATATGTAATAATAAATACAAGTACATGTGATTCAAGTCACCTCTTTTTGTAAATATGCCTCAAACTATCTTCTGAAGGAAATAGAATTAAAAACAGTGAAAAGTTACAACCTGTTGATCTGTGTTAAATCTATGGAAAAGATTACATGTAGATAAATATTTTGAACAGTTTTTAAAAATTACTACAACTGTACTTTCTTAATCTACATAGTTACAACTGACTTACTAAAGAAGAAAAAAATGGGTAAGTGGAATGGCAAAAGCCATCTGGAACAGATAAGTTACAGTTATACTATCATTGAACATACAACCTGTATAAAGCACATTTAAAGTCAGAATATAAAATACGAATATGAATATGTGGATCCGAGGAATTTATCATACATATTAAAAACTTCATAAACACATGGAGTTTTATGATTAATAATGTAGACATCGATGCATGCTAATACATATAAACAGTTCACAGTGGAGTTCCTTCATAAAGAGGTAAATAAGAATGAGAATGAGAATGATCCTGCCTGAAGAAGTCAACTGGCCAACTTCACATTCATGCCGTAAGGCAATATGCATATTCCCAAGAATTTCATTACATTGAGTCGCCACCATGTTTATAATCTCAAAAGATCAGCTTTGCTTCGTATCATCTGTTTAGTTGTATTACCATTTCGCTTGGATGACAGTACAAATACTTTGCCATCAGAAGACCAAGCAGCTTGTACTTTCTCACAGGACTTTGCTTCATGTAGCAGGTCAAAATTCCTAGGAGTAAGGTCCTCATAGATAGCAATCCTTGCTCCTTTCAGCGAAGTTCGATGTTTGAGGAGCATCTGCCTTATGCGATACGAAGACAATTTAGCAATGATGCCACAACTTCTTGTTTTGTCCTGGGGAAGCCTACCTACACGATGAGATCTGTCTATCTGCTCAAGACGCAGGTCCACATTCATTTTCTTTGCTACCGAGATAATAATATCATCTGTATTTTCATTCTTCTCTTCTTTAACTCCAAAAATACGAACACATGATCTTCTTGAGTACTGTTCTAACTCGTTGGTCTCATACTCCAAGCGAGAAATGCATTCTTCTTTTTTCTCAAGTTGTTTCTCTAGTGCCGTGATTTTCCGGATGTGTGAATCAGACATATTCTGAAGATCCATCATGCCTGATCCCATCTTTTCTGTCATAGAAGATAGATTATTCCATTTACTATTCAACTCAGACTGCACCTCCAGGATCAACCTGTCAGACTAAGTATGATGTACATTAAATCCTATAAATGTAAAATAGACAGTTTAGACTTAAGACAAATGGGAAAAAAAGGTAATTTTTTCACATGAGTCATAAGTCATGCAGGAAAATATCTTTTACAACTTACTTTAAAAAGGCAAACTGTTTGTATGTTAGTAGAGAAATGAACAATACTCACCAGGTGAAATCTATGTCATAAAGGAAATTTAAAAAAAATCAATGCAGGAAAGTATTAAAGTCTTGAATACTTTTCTCCTCCTTTGCAGATTCAAGATCAAAATGATGATTTCTTTGAAAAATCAACAATTCTAACATTTGAAGCGAGTGACACCTCTTCCACTGAGACTGCATCGTTCACCTCAATAGATGATGTGCTGCCAGAACCAGCAGAGATCTTCATGTTAACATTACAAGTCATAGGCAATGGGGCTAGTATTGGAAGCCCCAGCCAGGCTCAGGTCACCGTGGACGACAGCGACGATGCTTTTGGGATCATTGCATTCGATATGGTAAGTTTAACTTTCGTATTATATGCATATCAGTCGGCCTAGCAAAGTAGCATTTCATAATAGGTGAATGCTTTCATACTTTGAAAAGGTGCCGATAATAGGCTTACATAAAATGTACAGTAGTGGAATTCTTCCTCTCTCTCTCAAACTCTTTCATACTGGTAATTAATAGACCATTAATTGTCTTTATGATAGATAAAAAATAGGAAGGTAGAATAGAATGTGAGAGATAAATGGAGAGAGAAAGACAGAAAGAGAGAGAGAGAGAGAGAGAGAGAGAGAGAGTGTGTGTAACAGAGAGAGAGAGAGAGGCAAACAAGAAGAGAGAGAGAAAGAGAAACAGAGAGAGAGGGAGTGAGAGAGAGAGAGAGAGAGAGAGAGGCAGACAAGAAGATAGAAAAGAGAAAAATGTATTAAATATAAAGAGGGATAAGAGAGGGAGAGAGGAGATCGGAAGTTTATCATCAGAGATTGGAAGAGGCATAAGGAATAGGGATAGCAAGATATTGCACAATAGAACATAAACAGAAGAAAATGCTTTGTACAATTACATGTACATTGTAAATGTATAGCTGGACTTTTATAGATCAAATGCGTACCATCTGTTTTTAAGAGTCTAACTGTGTCAACAAAACATCTTTTCTCTGATTAATATATTGGACACACTGTTAGAGCAATGACAAGTTAAATAAGGGGATATGCTCTATACACAGTACAGGTAATTGACATTGTTTACACAAAAAGGCACAGGTGCAAGCAATTCACAAACATGGTAGGGGAGGATGCCTCAGGATGGAGTACACATTTGCATTGACATGGGGTTTAAATGTATATATTTGTCCACTGTCTGTATGTTATTATGAGAATTGGCATTGTGAGGCCATTTCATTTTCACTGTGAAGTTGTAAATCTTTGATACAATTGCATTCTTTAATTACTGCTATAATTTGTATGGTGTCAAAATTCTTGAATTGCATAGTTTTACAACCTTCATTTGAAGTGTTTGGTATTAAACACAAGTACATGCTTATGTTATGTTTTGAACCAAAATGGTGGGAGTTCCATATATTCCAAACAGACGATAGTTGTTACAAATTCAAGAGTACTTCATATTGTGTATATTTTTTTAAATTTTTAATTATTCAATACATTTACATGTATGAACATAATGCACTATTGATCCAACCAGACTATCTTACATCCTACTTCTGTGTAAATGTAATATATACATGATACAGGTATTTTGTAGACAAGTGCAATCACCAACCCATAACTGTTTTGTACCCACTTTGATTCCTTGTATGATCACAGGTATCACCATTGTATGTAAATGAAGATCAGGGTAGTAATAACCCTGTCCAGTTCTTACTGAGAAGAGATGCTGGTCTCTTTGGCACCGTAGTGGTTAACTATCAGGTAAGACATGTACACTGTAGCCTCATCTAAAATTGATTGCATAATTGACAGGGTTTAGAAAATAATGAAGTTGGTTTTCAAATAAATTAGATGTTGAAGGAATTGCCTGTAAATCTTCCTCAACTTCACTCTTTACTTTCTTCTTCCTAAAATGCACTAAACATTCAATAGTTTTCATTTGAAGCCTTCAAACCTGCTTTTTTAGATATATTGTGGAGTATATTTGTGAACAATATATTAGAACCTTGAAATAGCTGTACCAAGACATTTGTGATTTTTGGTACAAACTGATTTTTTAAGATTTTATTTTGTAACCTGACATTTACTCTGGAGAGAGCACATGTAACTTGTTTCTGTACAGCCAGGAAATGGAACAAAGCTATCTAGTCACTCTAAGGATTTGTTCCTATTAAAAAAAAACAACTTTGTCACATGTATGTGTAATTAAATGTATGTGAAATTAATATAAACAATAATGATTACCTACATATTCACTCAGGTAAATTGATTTTTTAAACAAAGCAAGATTTCTTCATTGGTTCTTAAAAATCTCTCTATTAGTGTCATATACTCAGGTGAATTTGGTGAAGAAGCAATGTTGCTTAAAGTTCTTCATCAGTGTCATATACATGTGTACATCCTAATTGCAGATATCAGGTGGCCCCAATGCAGCAAGTAATGACCTTTCACCTGTGACATCATCTGTTACATTCCAAGAAGGGGATTCGGCAGCATCGTTTATTGTATCAGTACTAGCAGATCAGGTAAACAACATTGTAAGGTTATTGCCATTCTAAGATTATAACTGTTTTAATACTAAAAATTCATAGTTGTGTTATTTGCTGTTTTACATGATTAACCATTTGAATACAATTTCATTGTGGTATAGTCTTCCACACATTTTTCCTCATACTGCATCCCAAGTGATCTTGGGCTTGGTATTTGACAAGTAAAGGATGATAAAGTTTGAATTTTTGTTTTCATTTTTGTGAAGGTCAGAGAAATTGTGGTTGAAATTTTCACATGGAATTTTTTTTGCTGAAATCTTGAATTAAAGCTGACATTGTGGTGATACAGCAGCAATTCAGGAATAATTTTTAAGCCATTTTTTATTAATTACTCATCTGTGCCCCGACCCTCTGATGTCAGTGATATCTCATTTCATTGAGGAAGGAGTTAGCACTACATGTGTATGTGGAAAGACTATGACGGTTTGATGTATTCCTATGTCTGTTTTATTTGCCACAGGTGCCTGAGAATGAAGAGGTTTTCAATATTGAGCTGACTAGTGTAACGGGTGGTGCACGGCTGAATGCTTCGGCCTCATCTATGCAACTGATCATCCAAGAGAACGATAGTCCCCTGCGCTTTGCCCAACCCCTCTACATCTTTGATGAGGATGCAGGGAACGTCTTTGTGGAGGTCTTGAGAGGGTTGGCAGCTGATGGAGAGACCAGTCTTGGCACTGTGGAGGGGTCTGTCACCGTGAACTATTACCTCACACCCAGTGGTGCCGAATTCGGTCTAGACTATGTGGCAACGAATGGCAGTATCACCTTTTCTTCGGGAGAAACCAGGATGCCCATCAATATTGGGATTTTACCGGACAGCACCCCAGAACTCAGTGAGGACATTGTTATTACCCTGATCAACCCATCCGATAATGCAGTTATCGCAGCTCCATCAAGTACTATCGCAAGGATCCTTGCAAACGATGATCACAACGGAGTTCTCTCCTTCAATTCCTCCGGATCTCTGTACATCGTGGTTGATGAGGAAACAACACGTATCGTGAGAGACTTTGTGGTTGTGAGGACAGGAGGAGCATTTGGAGAGGTGACTGTGGGTTACCAAGTGCTGCTCAACACCTCACAGACTCAAGAGTCTTCTGGCATAGTCCGCTTCCAGGATGGACAGCGATCCCAGGAGCTCACCATCCCGATCTCACAGGACAGCATACCAGAAGAAGCAGAGGTGATTACCATACTGCCAATACTCCAATTTTTATACTTCTTAATACTTTTTAATATTTATTACACCATCTGAATACATTTGTATTGCATTTTATCACAGTTTTTAAAGAGAAGGTTGAGTTCTGGGAAGAGGTGAAAAATAATTTGTGAGCATTACTCATTCTTATTATGCAAGTGTGGAAGAACATCAGTTAAGACATGTTCCCTGAAAAGCATGGCTCTTCAAATGCCTTCATATTCTAAATATGCATGTAACATTGTAAAAATCGGGGGGCCGGTTTTTTACGCCACGTGTTCGTGTAGTCCCATATGCATCTTTCTGTGCAAGTGTTTGTAACTTTACCAAGACTTGGCCACATTTCTTATCATTTTGATGATTCCAGAACCTTGCAATACACACAAATTCTTATATGCTAGATGATCAACCTTTTCTGGTCGGTTCCACACCGTTTCTTTCACAATGCAATCGCATGACCAGAACTCAACTTCATCTTTAATTGAATTCCTGTATCTGTATACATTTTATTTTATTTGTTTTGATTTAAACATTTACTCAATTTTACTAGCAATATTTTATATTGTGTATGTATTTCATTTTGGATACCGCTTTGCTGTTTTGATGTAAACATTTATTCATTTTTATATATATATTTTTTTCCCCATTTGCTATGTTTTCTTTATATATATAAATATATGTTTTTTTTATATGATTGTATGTTTGATGTAAACTTGCATATTTAGTCTTTGGACTTTTTGACAAGTCGTGAATAAAACCTCATTTGAATCTTGAAAAAAGGTATACATCATCCAGCTCCTACCTGAGACTGCCACAGGAGGCGTCAGGGTGGACGGGGTCATTGAGGGGACTCTGGTGGTTCGTGACAGCGACGATGTCTATGGAGTCCTGCAGTTCTCTTCTGATAGTGACCAGTCCATCTTGGTCAGCCCTCAACCTAGGAGATTGCAGCTCCTCTTGACCAGGAGTGGAGGAAGAGTTGGAGATCTGCTTGTCACCTTCAATGCATCTTATGTCTTGATGGATGGATCTTTGGATGAAACAGAAAGTAAGTGTATGAATAATTTCATTCATTTTCCATTGATGCATCTTATACAGGAAACAATTCTACTGATATTTCAAAAGAATAAAATTAACGATTAGTCATTACAGATCAAGATACATTATGTGTCATTTGTATACAAAATTGTTGTAACAAAGTAAAACATTAAATTTTTGATGATGCTTATTTATAATGGTTTACTTATATATATACATATATATGAAGAGCTTTTTAATGTGAGATTTACACATTAATATATATATATATATATATTCTTTACGGTGTTAGAGTAAACCTTTGGATATTTATATGAATTTTCAATTGCTGAAAAAAGGAAATGCTTTGTCCTGTGCTTCATTTCATAATTCTCCTCACTTATAGATGTCTTAGAATCTGTTGGCAGCAGTACAACAGTATTCCTGGATGGAACCTCCGTCCATCGTTTTGAGGTTCCTGTTCAGGCCAATGCTTTCCTCAGTCTTGGTGCACAGTTTTTCATCACGCTGGTGGATGTGTCTCTGCTCAGTCCAACTCCGATCCTCCCGCCCACCAGCCCTCGCATCGGGTCAAAGGTCACAGTATCTCTGCCAATAACGACAGCCATTGCTAATGGAGAAATTGGCTTCAATATGTTTGGCTTGGCCGTGGATGTCCAGGAACCAATGGGCCCAAATCCATATGAAGTGAGTCTTATTTGAAATCCTTTGTAAATCTTGAGCTTTAGAAAAGTAATAGTCTGTTGAGAGCCAGAAGGGCACAAGCTCATATTCATTTACAGACAGTATTATATATAATTGTATTCAGGAATTATTCTAGTTTTGTTGCCCTTTTGTGTGTACATGAACATGAATGTACTGAATGTACATTTTTTTGGAGACCGTATAATGAAAGACAAGTCCTATTTGCCTGATGGTACGGGCACTATAATAATTCAAGTTTGACACACTACACATGTGGTTAAATGTGGGTAAATCTATTTCAAAATTGTACTGTCCAAGCAATATCGTCTTGTTTGTTCAACAAAAAATTAACGTGTTTGGGTGAATAAACAGTTGATAACACAGAGAAGAATGCTTCAAACTTTTGTTTGAAATGTTTTTGAAATCTTCCACTTATTCTTAATATCCTTGTTCATTTGAATTGCTTTAGACACTTACAAATAAATTTGCATCATTTCATATATTTATTGTTGACTTTTTCCCTTGGGCCTATTTTTGTCTTGTTGTACATGCAGCTATCACTGAACCTGACCCGAGAAGGTACATCAGGAGAAGCCGTGGTGCTTTGGAGGATCATTGATCAATCAGGTTCAGGGAACATTGCCTCTGAGGATGACTATGGCTTTCCTAATGGCTCTGTCAGGTTTGCTCCAGGTGAGAAGATGCATAGATTAAAGTTATTTTATTTAGAATAATGGCTTAGAATGCAATTATTGAAGCCCATTTTTTATTTTGTTATTTCCTCAAAATGTTGTCAGAGTTCTGTGATTGCCGATGATGAATAGTAGATACTGTCAATTCTAAGCTGTTGCAGTAAAATCTGTACAGTTGAAAACTAAAATTAAATTGTTTGTACCATTGCCAAGTTTTGAATTTTTCAAGTGTGTGAAATTTATTTGTCCCAAGTCATGTTTCTAGAAAATGTGGCATACATCGTTAGGTATTCAACAAAGGCCCCAATTTAGCATGTCCACCTTTCATTCTTGAGTTTCAAAATACCAAAGACATCAAATTTACAAGGGATATGAATAATTCTGCTGTTAACTGTATATAAAGACCACTCAATGGAGACAAGAAAAGAGGTCTTTATAGGCAGGTGGTCTTTATGTACAGGCTCTGTAAGTACACAACTCAATGAGAAACACTATTCAAGGGAAACAGAAACATGGCCTTTATATACAGGTGGTCTTTCTATAGTCAGGTAACTGCTAATGTAGGTTCATTGTATCCAGTTTCATTGGAATTGCCTTTTTCTACCAGAATTAAATCTCAGTTGTCGCAATGTAGTTGTAGTCACCCCACATTTTCTTGAATCTTTTTTTATTGGGAATTAAATATCAAATCAAAAGTTCAAGTTTTAGCATGTAAAGGTGTTTAAATGTATTTTGTACTTCTTTTATATCAAGTTTTTGAAATGTTATCATTCATTTCATTTTTCAACATCTAGGTGAATCTATGCAGGTCCTCACTGTTGAAATTTTACCTGATGAACTTGCGGAAACAGATGAAACGTTTGGAGTGGAACTTTATCAAGTCTTTCCAGATAATCAGCTTCTTCGCTCCGAAGACACCATCGCCACTGTCACCATCCTTGAAAACGACAACCCTGGTGGCAGCTTTGAGTTCTCCTCTTCCACGGCTGGACCATACACCATCTCAGAAGGAGGTGATGTCATCCAGATCCAGATGGAACGTACTGGTGGAAGCTTGGTCCAGAGGAGTGTTGTATTCTCCATCGAGGGGGGTGGAAGTGCAGAGTTCTTTGGTGCCCAGGGCTTGGCAGAGTTTCCACCTGGTGTCCATACCTACACTATCACTCTTGCAGCAGTTGCTGATGACATCCCTGAATTAGATGAAACATTTTACCTGACTCTCTCCCCATACGGCACGCCTGCAAGCAAACTTGGTAACCGTACCATGATAGAGATCACAGTCCTCAGCAACGATGACCCGTATGGCGTTATTGAATTCCAAGACGACCCAGCCTTGATCTACATTGATGAGAGCACTAGCAGTAGCAACCAGACGGCTGAGTTTGCGGTGGTGAGGTCGAGAGGTACCTTCGGAGAGGCTTCTGTATCTTGGAATGTACAGCCTGCAGGATCATTCTTTGATCTTATTCCTACTCAAGGTGTTGTCACATTTGGGAATGGAGAAAGCCTCAAGTTTGTTTCTGTCACAGCTCGCAATGACCAGGTATATGATCTGGAAGTTTACACAGATTTTGTTTTTACGGTTTTATTTTCATCTTGGAAATTATGATTAAATATCAGGAATACAAATGAAGACTGGATTAAGCAGAATTCATGCATGCATTTGTATTTCTGTTTATTTTTCTCACTCAACTCAGGTTATGTAAATGGGTACTTGGCAGGAATTAATTCCTTGAAATGCTTGAGCGCCGTAATGGCAGCCATGCTAAAGCCAGGTTAATAATCGGGAGCACCAGGAGTGTCAAGTCTGACAGACATGAGTGCTATACTAGAACCCACTATTATTATTACTATTATTAGGCAAATGAGTAGCACAGACACCAGTTTCTCAGTTGATTGTGCACTTCGAAATTTCAAATTACTTACATGTGTATCAACTTGATATTTGTAGACTTTATAATTTCTTCTTTAAATCAATGACACATTTTGTTTCTTCCTAGATTCCTGAAGGATCTGAGAGTTTTACTATCACTGTCTCTAACCCAACTGGAGGTAGCCGTCTTGGAGCACCTGCTACAGCCACTCTTAACATCAATAAAAATGATGATGCTGTCTTCTTTGAAGGTGAGTTGTAATCTCTTAATTTTTGTATAAGTTATGCATAGAACTTTTGTGTCACTTTAGAAAATGCCAAAAGTTTGCCTAAGTCTGAGGTACATCAAGTACAATTTCCTTCACTTATGTGGCCTTCTTGGACTTTATACAATGTTTCATTTTTGTATATCAGTGCAATGGGTCCTCAAATTATCTTTCATTCAAATGTTATTTCTTCATGTAATTTTATACCATAGTGCCTACCTTTTATTTATTGGAATTGAATTTGCCAAGGTTTGCTTTGAATTATGTTCTCTATCAGTTAAAAAACTAAAATATTTACATGTTATACCTTTGAGAAATTTATTGAACATGATTTTCTTCTCCAGATCCTGTGAATGTTACTGTGAATGAGCCTGGTTCTGTGACCCTGACTGTCCGGCGGAACAGCACTGGAGACTCTGCAGCCACTGTAGACTTCCGGACCCTGCCAGGCACAGCCCTATCGACCAGAGATGACTTTGCAGAGACAAGCGGTCAGCTGAGCTTCCCTGTTGGAGTCATGACGGCCTCTATTGATCTTCTCATCTTGGATGACACGGAACCTGAAGATTCTGAAACATTCTTGGTCCAGCTGTTCAACCCCATTGGTAAGAACTATGTTTGTTTTAGGGTGTGAACATGTTGAAATTTTGTATGTCTTTTGTCTGTAGATTGGCAGTACTTCTTTCATCTGTTTCTAGAATACTTAAACTACTCTCATTAATAATACACGATTAGAAACATGTTGCTTGCATTGCTGATGTAGTCATAGAATTGACTGTTTCTAATTTTTGGACATTTCAAGTAAAATGTGCCTTGTTTCAAATCTAGTCTAGAAGTCATGTTGTGAAAATATTGAAAAGTTACTTTTTGCATAAATGTGAAGAGGTTTGTGGAGGAGGGGGAGTGGTTCTGTGTACATTGTACATCTTACATGCTCACCAATTTGTTTTCCATCATTGACCTAAATGTACAAAATTCTTACATAGATGTATTAATATATCATACAAATATACAAGACAGAACTACATGAAATACCAACATTAAGCCTATCCTCTCATTTTATCCGTTACAGGTGATATTGTAGTGTATGGTTCTGGCATAGCAACTGTAACTATAGAAGCTAATGATGACCCAGGAGGTGTGTTCAGTTTCCTAGAACCAGTTGAAGATGTTGTCACTAATGAGGAGTCAGTCTTGAACTTTGTGTAAGTAATATAAAGAGAGAGAGAGAGAGAGAGAGAGAGAGAGAGAGAGAGAGAAAGGGGGGGGGGTAATTGTGCATGCAAAAGGACAGGAATACCGGTAATAGATGAACCTTCATTGTGCATGCATGCCCTGAATAGAGAGAATCAAGCAAATATAAGTTGTATTATCTAGTAAAATCTAGTCAAATAATGATGGATTTCTGTAGAGAGCAGACAAGCTTTTTGATCATTAAAAGAGAGAGTTTCTAAATGTTTGTATTCCTTGTTCTCTTGACCTTGCATAATAAGGTTTTCAGAGATTATATAACTGACTCCACAATGACAATTTCTCTGTGGTCAGTTTTACTACTTGAATTCCTAACCCTGCCCAAACACTTTACCTAATTCTTGTGTATGCCTATCATCTAAGCTAAAAGCAATCCACACTTCTAACCCTCTCTCTTTGACAAATTAAGCCAGAGGAAATGTTGGATTTCCACATTATCATTCTATCTCATGAAATGTTTTGTTATCCTTCTCATGTGAAATACAAGTTAGATAATGGCCTTTGAGACGTTTGATGGATACTAACTTTGTTCACTCCACAGTGTTGTGAGAGAGCGTGGTAGCTTTGGAATAGTCCAGGTCAACTGGGTCATCACAACCAACACCTCGACACCTCTCTCTGACGATGAAGACTTTGAAGAGGTCAGAGGTTACGTGGAGTTTGCAACCAGTCAGAATCAAGGGACTATCACCCTTCGGACCCTGACTGATGGTATCCCAGAGTTCAACGAACACTTCTTGCTTACGCTGACAAGTACAAATGGTATGGCTTATCTTATGTTCCTTCATTATCTCACATATATATTTGACTGAAG
The DNA here is from genome assembly GCF_000002235.5 of Strongylocentrotus purpuratus. Classification (NCBI taxonomy): domain Eukaryota; kingdom Metazoa; phylum Echinodermata; class Echinoidea; order Camarodonta; family Strongylocentrotidae; genus Strongylocentrotus; species Strongylocentrotus purpuratus. The sequence goes on from NW_022145615.1 coordinate 34,996,774, forward strand.
ACTGTACATAGTTCTGTTTAACATCAGAACAATTGAACATTTGGCAGTAGCATACATGTTGAGGTGAAAGAAGTGTATTACCTGAATATAAAAATTGGAAGTATGTAGCGTATAATCAAATTGTAGCATTTTGTCCTGTGCCCAGTATATAGGTATTATTTCTTTGATGCTACAGTACATGTATTTATGGATGCCCCTGCTACGGCTCTTTTGTGGGGCGCACAATGATTTTCCCTCTCAGTATATGACTAGTACTTTGAATTTATGATATATCATTTAACATTATTTTAGGAATAGGGGGTAATCATGCTGTGTCACCAGCATAGTAGTTTATGATAACCTCTGTATGATATCCAATCTCCCATTGATCAATTCCCCTTGCTAATGCTGTCTATGTTCCTAAGAGTTGCTATTGATTCAAATTGACCCCAGCTTGAAGTCGGTCAAAACTATGTACCAACGAGATAGGAGATTGTAAATGTATGATTAATTGGAGGGACTTGTAATTGATTTGGGTCAGGCGCACCTATGTATTAGACAGGGCGTAGATGATCCGTACCATGAATATAACTGCTCTATCTCATTTAGGTGGAGGGAGACTGTCTACAAGCCAGTCCCTGTCTGCATCCATTGAGATCTTGGTGAATGACGACCCTTACGGTGTCCTGGTATTCTCCTCGTCCTCAAGGGAGAAGGATGTTGCTGAGGATTACTATCCTGGTGATGAGGACCTAGCAACAGCCATCTTCACTGTGCAGAGACTCCAGGGGACCTCTGGGTCTGTAGGGGTGAGTCAGAACAAGCGTCCATCAAGTTCTTTTTTGTATTTATTAGTTGTGATAATAAAGCGTTGCTGTATGGTCAATAGATTGCTCTGGAAAATTCTGTCGCCTTTCACTGACATGGACTATTTTGAAGAAAGTATGCTGTTAAGTCACATGGATGAGATCAAAACATTTTAAAACAATTACAGATCATTGAGTAGCTTAGGTTGAAAGGGTTGCAACAGTCTGAACAACAGAGTCCTGAGGTTATTAATAAAAGTTAGCCAATTTCATATTTGGTCCTGAAAAAACAAGGTTATAAATCTTTTGATAATATTATGACACAAGCATTAATTTGAAACACAAAACAAGACAGAACAATGAAACAAAACAAAGTGAAGTTGTTTTACTGTGCACAATTTTGGAGATGAGGAGATATATGTATCTGATATGCAGAATATAGATTAGATACCAGGATTTGATCTCTATAGTGGTGAAGTGTAAAGATTAAAAACACGAATTTACACTAAACATTTTTCTCTTCCGGCAGGCTGTTTGGGAACTTTACTCAGATATCATCTCAGGGAACCTCCCTAGCGTGATTGACCTCCTCTTCCTTGGTGAATATAATCCTTCTAACGGAGTAACTCTAGTGACCGGTGAACAGCGTCAGTACACTGGCACACCCGTCTACTCCTTCAATGGGCAAATATGTAAGTAGCACTCAATCAGAATTATCTATATACCAGTGGTTCAGACTATATTCATCACAAGCTAGTATTAAAACATTAACACATTTATCTAGTTGACTTAATTTAAGACCTGTTCACATATGCCATTGTGATGGTCTTTTGTGAATTTCATGTATGTTGTGATTCTATTGCCACTAACTGGTTGAGAAATGTAGCAGTAACAGCCCTTGCTTGGTACATGTACTGACTGATTACTTTTCTTTTGTGTTTAGTATCACTGATGACAGTACCCCAAGTCTACCACCCGTCCCGCACCGACACAGCCGCAGGGTTTACCATGAGCGCTTGGGTGCGTCCTGACCAGGGCTGTGATGGGTTCATCATCTCTAAGGTCTCTTCTGCTTCTGCCCTGGTGACCTACTACGGCCTCAGGCTCCAGGTTCCTTCCAGGACTGTCACATACCTCGAGCTGGAGTACTCTACAGCAACACTGGTAAGGTCTTAACGCTTACATTTAAACAAAATTGAAGTTTCGATTTTAGGCCTGTTTTTGCCAGTGTTGCTAGAATGAAAGTAATCATTAAGGATAAATTTGCTTTAAGACCTCTCTGAGGAATTGTTTTACAAAGAATATGGGTTGAAGGAAAATATTAACATTAAATGTCTGCTTTTGTTGATTTGTACATAAATCTGTTATAAGATGTGATAAAAAAAAATTGTTTTTTGTACTTGTACTGTAAAAATGAGTATTGTATTGTATTTACATTTACTTGTTTGTTTTTATAAAGCTGTTATAACTTTGCTGTGATTTTTTACAAATATTTTGTGTGAGAATCTTTCTCAGTTGCTATTCTTGGTTTTGCTTGTACAGCATCTTTTGATTCTGAACACACCTAATTTGTTTTGGTACAATCTTTATATCTGCATTGCTCTAATTCCTAATATGTAAAATAATGTCTCATTTTCTCCAGACCAACCTTGCCCTTGGGACCACCCGATTTGATCTGGAACTGACCAATGGTGCATGGCATTTTGTTGTAGTCACAGTGGACAACCAGAGACTAAAAGCAAACCTCTATATAGATGGTATAGCAGTTGGAATAGATCTGTAAGTTTTTTTAAATTTGAAATATGCTTTAATGTTCCTACCCTATCATATTTCATGTTAGGATTTCATGTATTGATTTGATAACTCTTATGTTGCTCTACATAGAGCTGTAAGCAATATGGGAGTTTTTGTGAATTTGTTATCCTGACTGTAATGTAATGCAACATGATGGGGTGTGTCATTAGGTGGTCTGTTGTCAACAGACCACCTATTGATTTCGTCAGAATTTTCTTTCTTTATTTATTTATTCTTTATTTTTATTTAATTCTTCGCTTTTTTGTGACCAGGATAATTCAATATCAGTTTAGTAAATTTCTTTAAATTTTGGCACAGTCATAGGTAATTGTCATGAGACGTGACAGTAACATTTTTAAGGTCATCCAGGCGCCATTTTGTGAAATCACATTATCCATCATATCTTCATGATGCATCCGCAAAGGTCATTCATATTCATATCACATTTACTTCAGGTTAAGGATCAACATGTCCTGTCATCAAAGGTCACATAAAGGTCATGATGCGAGCGTATGCGTGCGTTAAAATTTAAAAATGTTCAAAATCACTTAACTATTAAACGAGAGTATGAATCAGGTCATTTTAAGCATTTGAAAAATTTGCTTTCGCACACCTATGCGTGCGCGTTTCCGCGCGTACCCGCTCGTAAGGCATTTTGCAACGTAAAATCGCCATATTTTCTCTGTCATCATATTTGACATCTTTTGCCAAGCATTTTGATACCTTGTTTACCTTTTTCTGAGCATTAATAACGGAATGAGCGTCCGTTTAAGATAATGTCTGTGCGTGCAAGCTCTTGTAATACATAGCATATATGGGCGAAAACATGCCTGTACCAAATCAATTGTAGCTCTTTAAGATGCCTGCAGACCCCTAATTTTATTTTCATATTTGGATAGAGTAAGAATCGTAGATATGATTTCATGTCTCATTTGACCCTCGATGAACTCATGATGTCATCACAATAGCCTCTGAACTCAAAATATCTATTTGCATATTATGACGTCAGCATATTTTTAGAAAATTTATTGTATCTCTGTGAATATTGATCGATGATCCTCCAATTTTAGATATGTTCTAGCTGAGACAATTTTCTACAAATGCAGTCGCCACGATATTTCCTTTTGACAAAGGCATCATGGCGTATTTTTGCGATTAAAGGAGGCATGTCAATTTTGCACATTTTGTGTGTATTCTCTATAGGACATGACTTTTTCTCAAAACTGGATTCTACATTCCCGTACGTCTTTCGCGAGCAATATCATCATGATCAGCATTGTTTACATGTCTATATAACTTCTCCCTACTCTATATAGTTTCTGCTTGATTTTTGATGCTTTTTGAGTATGTTATAGCTGAGACTATATGCTATCTAAATGTCCCCTCATTTTTTCCATCAGCTGCGGGATCATGCTCATCATCATGATCATCATCATCAATATCATTAACATTATCGTTATTATCAACATCTAACATTATCATTATCATCATCATCATCACCATTACTATCATGATCATCATCATGCTCATCATGATGATGATATGATCATCATCATCATTGTTTACATGTCTATATAACTTCTCCCATTCTCAAATATATGGTAAGAAGTGAAGACAGACCACCTAATTCGTCCGCATGACGAATTAAATTTTCTAGTGTTTTCTTTATCTTTGCTATTTTGTGGTGGTATAATTACCTTCATTTAAAATGTGTTTAGTCTAACAGTATTCTGCAGTAAATGTGTTATCATTTAAAGTTTTGAAATATGAGACTAAGCAAATACTAAAGCCCTACATCCACACACTTTATGATCTGTTATCTGATTTATGAAGATCTGGCAATCATATTAGATATGGAAATCTAAACAAACATCATCTTCCTGATGTAGGCTATTATAATGATAACAATATAAACAACCAGAATTTTGTGTATTTAAAAAAATGCTTTCTATTCACAATAAAAGCTGAACCGACTCCAAATATTAGACAAATATCTGATGTCACTACAATTCTTAGACCATGTAGCTTTCCTCCTCCATGTAATCTTGAAAAGAAATGTCTTGAAATCTAGATTTTATTAATCATATGATGAATGAGATCCTTGAGTCATTGAGATTTAATGTTTGAATGAATGTTCATATCCAAAACTGGATCATTGATTGATTGATTGAAGGATTTTATTGATAATTATCCATTCTCGCAGTCCAAAGACTAAATTGCAATGGTTACAACAGTTTACAATGTATATACATGATAAAAGCAATTATACAATAATATATTAAAACAGTCTAGGCAATCAACATTGAAATTCAAATAAAAGTGATCAACTGACAATTATTATGGCAACTCATTAATTTCAATTAATAAGCATGAAAATCATAACTGAAACATTCTAAAAATAAACTATTGAAGTTAATCATTAAAACCATAAATTACAAATTTGGCATGCCGAAGGATTGAGTTTGTGTCATTGGTAAAACATATCGGAAATATTGGAATTGAATTTCATGATGAATTAAGAAATAAGGAATTACATTGGAAATCTGCGAAGAATATTGAAATTTGTTGATAATTAAAATTAAAAAAATACACATATTGCACTGGCTATCAGATTGTTTAGTGATCTTAAGGGCTTAAGTTTTTTTTTTGTCACTTATTTTGATACAGTGACCTTGCTGGTGTTGTATTGGATGGTGATGGGCAGCTGTATGTAGGAGCATCTAGACCGGGGAATGAACTCTACACTGGGATGCTACAGGATGTTAGGATATACAACAGTGTCCTTCAAGAGAGGTGAGAAATGATTACCAGTCTTTTCATGATTAAAATGAAGTTATTCTTGTGTTATGGATTGGAAAAGGCTAAGAGGGGATTTTGATTCATTTTTTGCAGCTCAGTCCTCTTTACTATTTCGTTCCTGTATAGTACACAACACATTATGATTGATATAGATTTCCAAAGTGATATGGAAATTAGTACCCTGGCTTTAGCTCTGACACCCATTTTCAGCACACTGTTCACTTTAAAAAGCCTACCAAGTACCATACACATTAGTTTACATGGCAAAGGTAGATGCATGTCGTGCCAGAGGATATTGATGCTTTGCTGAGACTTCAACCAGGGACCTTAGCATGCTCAGTCAAGTATTGAGACCACTCACTATTGTACACTCTGTAGCACTGAAAGTTCTGTTCACCATGTGTGTGTTGTCTTACAGAGAGATGATGGAGCATGCCCAGTAAAGTATTAAAACCACTCACTATTCATTGTACACCTGCTGGAACTGAAAGTACTGTATTCCATGTGTGTTGTCTTACACAATTCTACAATTATGTGTAGAAATAATATCTGTTGAACTGTTTTGTGTAATCTGCATCATTTTTGTCTGTCGCGCCTTGATCGGAACCTTGATCGTGCGCGTTATAAATTTATATTATTATTATTATTACAGAGAGATGATGGAGCTCCTTAACAACCCTGTGGCCCAGGATGTGACTCCCATATCAGGAACTGTGACCTTTGCCCCTGGCGTGACCTCTTCTGACCTGGAAGTGAATTCTGTACAGGATGTGGAGGAGGAAGGAAACGAGGTGTTCACCCTGTCTCTCATGTCTGTCAGAGGGGGCGCAGCTCTCAGTGATGGTGGAGATGTGGCCCTACTATCAGGTGAGCAGTTGATCGTTGTGATTCTGTATATGAATTTTTTTTTTGTGGGGCGAAGATGTACATGTTTCAATCAAGTCTGATTGTTTATTTCTTTGGACTTTAATATCATCATCCAAAAGACCTGACTCTGGATTAAACACTTGTTCTTTTAAAACCCATCTAAAGAGACAAAAGTTCCCCCGCTTTGATAGCATCATTTGTAACAAGTTTAATGTCAAGTGGGAATTCAAAATACTTGAATTTGAAGGTTGAACAGAATGTAATTACAGATCACTTCATTTTGTACAAATTCTCCAGTGACATTTTTTCTTAGCAATGAAATACCCACATTTGTAGGAGACTTTCTTTATGTTTTTTTAAATTAATCAATGTTAACACCCCCTTGTGTTTTTACTGACTCGATAGTCTTGAAGAGTGATAATGCCAATGGACTCTTTGGCTTCTCTGGGCAATGCACTTCCACAAATGCTTCAACTTCATCTACGGAGGCTCTTCATTTCACCTGTGAGGTCGTCCGTTCCCGTGGTGACCAGGGCATTGTAACCATCCCCTGGGAAGTACGCCTTCAGTCCACAGATATGATTGCAGAAGAGGACTTTGTCAATGCATCAGGGGTGGTCGTGTTTGGAAATGGAGTTAGAGAACAGGTATGATAACAAACTTCATCTATTCCTTTATTTAAGCAGCATAGAATTTATTATCAAAAGCAAGTTACAGTGGCTGATATGAGCTATTGAAATTGTTGCGTTTGATTGCCTATGAGCAAATTTATCATAGATCTGTGAAAATTGTGAATGAGAACAAATTGCTGTGCATTTTACATGAAACACAAGTTCCTATCTCTTTGAAGTATGAATGAAACTTTATAGAAACAATTTGATAAGTGATGTGACAACATCAATTTAATATATAATCTAATCTAATCTAATTCTGTTTTTATGCCTCTGTTACGAGGTAGCCGGAGGCGTTATGTTTTGTGGTTGTCCGTCCGTCTGTTGTAAATGACTCTTTCCCTTCTACTTTCTTCCTCCCAGACTTTCACTTTTACGACCGTGGATGACCTGGCTCCAGAAGTGCTGGAGGAGTTCATTGTCCACCTCCTACCTTACCTTCCGTTCTCTGATGATGGATTGATTGGATCAACCAACACCAGTGGAGCCAGCATCGATCCCACCGCTGCCACCAATCTAATCTCCATCCCATCCAGTGACAACCCGCATGGTCTCCTCCAGTTCTCCATCGGTCAGCCACCAGACCAGGCCGACCCGCTCCTGGCTCCTGCCTTGGGACTAGTGGAGACCACGGTTAGGGAGGAGGAGGGTGTGGCCAGGCTCTTGGTAGTGAGAGCCCAGGGGTTGCTAGGGGATATCACAGTGGAGTGGAGGACTGTGGATGGCTCTGCTGTGTCTGCTGGAAAGAACCCAATAGATTTTGTGGTATGAACTATGTTGTCAGTTTTCATTAGGTCTGCTTAACTAATCTTTGTTTCAATAATTTCTAATAATTATCTGAATTTCTGTGCATGTATGTACTCGTTGAGTGAGGCATGTAGAGATTTGCCCAAGTATGGAATAGTTTATTTGACTTTATTTGGTCAAAACTTAACAGTTTCAACCGTCATTGTAGTCTTCCTTAGAATTAAATGTAAATGTACATCAGATAGCATGGGAGGTCTGTAATGTATTTTACATACTCTTCAAAGGAACACTAGAAAGGCAATAAGTTGTTGTAGTCATGTTAAATATACCGATACCTATATTTTTTACAAGGTGTTGGGCTTACATGTCAGTCAGTATGATATTTCCTTCATTATTAATGTATGCTTATCAATTCCAATATTTCATACAATTTATCAAGTTTTACATAATGATAATTTTCCTTTGTTCTGTTAAACATTCTATACTTGTCCAATTCTGTATGAATATTTAAAACTCAAATGTATTTGAATGGTTCATATCTATTTTTCTGATTGATAGAGTGCAGGAGGCCGGCTCGAGTTCACCGACCAGCAGCGCTCTACCTACATCTCTATCGCTATCGTAGATAATGATATTGCAGAGCTTGAGAAGTCTTTCCAGGTTCAGCTCTCTAGTCCTACAGGGGGAGGTAAGAATTCTTTAATTGTTTCTTGCTTGTTCCAGATTACAATGAAACCTGTTTATAAAGACTACTCAAGGAAGACAGCATGAAATATATCCCAAACTGCCCATTTTTATTCCTCAACCTGCCCAAATCACCCATACTACCAAAGATTTGCACAAATATGCTGCTCATGAAAATTGAAAGTGTTATTTTGTTTTTAAATTATATAGATTCATGTTCCATATACAGACATTAAGAAAACATTTAAAATGGGAATTGCAAGCCTGCACATGTATTTTATGATTTTTACTCACATCAATAATATTTGTACAGATAGTTTGTTGTGCATGTACTAACTGATAAAATGTAATATACATGTACATGTATGTACAGTACTTTTCTATAGGTTTTCTTGTTTTTAATACTATTCATAAGGCTGTGTATGTATACTTTCAGATTAATTAAAACAAAATTTATATAGTATGGTTGCCTCGGTACTAACAATCATTACCCCATCCTGCCACAACCCTACCGATTTCTGCACTACTAAATCAAATTTCATTTGCCTTGTATCCCACATATTTACATGTACATCAAACTGCTATAGGCACAGGTAAGCATTTAGATACAAACAAATTTAACAAGAAGTTTTTGCTGAAAGCTTTGCACTAAAGAAAAATGATACTTTGCATATGAGAAGGATTCTAATTTTGAAGCTGCTTTGAATTCATGAATGGCATGCTTGATTGGATGCTCCCATTTTGCTTAATAATTTTCTTTATCTCTTATATTTTTATCCTTGTAGTTTACCCATAGTTTTCTGTCAATTACATCCCTCATATTCTCTCTTTTAGATGTAGTTTTAAATATCTTTCAGCTTGAAGTGTAATCAATTAATTCTTATGCATGCGCACAATTATTTTTAGCTTAATGGAAAAAAAAACATGGAATGGTAGTAATATGATTCATGGTTTTTCTTTTCCTTTGCTTGCATTTTGAATACAGAAATCATTGTAATTCAGATTTTGATGTCAAGTGTTCCAATTGCTTGCCCTGTAAAATTATGCTAGATTTTTGGGGTATTTTGATTGGTTGTGTGTTCATATGGCAAATATAGCTGTGTTTGTCTGCTATATCCATTTTGCTTGGAACATGGTGCCTTCTAGCATGCATTTTTTAAAATCAATTTATACTTTTGAGCAATGGAGACAATACACATCAACACATCTTGGAATAACAGACCTATCTCAAAACTCCAGGATGTTTTAAAAATAGTTTATCTAATAATAACAATATTTTCATGCTACAGATGCATATAATACATGGTTGGGTACAAATTAATTCCCTCAAAATTAGAGATACATTTTTATGAATTATTTTAAGTTCATTTTTTTGTTACAGGGTGCTGAAGGTAGATGTAATACACATAGTAAGAAACATGCAATTAACCTTTAATACAAGAGTGATTTTTACTCTTTATTGCATATCTTTCCAGCTCAAATTGGACCAGCCTCCACGATCCAAGTAGTCATCCTCCCCTCGGATAATGCATATGGAACATTTGAATTTGACTCTCAATCTCTGTTTGTAACGGCCGTGGAGCCCCAGCCTCTTCAAACTAATGATGTCACCTTGCAGGTTAATCTGATTCATTATTATTTTGTTTCAAATAGATATAGTTTTATCTTAACATTTATTTCTTGTTTCAGTTTAAACCCAAGTGTTTACTGGCTTTATTACTCTTAATAATATTTAGGCACTTTTGTCTAATGTTACATATATTAAAAATGTTTTGTTTTTTAATGTATAAAAAAGTGATATGTTTGAGATTGTAATTAGTATGTACAGCGGCATGAGCGTCAGAGCCTGGCGGATACCGGCGCTATATAAATATCCATATTATTATTATTATTTATTATTAGTGAAACATACAAATTACATCATCTGAGCAGCAGTGATCCAGTTTGATTGGTTTATTTGGGACATTCCTTCCCGGGACTGCTGGTGTGACCAGCCATCAACAAACTATCTGTTGATACCTGAACGGGCTATTGTTCACAGTTGCACAATATACATAAATAAGAGATTACAGATAATTGTTCTTTAATGATTAAAATATGCAAGCTCATGCTACTATGCATGATGTAATCTTTTTAAATTGCAAATGTGCCCAAAACACTTAGACGATTGTTTGATTTCTTTTTTCCCTAACTAAACTTGATCCTTCTCATTTCATCAGGTGATACGTCTGGGTGGTGCACTTGGTGAGGTCATGGTGTTCTGGTCTGTAACCTCTGACCCCATGAACCCTCATGCCCTGGTCAGCAGTGACCTGGTCAACTCTTCTGGCAATGTGACCTTTGGTGTGAATCAGATGACAGAGGACATTGTGATTAATGTTCATCCTGATAATGTAAGTAAATTCAAGCTGAAACTAAGTGACAAATAGCTCAAATGTATGTACTGTAACTAATGTGTTGCTAGGTGAAAAATGCACCCATTGAAAATGTGAAATGTTATATTGCTGTGTGAAAATTTATATAAGTGCTGGAAGGAGTTCTCGTAAGACTTTCAGTGAAAAAAATGTGATTAGTTAAGAGGCAGTTTTTTGTTTTCCCATTTTATTACCGAGTTGTATTTGAGTTTTTGAAGCCTTTTAAAACCATTTCTTTTCAGTGTAACATTCCTTTCTGTTGCCCTGTGGTGTTTTTTTAATTTATTTTTTATACTATGGGACATTTTTTGAAAGCTCTATGTCAGACATATTCAGAATGGTTGAAAATAAATCCTAAGTCTGCAATAGATTGCTCCTCTTGAATATCAAATGGAGAAACTTTGTGATAAATGTGTATAATACTTTGCTTGTTTATTAGATTTCCCTTCCATCAACATTTGATTTTATCAAATGACATGATATCAAATTCTACCTTGATTTATAATACTTTGATGTTTGGTAATGTCATTAATCTAGGTTCCAGAGTTAGATGAGTTGTTCAATGTCAACCTAATCATTGTTACCAATGGTCAAATTGGCAATGCTTCGCAAGCAGTGCTGTCAGTCCTGGCCAATGATGATCCCTATGGAGTGTTTGTGATCGACCCGCAGTCTCGAGTTGTCATGGCAACAGAAGAAAGCACTGAAGTGACCATGCAGGTAGGTGACATTTGAAAATTTGAAATAGGAAACAGTCTTCTAAGAATTGAGATAAAATTATGCTGTTTTCAGTTTAGCCTCTGCCTCCCCCATCATCACTGCATCATACATGTACTGGAATACACACAAAGATGCTTAAATATTTTCGTTTCACTGATGATTTAAAAAAAAAATCAAATTGAAATGCTGTGATGGAACTGAAAATGGAGAGATTTTAGAACAGGAAGATTAAGGCATGCCACATGCTACATGCATGATTGTATTATCAAGTTTACTTCAAATATGTAATATTTTTTGAAAGAAGATTCATTAAGATTAAACATCTAAAAACTTTTTTCAATTTGAAATTCTTTTTCCTGCAGATTTTTAGGGACAGAGGTACAGATGGAGATGTGGAAGTGATGTATGCCACCCTGAATTTCAATGAGGAGCTCACAAATCTTCCAGCCCACGTTAGGTAAATACACTTTGATATTTACTCTTCGTACTGTTAAAGTGCTACAAATCAATGCACAAGAGTTGAATAGTGTGCTGGTTATAATTGTTTTTGCAATCTTCTTTGCGAACAATGTAAGATAATTGAAAACTGTCACAGAGTTTTAGTAATATTATACTGTGTCAGTAGATTGAAAAGTTGTGAGTGCATCAGCCCCTGTCAGATAAGTGTTTATATTTTAAGTGAAATTTTAGATCACTCAGTACCTAAACTGTTTTGAGATTGTGTCTAACATAACACACATGTTTGTAGGTCATGTAATAGCATAACAACTGGTGTTGTACATAAATGATTATCTACATGTTCTTAATTGCAATATTGTGAAAATTAATGGAACCCTATATGCATGTATCTTGCTTCCTACGATGTTTTCCAAGCATATATACTGTAATTTAAGACATGTAGTTCACCCATAGGAAAATGACTGACATAAATGTTACCTGCAGGCCATCCAGTTAATATCCTGTTCTGTTTTTGTTCCTCAATTTTGTAGAAGAGCGGAAGAGGGAAAAGATTTTGAGGCCAAGCAAGGAACGGTGACCTTTATGGAAGGTCAAGAGACGGCTAATATCACGATCCAGCTGCTGAACGATGCTATCCCCGAGACAGAAGAGAGTGTGTTTGTCTACATCATCAGTGCTATGATTACCAATCCTGCACAGACAAGACCAGGTAAGTGATTTACAATAGTATTGGGTCCTGTATGAGTGTGTTTGTCTACATCATCAGTGCTATGATTACCAATCCTGCACAGACCAGACCAGGTAAGTGATTTACAATAGTATTGGGTCCTGTATGAGTGTGTTTGTCTACATCATTAGTGCTATGATTACCAATCCTGCTCAGATCAGACCAGGTAACTGATTTACAATAGTATTGGGACAGAGGAGAGTGTGTTTGTCTACATCATCAGTGCTATGATTACCAATCCTGCTCAGATCAGACCAGGTAAGTGATTTATAATAGTATTGGGTCCTGTATGAGTGTGTTCGTCTACATCATCAGTGCTATGATTACCAATCCTGCTCAGACCAGACCAGGTACATCAATTGAATTACAATAGTAAAGGGACTTGTATGAGAGGAGTCAGAGATTGGAGGCGCAACGATCGGTTTGGAGAAAGAAGGATGTTCAGTAACAGAGAGATTAAGATATTAGAGAGAAAATAGAGAAAAAGTTTAAGAGAGAGTAGGATAGAAGTGCATGATTGATACAGTATATGTTATTTCCAGCACGCTGCAATGTGAAATTGAATCAGTATTGCTAAAGAACATCAAATTTATTCATGAAACACCATATACATGTAGAAACTTTATGGCAATCTTTATGAATGAATAGATAGTGAAAGAGAGAAAGAGAAGGAGAGAGAGAGAGAGAGAGAGAGAGAGAGGGGGAGAGAGAGAGAAAGGGATGATGATTATTATGAAAGTTACAATCAATATATCTCCAATTGTGTTCATATAATATTTTAGTTTACATATTTCAAGAATGTGTACTGAATTGGTCATGTAATAAAATCACACTTCAAAATTCAGGTGTCGTGATGAAATCAAATACTTTTGAGACAAAAGCACACTACTGTCTGCATGTATGCTCTATCTATTCATTATTTGTTCTTCCTTTACAGTTGATGATTCTCCAAGAGTTGGAGCTGAGAACATTGGTGAGGTGAAGATCATTGCTAATGACAATGCTAATGGAGTCCTTCAGCTATCCTCTAATCAGGTCTATGTGATGGAAGGACAATCACAGTCTGTGATCAATGTCACGAGATCAGCTGGGACATTTGGCACTGTAAGTGTGTATACCATACCTCAAATCAATGAAAATAGGTTATCAATGTCACCAGATCAGCGGGGACATTTGGCACTGTAAGTGTGTATACCATACCTCAAATCAATGAAAATAGGTTATCAATGTCACCAGATCAGCAGGGACATTTGGCACTGTAAGTGTGTATACCATACCTCAAATCAATGAAAATAGGTTATCAATGTCACCAGATCAGCGGGGACATTTGGCACTGTAAGTGTGTATACCATACCTCAAATCAATGAAAATAGGTTATCAATGTCACCAGATCAGCGGGGACATTTGGCACTGTAAGTGTGTATACCATTCCTCAAATCAATGAAAATAGGTTATCAATGTCACCAGATCAGCGGGACATTTGGCACTGTAAGTGTGTATACCATACCTCAAATCAATGAAAATAGGTTATCAATGTCACCAGATCAGCGGAGACATTTGGCACTGTAAGTGTGTATACCATTCCTCAAATCAATGAAAATAGGTTATCAATGTCACAAGATCAGCTGGGACATTCGGCACTGTAAGTGTGTATCATCATCAATAGTGATCTGTCAATATGACAGGTTCAGTGACCCAAACAGAGTTCTACATCAAGTGTCTCTCCAAGTATCTCGGTCTTGAGCCATTCTGTGATTAAATCATCTAAAAAGCCTTTACGAGGTCTTCCCCTCTTCTTCTTTCCTCAAATCAGTGATAATAGAAATCTAGTCTTAATTTGTAATTTTCAAGATGCCCCTCTAATGAACAATAAATTCTTCAATTCCTCTTGTGGCACTGCATGGAGCTAATCTGTGTTTTAAAAAAAAGAGTGAATAAATAAATGAAATAATAAGACCTTAAATAAGTGAAATTTGTTTAACAAGTAAAAAAGCAACTTAAGATAAATTATCTGAGAAATTAGTAAATATTGCTGAGATAACTTGGTTGAATCAGGCTGATCAATGGAAAAGTTTCAATAAAATGAATTTTTAAAAACATTTACACTAGACCATTCACAAAAATGTGTATCCATTTCAGGTGACAGTCAAATTCCAAACCATCCCTGGAACAGCAGAGGTTGGAATTGATTACTCCGTTACCTCCACTGATGTAATACTGTACGACGGTGAGACTACTAAGCCCCTCCCACTAGAGGTCATCAATGACCAGACCCCAGAGGTCGCAGAGACGTTCAGGGTCATCTTACTGGAGCAGATCACTGGGGGTGCTGTGCTAGGGTCACCTGATGAGGCAGAGGTCATCATACAGCAGTCCGATGATCCGTATGGAAACTTTGGTAAGTTAAAGCCCCACTGTCCTACTTATAGCTACTTGCTCCCTCTTGTAGAAAAATTCCCCAATCGGTGCCTGTTGGTCCCCCATGATCCTCTTTTTCTTATGTTAGTTGAGAGCTGAGTTAATGAGATAGCCACCTGTCAGTGACCTCGCTGTGTGGTCTAATCCCTTCTGGCCCATATTGACGGTCTTTAAATGACTTTAAAAAAAGATGAGCTGTATAGAAAAGATGATAACATGAAATCAATACCTGTACATGTGTTTTGATATGATATGCTTCAAATTGGCAAGCTGTACTCCAGGTTTTACTCTCTCAAGAAAAGGTTTGAATTTTTATTGAAGAAAAAAAAATTAAAGTTAGTGATAATTCAAAAGGAACATGCTGAAGTGGTTAATAGTAATAGGAAGAAAAATGGGATAAAGCATCTTAGAATAAACTCAAACTTAGCTATCTGGAGGTAAGCAGATATGCTTGAGTTTCATGCAAAATGCATTTTTTATATCTGTGGCTCGATTGTTCTTAGGCCGATTAATTGATTGGTTAATTAGTAATGTTTGCCAATTAAAATATCCTCTAGAGGGCACACCATGAAATGATTTATTTGTTTTTGTTTTCTCAGGATTTGGATTCTCAAGTCAGATTGTAACTGAGCCAGAAGAAGGAGAAACGCGGCAGCTATCACTGAGCGTCATCAGGAGTGGTGGTACAATCGGAGTAGTGGCTGTTGAGTGGCAAGCAACAATCAATGGTATTAAGATTGTAACTCCTTCTTTTGTTGTTGTTCATAGCCATTGAAAATATATTATTCCAAGCGAGCAAGAGAAATGTCCTGTGGTACAGTAGATAAATAAAATGTAGGGTACATAAACCATGTTTGACCTACTAATTAGAAGAGACTGAATAGAAAAATCAAAATGGCTCTACTTTAAAAAATAAGGTGTATCTCTGTGTTTGGCATTTATATTTAGTATTAAATATAAAATTCTAGACATCCAAATGGTTGGATCAATATTAATGGCTTATCACTTAGGGTGACTGAACACCATTATTGCCCATTATACATGTACATGTATGTTAGATTATACATGTAGAATCATTCATTGTAAATTGTTGGGTGTTTGATCATGTAATGAATTACCTCATATTTGATGTTGACATTGATCTTTATTTGCAGGTGAGCTAGCTGTAGATGATGTCTTTCCTACTGGAGGAACTCTTTACTTTGTTTCCAACGATGTCACCCGGACGTTCACTCTTAACATCTTACCTGACGATGTACCAGAAGAAAGAGAGGTATGTTGCACAAACAACACTATATTCTAATATCAAATATATATTCACAGGACAAGCAAGGATGCATGTGGGTGAAGGTGACTTGAAAGTCAGAAGAAATCCCCCCAAAAGCATTGTGGCAGTTCACAGGTTGAACATTTGCTAATTCAAGATTTCCTTAAAAAACTTTTGTGATAATGGTAATAAGTGTGGACTTGTTATGCATATTTTTGCTGTGTTTATTCTATAATCTGTGAGCAGGGAAAAGGAAACCAAGGGATTGTGGTATAGTAGTACCTTGATGATAAATAATATGAGTTTTATGAGGTTTTAGTGGAAGGCATTGTTAGTTCGAGCCAGTTTGACATAAAATGGAGGAATATCTCAAAGTGAAGAAGCCCTGTGTTTAAAAGAATACTCTTTAGGAATTTTATGATTACATCGGGAACCTGTAGCAATGATTGATCAGAAAATCATGTAGTTTTTAACCGTCTCTAAATGTAAATTTGTATTCATTTCTAATTCCTCCAAACTGTGATTGATTTGTATTGAATGGTGATCCTTTCTTTCGCAGAATGTTGTATTGCTCCTTGTGAATGCTACAGCTGGAGGGGTGGTTGGTGACCAGCCTGAAGCTACCATCAGTGTTGAAGCTAATGATAATCCCCATGGGACAGTGGAGTTTGCCTTGGCAGATAACCGGGTCCAGGAGACAGATCTGCAAGACGATATTGCTAGTTTGAGAGTCATTAGAAGGTGAGTATTTCAGTACATATTCTGATATAGATAATTTTTTACCTGCATTGAAGTTGAGACCAGACTAAGTCTTTCAAATGTAACTAAGCTCAGACCTCTTTGGCTGTGCTTTTTGGAAACAAAATTACAATTGATTTAAATTGATTGTTCGTTTTACAATCAATCACAGTGTTAAAATTACCTGTACATTTTGATGTACAAATGTTATGAGACACTAGTTGACCAATTTGAGTCCATCACAGCTCTTCTTACGATAGAGCCTTGGCCTTGGTCTTCAGACTTTTAAAAGGTCTTGACCACATCACAGTTCCTACAATGACATTGATTACAGAGTGCTGCATCCTCTTTTATCTATTTTCTTGAGCAGCCTTTTTTACATGTATTTTCTTTAATACTATAAGCTATGAAGCTAAAAATGGGAAAATTTGAAAACGTACAAATTGTATAACTTATAAAAAAGTAAATACTAGACTTTAATTGTGTCACATATTCAAATATTTTTATTTCTCTGCATCACAGTGGTGGAAACTTTGGTACCCTTGAAGTGACCTACAGCACGGAGACCCTCGACCTCATCTCAGAAGCCACCCTCAATGGCCAGACCCCAATCAGTTTCTACCAGACACCAATAGAGGGCAGTCTCCGGGTGTCCAAGGTGCCCTACGATGTCTCGTCCTTCTCCAACACGCTCCAGGGATGCGCTGAGACCTGTCTCCGCCAGCAGGCCTGCGGTGCCTTTGAGTACCGCGCCATGAATATGACGGTTTTGTGTCTGCTGACAGTGTCTTCAGGCACCGAGAGTGTTGACCTTAATACAGGGTTCATGCTCTACGTCAAAGACAGTGTCAAGGTCAGTTACACATTGATGCACTTTGAACTCTTTTTATGAAAGCTTGTATAAGATTGTGGGATGATTCTTAAAGAAAATCAATATTGTAATTCCATCATTGAATACCCAAGTAAATTTGTAATGTGAAGTGCAAAGAATGTGTATGAGATGTGAGATTTGGTTAAAATATTCCTATGTGATCTCTTCAAAACAATGTTATTATAAGTCAGGGCAATGCTACTTCTTATACGATTACTATAGATTATGTGTCTTTTAAACCTAGAACTATAGTACCTGATTATTACATCCATCTTTATGTAAAATGATAGCTACATCACAGTGCCTGTTTTTGAGGTTGCGTAATTGTTATGTATGCGCCAATCTATTTTATGAACAGACTCAAGCCTTGTATGCAAGCCAGGCCATCTCTGGAGTGGATTATGAGCCTGTGACCAGCGGAACATTCCTGATCAGAGATGGAGAGTCAGAAGGCTTTGCCCAAGTTACCATCCTCAATGACACTTTACCAGAGCAAGATGAAACTTTCGGGGTAGGTATTGTCTTGAGAGAAAAAAATTGTTTGTAGTGAGTTCAATACTTTGGTATACATGTACTTATGTATATTCATATGCAGTTGCAATTGTTTGAACCTCTACCTTGAGACTTTAAGATGCATGTATTGTGATGAAAATTAAAATTGGAAGGTGGTAAACAAGTTTTGTTGTTAAAAACTAGTGTATATGTGATATATTTAAACATGTAAACGGTCAAATTAAGTGCTTGCAACAGTTACAGGGACAAACAGGAAAGTCATGTTTGTTCAAATTCCTGGTAATTTTTCAATTCAATTCAAAAGACTTTATTTCCGTTAAAAAACAAACAAATATATACATCTGATAAAGTACAGACAGTTTAAAATATACAAATCATGAGCATTATATTAAACTAATTTAAAGAAACTGTGAAAATCAGTAGAAGGAAAATGGAGTAATATCTGTATATAAAGAATATTATGTATACAAAAGTCAAGAAATGTAGTCCTCTTAAATAGTTTACTTTCACATTCCCGGATGGGGAATAATAACAAAAAGTAAATGATTTTTATCACTGTTATTCTACCCACTTCCTAACCGCAGCTGAGTCTGATGTCGGTCCGTGTATTGAACACCAGCCCCGCCCCTCTCAACCTCCCTACCCTGGGGGATGGTCAGGCTACCCGTGTGACCATAGAGAACAATGATGATGCTAACGGTGTATGGAGACTCTACAGTAACAGCCCAGAGGCCACAGATGGTGGTCAGATGCTGTCCATAGAAGAGCAGCCTGGGCTCAGCGTCAGTGTGGAGCTGGTCATTGAGAGAGGGGGTAAGCTAGTCCAGGGTGTCCTTCTCATCATGGTGTTTCTGGAAGATAGTGTTTAAGGGTTCTAGGAGTACAGGATGAAGAACTCAAATAATAATGTCAACCTAATGCTTCTTCTTTTGTAAATCAGATTTACATACGTATGTTGATAATCATTATATCATATTCCTTCAGATAATGTTTGTACCACATTTTTATTATTCACCTGCATCCATGTGCGGGCAATGGTTACCAGAACCAGCATCTACATATATGGAACAGATCCCTCATACATGTATGCTGTATAACAATTGTTTGCCAAAGGATGTTTAACTTGAACCTCGTGTAGGTGATTCAAAGGTCAGTGACAAATACAGCAACCCTAAACCCTCTACCTTTACAGTTCATGGCTTACAAAGTTCTAGAGTAAAGGTGGATTGTAGGGAAGTAACAGTTATCTTCATCTTTTGTCTCTCATTGATGTGTTTTGATTAGCATGTATGTACCTGTGCAGGGGTACCGATGTGTGTGTGTGCCATGTATGGAATAAATGACTGGGATGATACTAATTACATTTAAAGTGTTTAGAAACATAGTTTTAAGCACCAAACTAATGGAACCATCTTTGTTATGTCTCTGTGTCTTTGATTGCTCAGGTGGAAACATTGGTGAAGTGAGCATCTCATGGATGATATCTGGTGGGACGGCTACCAGTGGGCTGGACTACTCTGCCAGTGGAGGGACACTCACTTTTACCTCAGGGCAAACCAGACAAGGTAAAGGCGGGTGGACAGTAGGATGCAAATTGCGATGATACAAATGTGAATGGTGGATTTTACATGTCATGATATGGAAGTTAGGTTCTAGAGAAACCAACCAAACTGTGTCAATAAACATTTCTGGCTTAAAAAACATGTTCTGGAATTCACTTTTTACTATAAATTCTCATCACCTCTTCATGACTGCTCTTTGATCAAATTTGTCCATTAAGACCACTCTATGGAAACAAGTAAATGTGCTTATGATCAGCCTGATGGTCTGTAAGTGCAGGTTCTTTTTGTATATTTGCCATTAAAAGAGGACGCAAAATGTGGTCCTTTTTAGGAGTTTGACCTTCTGTACAGTTGGTCACTTACACTGAAAGCAAATTCATCCGTAATGAAGAGGAAGGGTGTTTTTCTGGTAATAATGCCCTTCTGTATTTGTGTACTAGGTTGAAGCTTTAAATGTATCTTAATTACTATCACAGTTGGCAAATTTGTATCTATGCTCCATGAATCAATGAAGTAGATCAGACGTGGTCTATAATTTTGTTTCGTTCTCTTTTCATGAAGTTATCAACATTGGTATCCGTGATGATGACATCCCTGAGATTGATGAGTTCTTCTCTGCTCAGCTTTACAACCCCGGAGGGGGCAGTATCCTTGGATCTGATAGCAATGTCACCATTGTCATCCTTGCTAATGATTTTGTAGCTGGCATCCTACGGTTCTCAACGCTCTCTTACATCATCTCTGAAGGTTTGTGTGTTAGGGTAGTGGGAAGGAAAAGATATATGTTGTTGAATGAAGAGAGATTTTTTTGGTTTACTCAATCATTTTGAATTTTTCCAATATTATTTAAAGCATTTTGTTAATTTTTTTCATAATGATAATCACAGTGACTGTAATTGATGATTGACGCACACATGTAAGTCATAATTGTAGCAGTCACAGTATTTTCACATTGGTCATTTTTCTGCATGATTCCATTATTAACATACATGTATGTGTACTTGTATAAGCCCATGTTGATTTGAATAATAGCCTTACCCTTCATGTAAATAATTATTGTGTATATTATATACACCATCTCTGAAATAATCTGAATTGTTTATTATGTTTGACAGGCGAGGCCTTCAATGTGACTGTAGAGCGTTCTACCCCCGGCATGGGTGAGGTGACTCTTGATTGGTCCATTGAGAGTTCCCAGTCTCTGGATCCAGCTCTCTCCTTCAGACTGACAAATGGCCAGATTGTCTTCCAACAGGTACAGTGCATTATGTTTAACTTCAAAACATTTCATATTTGTGTTCAAGATAAGGAATGGTAATAGCCCACTTTTGATTGCCCATTTAATTTACAAGTGTATGCCCATATTATTATGGTTTGCTCATCACTAGCGGAGGGCCAGCATGCCCCCAAGTTGTAGAATTTTTTAATTTCTTTATGCCTAAAGTAGAGTAATGTCCCATACCTAACGTAGAGTAGATCTGTTGATGTAAAGTCCTGAATTCATCAGTGGAAGTATTATGCTACCTCAAACTTTTCATTGTGTCCTATTTATATATGGTCAGTACAGAAATCCATAGCTAGACTTGAGGGAGATATGATATGTTCTAAATCTGTATCCTTTCCACAGGGAGAACTACTGAAGGAGGTCACACTAGAATCTCTTCCTGATGAAACACCAGAAACCAATGAGAATTTCCAGATCATCCTCACCGATGTACAAACCACAGGTATGTCTATAACTTTAATTTGAACCCACTGTTGAAATCTTATTACATGTAAAGTATTTTAAATGCTGTCATTTTTATAAAACAAAAGAAGAAGATGAAGAATGAAATAGATAGATACCTACCAGTGTTGCATAACATCCTTCACATATACCATTGTTTTCTACAGAATATTTTTGAAACTATCATCTTGTTTTCTCAGGTGTCTCACCTACTGGAGCAGCATCCATCGACCCCCAGGGGGCTAGTGCTTCCATTAACATTGGGGCTAGTGATGAGCCCCATGGGGTGTTCAGCTTCGCTCAGGGATCCCTGCTGGTGGCCACGCCAGAAGGGGATCGCTTGGTCCAACTCTTTGTGGAGAGAAAATATGGAGCCATCGGTAAGTCTTGAAAAATGGATCAATAATTCATATATATATATATATATATATACATATATTGAGTTGAATTTAATTATTAATCATTTAATCCTCTCTAAATCTACTTTCTTTTCATTCAAGGCTTGATATTAATGTATTATGGAATGAAGGGCAAATGATGAACTAAATTTCATAAAGAATCCTTCTTTTACAATTTTATTTTAGTATTGGTAGAAATTATTGTTTGCATCTTGACTCGTCTTTTTTGTTCAATAGTACAAAGTTGTGATTAATTTGAATCAAGCACAACTCTTTATAATACAGGGCTGTAATCTCATACTTTTGTCTAGGGACCAACCTTCAGAGAGTTTGACCACTAGAAATATTGTAATTTCAACTTTTACACAATTTTTGTCCAGGTCAAGTACAAGTATCCTACACCATATCCCAAGGTGCCCTTGACCCCACCAAGCCAGCCAACGAGAGAGCTCTGAACGGGTCAGACTTTGTGGGTGGAGCAGGTTTTGTGGACTTTGCTGATGGATCTTCCTCAGAGCCCATCTCCATCCTGATCTATGAAGATGAGATTCCAGAGCTGGATGAGGTGTTCCTTGTCACCTTGAACAGTGTGGAACTAATGGGAAGTGGGGATGTGAACACACCTCCTAAACTGGGTAAGGAATATGCTGTAAAAAATGGTCCGGTTCATGTGTGTTTTTATGCTACAGATATTCCTACAAAATTTCGGGTCACATTGAACAGTGTTGAACTGATTGGAAGTATGAATGTGAACACCCCATTTAAACTTGTTACTTGACATGTAGATTATGGTAACATTCACATTCATATTCACATTTTGTTCTATAGTTGTTATTCCTGTTAAATTCCCAGTCACCATGAACAGTGTTGAAATGATTGGCAGCAAAAATGTTTGCATGCCACTTAAAGTAGGTAGGAAGAAGTGCAACTCATACTTCAGTTTTAGCAACCAATTTACATTAGGGGTTAGTTTTAGAATGTACAGTTACTTGAAATATGCATAAGTGCACAGGAGCTTTTCTAAATAAACATGACTACATAAAGCACTTGTAAGAACTAAGAACTGTAATCTGAGTTTAGTATGTGAATGTATCTTTTTGACTGCGTAGAATGATAGTTGACATATTGTGTCTTTATTTACATTCACAATTCAGAGGTCAAATGTTTTTCTTTTCTTTGAGCAGCTTTAGCTTTTGTCTTCATTGTTTGTTTTGTTTGTTTTGTTAGGGAAGGGGGCGGGGGGGGGGGGGGGGGGCGTCCTGAAATCAATGCTTGCTTGACATGATGTATGTCTTTAATCTCACTCCTGTCACATTCTTATTTTCAAAGTCATAAAAATTACCCATTTTAACTATGAAACATTAGATAATAGAGTATACATTTCTTATAATTCATTGTTTGACCTTTAGACACCACTGACCTTGTGTCAGAGGTCACCATATCGGCCAATGACGGCACTCAAGGAGTCATCAAGTTTGACACTGTGATTACCAAGTAAGTTGAGATCATCAACATTCAAACTCTTGTCATGTTCCTTGGTCTTGCTAAGAGGAGAAAAGTACCTTGATGTGTCCCCAAGAGTACATGTAGTTTTAGTTGAATTTGAAGTGAAATCAAATGGTTGATTATCTACAAACCCATAAATGTAACAGTCATGTACATGTTTTTATATTAATTTGGGGATTATAAAATTACCAGAAATTCTGGAAAGGTCAAACCAACTGTTTTGCATCTTTGACACTACATTGGTGAAAAGATGGTTTTTCTCCTTTAAAAATTGACATCTTTAATTGGAAGAAGCCCTTTGTGCGAGGTGTTGTAGGTTTGATGAAGTCCTTGTAGTTGTACAAATTATTGCTTGTTTTTGTATTGTTTCTTGCATTAAATTTTTGTAAAAGTATTTCACCTCCTTGCATTAATTGTTTTCTCTGTATCTGCTGCAGTATTGAAGTATCAGAGGATGTTGGGTCAGTAAACCTGACAGTACTCAGAGACCAGGGTACCTATGGAGAGGTGTCTATCTTCATCTACAGTCAGCCCATTGGAGCAAGAAAGGGAGAGGACTACCAATTTGATGATCAGGTATCCCTTCACCTCTCTTCATCTTAGATTGTTTCTCTCTAATTCCTGTCTTTCTTCTTTGCTGTATCTCACTTTCTGTCACTACCCTGCCACTTACTCTCATACATGTATGTATGTTATTTTATCGCTCATCTTCCCTCTACCATTGCCAGTAACACACTCTTTCCATTATCTCACTTAAAAGAGCTTTCACACTTATTCTCTCTTGTACATTGCATCCATATTCTTATAACACCTCTCTTATTTCATTCTTATTTTCATTCTCATTCATATTGTTCTCTTTGTCTATTAATATTTTGTGTGCAATGATATGATAAACTGGCTCTAGCAATTTCTGCCCTAGGCATTGGCCAATATCATATGTACTTTTTTTGTTTACATTTTAATTAATTTTCATAAGTTTGATACTTATGTTTCCATTTATTCTCATTTGCAAGACTGGTTTCGAAATAATATATATTGGAAATTTTACCTCGAAGAGCTACAGAAGCTGAAATTTATCATCCTTTTGTTTTTTCTCTCGTCTTAACTGTTTGTATGGCTAGGTGCTTGTGTTTGGAGATGGTGAGAGTAGGAAGACAGTAACCCTGGACATTGTGAATGATGAGATTCCAGAGGATGATGAGACCCTGGAACTCTTCCTCAACAACCCAACCGGTGGTCTAGATCTGGGAGAGCCAATCAGAGGTTAGTTTAAACAAAGATCATTTAACCCATTCAATACCAAGTCTGACATAACTTGTGCTGCATTCTTTGAATAATGCATAAAGGTAGGACAACAAACTGAATATGTAGCCATAGCATTTTAGCGTTTTTTTTCTAATTCCAACGTTTGAGGATGTACCGGTAGTTCATATTGTTTGATATTCCTGTCCTGTTTTGAGGGTTTTTATTTTTGGTGTGAAAAAGATGTATGATGCTACAGGTATGAGTTACCACAGTGGGTCAAATATTGTTATACCATCTTTTCACAGACAATCTATTTATAGAATTGATTCAAAGACCCAGTTTTTTTCACTACAAAATTAAAGCAATGAAGTACTTGTTTAATTATCATCTAATGATTTACCTCATGATTTCTCTGCACAGTAATCGTATCAATCACAGCTAACGATGATGCCTATGGTGTCGTGTACTTTGTGGGTGTAAACACAGTCACCATTGATGAACCTACTGCCACCTCAACGGCTAATAGTGTAGCACGGTTTGCTGTGCTGAGAGACAGGGGCACCTTTGGTCAGATCGATGTACCTTTTGAAGTGATTGGTGGTGAAGGTGACCTTTCACCCACGACCGGCTTTGTGACCTTTGGCCCAGGTGCACAGGCTGCTGTAAGTTCTGAAATACTTGAGATCTTTTTAATTCTTCCATATGTAACAAGGAATTTCTTTAAGACGAAATAGTTGTAATTTCTTTTTTTAATTATTAAAATCAATAGATTGAAGCTTGTTGCGATATTGTTTTCCTTGTTATGAAATTTATACTTGTGGCTCTGTGTTTTCCTTTGTTACTCATTTGTTTTATTGATTTATTTAGTTTTGTTCTAGAGATTATCTGATAGAGCTGAATTTGTCAATGTCGGGGATTGAGAACATTATTCATCTACATTTAGTCTTAAACATGTGTTAGTTATACTTCAAGAAATGCGTTATGCCATTATAAAACATTTTTCCTTTCCTTTCTTGACAGGTTCTTCAAATCTCTGCTGTGACAGATAACATTCCAGAGCTTGGTGAAGAGTTCAAAGTTTTTCTTCGTGAGCCAACAGGGGGCGCTAGACTTGGGGCTCCAACCAATGTCACAATCATTATACAGGAAAATGATGCCCCTTATGGATCTCTGCAGATCTTCCCCCATGGATCAAGGTAAGTATTTGAAAGAAATAGTACTAAATTTTAATCAATCAAATTTTGTAGCCTAATGGCTGAATCAAACAGATTGTACTTTGTAAACTGTTGGGTACTATTTAGAGCAGGCCTTCTCAACTAGTTTATTAGAAGTGCCAAAACGAAAAGAATTTGTAGTTGAAGTGCCACCCTGTATGGTTGACAGTGCTGCGAGGGAGCATAGCGACCGAGCCGAAAATGGGTGGGGTCCAGGGCCGAAGCCCTAACAGGGAGTAGCAGGGGCGGAGCCCCCTGAAGCTGGTTGATTTAGGGCTTTCTAAAGGCCCACTGAAATGGGGCATTTTTAGCACCATTTCATTCCACAATAATAATATAATCAATCATAATTGCATATCATATTGATGTGAAAAGATTAGTACAATTCCTTGGTACCTTTACACTGGAGGTATATTTATGTGTAGTTTTTTGTGTGCAATGAACACGGGAAATGTCAAAATAAAGTGAAAATCAAACAAACAAAAACAAGATGTTTCCAGAGATTGGCAATGTTAAAATTGGTATCCCATCGTAAGCTAATTGTTGTTCAGACTTTAGGTTTAGATTCGTATAAAATGGTAAAAAAATGATAAATCCCCCTTTCTTCCTGTTTGTTAAGCAGACATTTTGGGCTCAAATTCGACTGCAACTTCTTGATTTAGCTGAGTATTTAATTCTAAAATATATATTTTCTTTCTTTCTGTTTTTTGTTTCGTTGTTGCGCGCCACTCCGACTGACTGCAAGCGCCACAAGTGGCGCGCTCACCGTCAGTTGAGAAGGCCTGGTTTAGAGAATAATGAAATATTATATTTTAGTGAATTTAATGCAATATTTACAATCATATTACATGCATATCCAAGTGCAGTTATATATAAACATGTATCTAAGGGGTGGAAATAGGAAATAAACAGTGAAGACAGACAATAATTGGAAATAATAATCATATGACTAGTGTACAATTATGTATAATTGTCAGATTCAGCGCATTGGGTGCTACATATGTAAGTACTTTATATGTTACTTTTATTATAATTGTGATTATTTAGCATCAATTGTACTGTCATAGTCCTGTAGAGAGTTTTCAAGTTTTGATAGCAATGTTTCTGTTTTTCTCCTTCCTTTCTCTCTCTCTCTCTCTCTTTCTCTCTCTGTCTCTATATCTCTCTCTCTATCTCTCTCTCTCTCTCTGCATTCTCTCTTACTCTCACCAATACACATCCCATACCTCTTGACAGTTCTTCATTGGTTGAGGTGGAAGAGTCCTCTGGTACAGTTTATTTCTCCGTAGAGAGAGGAGGTGGGGATATAAGCACTGTCACTGTAGATGTATCTACACAACCTGGTACAGCTGTTGCTGCTGGTTAGTATTAATAATATTGGTTTCACTTACTTGTGTTCCTTCAGGTTGATAGCAGTTGGGTAGATTGATTGAAAATGGCTTTAAGATGCAAATATCAGTTTAATAACTGCAAAGTTGTGTTTGCCAAGAAGTGGGCGTTTGATGGCCTGCAAATGTAGGGAATCAAAAGATATTAGAACTTACGAATGTCAAAATCTTCAAAAGTTAATTATACGTACAAACTGTATTTACCTGTGTGAAATCCATAAATGATCAAATAAAATCTAGTGTCATGTATATCCTTTACAAATTTGAAATGTAATAGATATAAATTATGCCCAAAAGAAGGTGAGACATTAAATTATAGGCAAAGGTCTAAAACTACTGATGACAGTGTATTGTGTAGATGTAGTGAAAAAAATGTTCAAAACTTTGCCCTTCTTCAAATGGACATATCTTGTCCTTGCATTCGTCTTATAGATGCCTACATACATGTATTATCAGCTGGGCTACATTAATATGTAGGTACATGTATCTGTAAAATGTTAAGAAATAATTTTTTCATGTATTCAATGTTTTATTTCCAATATGTATGATGTCTTCATGTATTTCTTTGTTTTACAGATGGTGACATACCAGTCTTAGCGAATACCCAGAACATAACCGGGGTCGGCGTGAGGTCATGGCACTCCTTCACTTCCAATGGGGAGTCCTTCTTACTACTCATTAGCAATGCAAGGACTGATCCACTCACCACGGGGGTGAACACTGATGGTTCAGAGGGACTGCCTGATAGCAGTAATGTGATGGGATCCATGCTGTTCAGATGGCAGGGTGTGTTTATACCTGTGCAGGTGAGTGCTTCCTCCGCGTCTTAACGCATCTATCCTCTTATGAAATTAATTTTGTTGTTACTAAGTAAAAGGATAATAATATGTTAATATAATATGGAATGATTTTATAATGTTGTTTTTATTAATCATGTCACCACTCTGTATTATATTCTAACATATTATATTGTTGTTTTATCACTTGAAAAATAAAAAAATATAACGTGTAGATATTGAAGTATTTAATAGATGTTGTTCTATCTCAACCTCAACCTGCCATGTAGGAAATAATCCTGTCTAGTATGTCAGAACAGATATTCCAGTTAGAATATGCTGTACTCATGAAATATTTATCATCTTCACCATGAATTTCACTGTATCCTGTACAGTCTGCTTTAGCGACTATTTTTTTTATAACCATCACTTTTTCTTTGTAAAAAAAACTATTAAGAGAACCCATACAAAAGACCACCTGCCTATAAAACCACTTTCCTTTTCTCCTTGAGTGTTTTTATATACAGATTTGAATGTAAGACTCTTAGGAAATGTTTTAATAGATTTTTGACAATGGCAGAAAAGTGAATAGATACATGTAGGTAATCTTTGAATACATCACTTTCTCGTTGTTTCAACAGACCGTAGAGACAGATGGTGCAGTAAGGGCTTCATCTAGCACAGTGGAAGGTGGTACCACTCTCATCGCTATAGCTAACATGGGAGCCAGTGGGCGGCGTCAGACTTCTTCACGCATCTATAGACTCGATGCTAATGGGTCCTTGACAGTGGTAAGTGTGACAGTAAAGCAACTCATCAATTTTGACATCAATCTAGAATTTTGACATCCATTTCTACACGATCAAATATGGCTGTTCATGCATCAATATGACAGATTGATTAGATTTGCAGGAATTGACCATCATC
Source organism: Strongylocentrotus purpuratus (assembly GCF_000002235.5). Classification (NCBI taxonomy): domain Eukaryota; kingdom Metazoa; phylum Echinodermata; class Echinoidea; order Camarodonta; family Strongylocentrotidae; genus Strongylocentrotus; species Strongylocentrotus purpuratus. The sequence goes on from NW_022145615.1 coordinate 35,025,990, forward strand.
AATATACCAAACTATGTGTTTGATTGCATTTAATAGCATCCTAAGGCAGGGTGGTCCATAAACAAAAATTCAGACATTTTAAATTGGAACGTGGAAGGAGTATGGACTGATGTATGCAAAGAATAAAGTCCCTAGTGGCTGGATTCCAGATTCTTAGATGCGCTCCGGTAAATTTTAATCAAATTTTGATGCATTTTCATACACATTTTATGACTAATATTTCATATATAATTTAGGTTGAGAATGACTATTAACTTGGTTTTAAAACATGTACAATTAAAATTCAAACTGGTAGCTGATTTTGAAACCTGTTGCTGTTACAACTCTGCCTGAGCAAATATTTCTGTTCTTTTTTCATAATGTTATATTATTTTTTATAAACAAATTTTGTTCTGGTCCACATTTGTTTCACATGTTGAATTGCAATACTGTCAAATTATCTTGAAATTGAAGCATGAAACAAGATGTAAGTGAATGATTATGATTAAATGCAATGCATTCATTTATGCTCAAAAGCAATGAATATGAAGGTAAATATGAAGAGAAATTCTGACTAAATATTGCCATTTTTCAATCCAATATGACAGATGATTTCAGGTCCTCCACATCTTTACTTTCTTACATTCACACATTTTTTCAATCTTCATTTTCAGATCCAAGACATCTCAACTGTCGGTGCATCTGATGTTGAATTCTTCAACCTTGGGTCAGACACTTACCTTGCAGTCACCCAGCTGAGGAGTAACAATGGGCAATCCCTATCTAACTCCATTGTCTATCTATGGAATGGTCTCACTTTCATCCAGAGCTCTCTATTCAACTCCAATGGAGCGTCTGCCATAGATTCTTTCACCATCAATGGCAACCAGTACCTGGCTGTGGCAAACTATTATGACTCTTCTCTTGCCTCGTATGAAATCATGTGAGTGACACCTTTATTGGTCCAAATTAGAATCCATCTCACTATAATAATGTCCTGTACTAAGAAATTCATCTGCATTTATTTCTCTGAGTGAAGTGTTCTACACCCTTCAAAGATTCAAAGGTCTTGGTATCAAGCCCTGTCATGACTCTAATGCCCTTTTGCAGGATATTAATCTACATGTTCTGCTCTCTAACCGGGTGAAGAAAATTGTAACGGATTTGAAGAAATTCTTGAAATAGTATTGGAATGCCTTTAGAACCATGTATCTGGGGCTTAATCACATAAAAAAGTAATCAATTAATAATTATAACCCACTTACTTCTTGAAAGGAGAAAAGAAGCTTGACGCTTTGTAATGCTTTGTCATTGCATTTTTATGAGTCTTATGGTGCTACACACTTACATTTATGAGAAAGATGTGGGTTGTACTCGATTGATATATCTCTAAGTCTCAACCAAATGACTGATGGACCACTTTGTGTTTACACGCTTCTAGGTCTGTTGTATATGAATGGCAAGGTGGTAACCTAGTCCAGGTCCAGCAGATCTCAAGCCAGGGAGCTACTGATATCCAAGCTTTCACTGTGGGATCCAATGCATACCTAGCTATTGCCAACAGTAGGAATAATGGTAAGATTTTTGTCTCTTAGAGAATTTTTTTTTTTTTTTTTAATGTTGCTCTACATTTTATTTTCATAAATTCTGTCAAACCTCACAAACTTCAGGGGGTAAAATGTCTGATGGCTTTCCCAGTACTCTATAAAATGTGAGCACAATGTTTAGGCACTTACAATAGCAGTTCAAATCAAAGCCATGTGTTTATATTACATTTGCCAATTTTATATTTTTTTAATTTATGCTCTATTTCTCCAAACCCTTTAATATTTAATTAAATTCTTGCTCATTAATTCTATTGTGTGCCTCAAAATTTAGAAAAGTATTACATGTCTGCATATGGATGCATACAGCCATGAAAGCAGTTAATCTTGTTTTGTGATAATGTGACACCTCATCACCAAAGCCTCAAGTGTTTATTCCTTCAAACTCCTTTTCTCTCTCTAGCTGGTAACACAGAGATAAACTCGGTCATCTACCAGTGGAGCTCTGTGACCTCTCAGTTCATCCTCCACCAATCCATCCCCACCCAGGGGGTCCAATCTGTCAGGGTATTCGTCACCAGCCCTGAAGGCATCACTCACCTGGCCCTCGCAAATGCAGACGGCCCTTCCTCCGTCTATACCTGGAACACCTTCAACTCCAGATTTGACCTCCTGGTGACCTCTGACCCTGCCTTTGACCTTGTCTCTCTGGAGGTCGGAGGTAGCACAAATCCCCTGCTTGCAGCAGCTAACTATGGAGATGGTGTTTCGGATGAGATGTCTGCCATGTTGCAGCTGACCAGTGTCGCTGAGGATTCAGATTATGTTCCTTGGTAAGAAATGAGAACCTGAAAATGATACATGTACATCTCTTTATCTTTCCAATATTATGGGTGATTCAGCCTAGTTTGATTCAGCATAAGAACAAATCATATTTTTCAAGGGCTCAGTCTGAATAGAATTATACTGTGATTGGGAATTCAATATCTTGGTGATTTGTGAGATCTTATTTTTCCAAGATTGTCATCCCGAATTTCTCTTGATCCTACTTTACAGGTCCACCCAGTTGACCTTCACACCTTTTGATACTGAACTCACCTTTGCTGTATCTCTCCTTGATGACATCATTCCGGAGGACGACCAGACCTTCAGCGTCTACCTTTCCAGTCCATCCAATGGGGCCGAGCTGGGCTTCCAGAGCCAGGTCGCCGTCACGATCATCTCCAACGACGATGCTCACGGCATCATCGGATTTGCGGCAGAGTCTCTATCGGTACAGGGAGACGAGAGAGCGACAGACACACCCACGGTTCTAACGGTGGAGAGGCTAGGGGGTACAGCTGGGGTAGTGGTGGTGGAGTGGGAAGCGACAGGACAGCTTGCTGCTACAGATGTCAGGCCCCTTGTTGGCCAGGTGAGGATAATCTTGATTCAAAGATTCAGAGATTCAAGTAAGGTTTTATTCATGACGTGTCAAAAAGTCCAAAGACTAAAAATGCAAGTTTACATCAAACATACAATCATATAAAAAGCATTCAAAAGCATATGTACATATATATATATATATATATATATATATATATATATATATATATATATATATAAAGATAACATAGCAAATGAGAACAAATATATAACAATGAATAGATGTTTAAATCAAAACATTAAAGTAGTAACAAAAAAACAAAAACAAAACATGATGTATGATGGTGACATTACTCTGAACAAGGATTCATGATGATTTGTAGAATAAGTGACAAAATATGTTAATGTATACAAAGTTTGCACTGATCTGTGCTCCAAGAAGGTTTCCTCATTGGCAAAGAGATGTTGAATCAATGCTCTACACAAAAACAGATTTGTTATTGTTATTACAATAAATCACTCCAGATGTTGACTATTTGAGATTGTTTAAGATGAAGTGAATACATGACGATATGCTTAAATGTTGACAAATAAAAGTGAGTGATTCTTCCTTTGAAAGCGTCAAGGATTCTGTAGCATCTCGTGGTAGCAAGAAGGGTGTGAACTCAGACATAACATTTTACATAGGGTCAATATACTTTTGGCTCTCAGAGAGGATTCTAGCTTAGACCCAATAGGTACCAGAATTATGCAGTCACCTATCTTCTTTAAATGCTATGTAAAGTAAAGATAATTTATCTTAAGTCATTATCCCTTTTCTCATCAATCCTTGTTCCAGATTGAGTTCCTGGATGGTGTTTCCACGGCACCCCTGGTCATCACCATCCTCGCTGATGACATTCCAGAGCTTGACGAGACCAGCACCATCCGCCTCACTCGCATCATCAACCCAGGAACGACTCGTACTGACCGGGGTGCCACCATCAGTTCATCAACTAGTGCAGCAGAGCTTAGGGTCCTAGCCAATGACTCTCCTCATGGAGTGTTTGCATGGAACCTGGAGTCTCTCTACACGGCCGTGGATGAACCAGAAGGGTCACAGGGGTCAAGGAGTGTCACTATGTATATGACGAGGGAGCAGGGCTTTACTGGTGTGGTCAATGTGTACTACAGGTTAGTCAGTGCTGTCATGACAGATAAATAGTCTGACTTAGGATTCAGCATTGACTGTTAGAGATACACAGAATGCTTACATCAAATTCTCTGGTCTTGAAGTGATTGTTACTGGAAGAGCCCTTATATGGGGAGCGCTTGTAATACTTCTGAGTATTTTAAAACAGAATGGTTTGTGCTTGTTATTCATTTAATCCTGTCATATGATTCACCATTTTCTTGCGAGCATGTTCCAATAAATATTTCAACAATTAATTTAAAGGTAAAGACCAGTAATGGTCATGCGATTGCATTGTGAAAGAAACGTTGTGGAATCGATCAGAAAAGGTTGATCATCTAGCATCTAGCATCTGCAAGGTTCTGGAATCATCAAAATGATAAGAAATTTGGCCCATTCTTCGTAAAGTTACAAGCACTATACACAGAAAGATGTATATGGGACTACCCTATCTCTCTCACACGACCATGAGAGAGATAAATTTACCAAATATATGAATTAGTAGGCGGTTTCCCGGCAAATTTTTTATCATCATGTATTAGTCAAAACATATTCTTTCACATGATTGGTAATGAGAGCTTCCATTTCATTTTTTGAAATTGGGGCGTTACCAATACTGGTCTTTACCTTTAATGTGTACACAGCCCGTATGGGAATTCTGTGTTTATTATGTACATTCAATGAAGTATGAATTTCATACTGTATTTCCTGTGTACAATGTGAATATCATGCAAGTAACAAATTTTGAGTTACTGAAATTAAAAATGGCATGCACTTTTTGAGACGCTTTGTGGGTCATGAAGTGTTAATGATGTTTGCTTTTCTTTCAGTACTTCTGAAGCCGCAGGTTTACCTGAGATCCAGAGAGCTGAGAGTGGAAGTGATTTTGCTGCCAGACAAAACTTTGTCACCTTTGAAGATGGTGTCGATGTTGCCTCAGTGACTGTCAATGTATTACCTGTAAGTCATTATACTAGTTGTATTCGTAAAAATTATTCCTTTCTCAGGATGAGTCAAGGAGTAATAAAGTATTGGTTACTGGGGGGGAGGGGGGAGGGGGGGGGGGGGGGGTATTGCATAAAAATTGGCATTAGTTGCTTCTTACTGTCGTTTAAAAATTGAATCTGTAACCAATATTGTTATGATTTGTAAGAAAGCTTAGCAAAATGTTGTTGCATGTGAAGATGTACACAGAGTTTGTAAACAATTATCACCTTTTCATTACAACTGCATCTTGAAAAGCCTATACATTTTGTTAAGCTACTTAATATTACTTCTCCTCATACATTTTTAAATATTTTTACACAGGACACTGATGCAGAGGGTCCCGAGACATTCTTTGTCAACCTGACATCTGTGGAGCTAGTATCAGGTCAGTCAGTCAGTGGAGCTCAACCCAGCATCAAGAATGGACAGGACGTAGCAGAGGTTACCATCAGACAGAATGACAATGCTAATGGTATCCTGCAACTCAACGTCACTAAGGTATTTATACCCCCTGCAGCCCACAAGAACCAGACAAAATGCTTGAAATTGTTTCAAAAGATATTTCAGGGCTCTGTTGTATAAACATATTATGATATATTGCATGTTATTCTGTTAACGGGGACGGATCGAGTGAAACCAAGCATCAAGAATGGAGAGAACGTTGCAGTAGGGATGACGTAACTAATCAGTGGCCTAGCTAGGAATGCTTTAAGGCTCGTTTCAGATATGATGCCGTACCCTCATATGTGGGTCCTGCGTCATGTCTTGCATTCTGCAACCTTTGCTATATTCACCCACGGTATGTTTCTCTTACCTCCCACATTTCTTGTATCTTATACCATAGAATGCTGATGGTGATGTGGAGGTCTATGAAGGTTCTGGTACCAGTGGTATCCTCAATCTTCCGGTGCTGCGTACCGCCGGTGCAATCGGTACCGTGGGTGTGAGCTGGTTAGCCACCACAGTCAGCGCCTCCACAGCAGATTTCAACCCTCTGTCGGGCAACATCACTCTGGTTAACGGACAGGTAATATTACTGGTTATAATGCATGAAAATGATTGCATAATGACTTGCTATAATGAAAATATTTGCATAATGATTGGCTTATAATTTTATTTATCATTTTTAATTATAATATATGTTGTCCTTATTGCTTGTGTAGTGTTTGCTTGTTGTATATTTTTACCCATCGCTTACGGGAATCCGATGGTCCTCATATAATGCTGATGGGAATGAGAGATTTCAGTTGTCAATGGGTTCAGTTTGTTGTTTATATGGATTTTGATAATATCTCTATCTTGTCAAAATGAAGCAAGCCAGTTGACAGAAATTTTATCTCTGTCCAAATCAACATGGGCAATTCATGCATTCGTGAATATATGTATTGATATCAAGGACCTGTACATTAAATGATTTCTTGCAGTTATTTACTTTTCTCTTTTTTTAGAGATGATCTTTGTAAACTATAGGCAATCAGAACATGTCATATATGAAATGATCATCATATATTAGAGCTTTCTGAATAATCTCAATAGCATGTTGTACAACTATGATAATGGTATTGTTCATACAGATGTACATTTGAATTATATTTCCTTTTTTTTCTCCACAGAGAGCTGCCACCATATCAATCAACATTGTAGATGATCGTATCTATGAAGATGATGAGGTTAGTATTGCTTATGTCATAAATTTGATAACCATTTGATGATATTGATATGTACTTGAACTGGAATGCATGCTCATATTACCAGACAGTTTCTAGAGTACAATTCTTTTTCATTATTTGATTTTTGTTCACTTGATTTATTTTTGCAGCGTTTCACAGTATCCCTCCACAGCCCAGCTGGAGGCGCTGTTCTAGGTAGCGAGACATCCATCATTGTTAAGATCCTCAAGAACGACTCGCCGAAGGGACTCTTTGGATTTGCCTTTACACAGGTTCAGTATAAACCAAAATGAATACATGTTACGAAGATGTAAATCTTTATTTCCAAAAGTAACTGACTTTAAACTTTATTTCTTAAGTGTGTTGATATCCACAACATTCATCAGTAATTATCAGTAATTGATGAAGTCTAAAGTTTGTCGGTCATTAAGGGTCCCATACATGGCTAAGTAATGCAGATCGAGTTCTGAACATAAACTGATGAAACATGTGTCAGTTTACTTCATACATGGTCTGATCTGCGCTGTAGTAGGGCTATTAACTCAATACGATCATCAGATATATTAAATCTATAACTTATGTGACAAAATATGTTGGGCTTGCCCGTAGAATACATGTAGAGAACTTCTTGGATATGAGGTGTTAGACAACATGATAGCAATCATTTTCTTTCTGAATGTTTTAATAAATTGAACAATACCATATCTTAAGTTGCACATGTGAGGTGTTTCCACATACAAACCAATTCACAAAAGCTTGTTGTTTTGCAGGAGAGTGTATCTGAATCTGGTGGTCCTGTGACCTTCACGGTAGAGAGGAGCCAAGGTGTGGAGGGGAACATAGATGTGAGATGGGAGGTAGAGGCAGCAGGGAGGATGGACCTCACTCCATCATCAGGAGCACTCTTCTTCCAACAGGTATCGAATCAACATTCTTACAGGTCATAGAATTTATAAAGCTCATCGATTTAGAGGAGTATTTTTTTTTTTTTCCCCCTTCCACAGGGTTCTTTATTTTCAAAACAAGTTCCATCATATACAGTATATCCACATATCATATACAAATAATTAAATGAATAATTTCCATACATAATGGCTTAACAGAGGAGTATTGATTGCTGTTGTCATCAGTCAAAATTAATTTGATACATTTAGACTAACATGTTCATCTTTCTTGTCTTTCTAGGAATTAAGACATAAACTTTTTTGGTTACAATTTGATTTTGATATTACATGTAAAATCCTAACCCTAACAATATAGTTTCCAGCTGGATTTATCACCAGCTTTATTACATATTGTTATTTGCATAGATTAATTTAAATAATATAGTATCTATTTTGTGTATTGTCTAAAACTAAAAATGTTGTATAGTAGTGTCATTCACATTTCATTTCTAGGTAAAGTGCTTCAAACTCTGTTAAAACAATTCTCTCTGTGCTGTACATGTATGTGTGACATTATTCTCTTTTCTTTCCTTCCAGGGTGATGCCAGAAAGTCCATCATATTAGAAGCAATCCAGGATAACATTCTGGAAGGAGAAGAACGTTTCACTCTCTCTCTCACATCAGCCACTGTTGATGCTGAGATCTCCCCTGTGTCTGGTAAGATAATTCATTCTATTGTTATACTGGTAGTAGTTTTGACCTTTTTCATGTTTCAAATTTGCTGATACAAATTCCTACATGCTTCCTTCAGACCAATGTGATTTTTTTAAAATAAATGTAATGCTTCCTGGGAGAAATTGCAATTATTTAAACATATTTGTGGCTTACACCCAGTAAATAAGATTGATTGATCGATCTGTAATTGAAAAACAAGTCAGAAAAAAAAAGTCCCGCTGGTTCCAAGATTTTTTCTGACTTGTTTTTCAATAACAGATTGATCAATCGATCTTATTTACTGGGTGTAAGCCACAAATATGTTTAAATAATGTGAATGTAGTTGATAAAAGACCAATCTTACCGCAATTTAGGTATTAAGCTTGATAATCCTAAATAAAAAATATGTCACTATAAGACATTTCTAGATTAATGTATTAAGTTAGTACAGAATTTGTTTGGAACTGGATAAAATTGAAGAAAAGAGCACTATGGGAAAGCAACATATTTGATGCATGGATCAGGATATCCTATTGCAGTTTATCATGAATATACATGGACCGATAAGCTTAACAACAAAATGTTTTAACAGATAGTCCTATTCATGTAAGTCTAAGTTTGTGGACATTCCACTGAAATTGTGTTGATTTTTGATTGAATTTTGATGTGATTCCAGTGGATGATGTCTTGTATGAAATGCTCCATCTTGTCTCCTGTACTCAGGTTCAGCTACGGTAGTGATTCTTGCCAACCCTGATTCAGCTGGTATGGTGAGCATCCTATCAGACTCCAGGAATGTTATGATTGGTGAACCCATGCAGGGATACAATGGACAGGCTACGATACAGTGAGTGCAGCAATCCCATTTCATGCATAATCCTTTTTTTTCCTTTCTTGTTAATGCCTCCCTGGCTACAAAGAGAATTGCAGGTTTTTTTGTCTTTATTCTCTCGATCCTCACTTACGTTTTAAAATATTACATGTAACTTTATTCTTTTAATGAGTTGAACTATTGAACAGTATGGTGTCAAACACACCCATGCATTCATTTTTTTGATGTTTCACAGCAGTTTTATGAACCTGAATTTTATGTTGGCCTATGACTTTTATTTGTAGACTAGTTATATCATTTGTTGAGACCTTACAGTAAAAACATCTCTATGAATTCATGTGGTTTCTTGAGGCATGCTCTATTGATTTTCTATACTTCACTTTTGCTATAAAGTTGAAGAAAGCAATTATTCTTAAAGACATTGTCTTAGTAATACTAAAACTGCAGTTGCAATTATTTCACTGTATATCAACAAATATCATGCTCTAACAAAGACATATCTGACACTTATGTTACCTCAGTTTATTACAACAATATTCGGTATTATGATTTGATTATCTTTAATACACAATATTTCCTGTGTAACTTGCATTGATCAGTGTGACTCGTGGTGCTGGCATCTTTGGTGAAGTGACGGTCAACTGGCAGATCTCTCCGGCCGGTGATAATGCCTTCTTAGAGACGTCAGGACAGATCATCTTCAGAGACAGACAGCAGAATGCTACTATTACCATACAGGTGAGAATTGGTCAGGCGTCACATATTTTGTTTTGATTGCATAACCTGTTTTTTCATTTACCAATACACGTTTTTGTTTACTATTAAGTTTCACTATTAAACTACTCGTCTGATCTATCTAGACTCATATTTGTCTTTTTCACTAAATCAATCAATTTAATCAATTTTGAACAATGGACACTGCTAGAGTCAATAAAGACCCATAGATGGAATGGTATTTCTGTATAAAAAGATTTAAAAATTATATTTATGAAAACTCAAATATTGATTTAGATAATGTAAATTTATCAGATGTGAAGCTGTTTAGACATTTCTGTGTTCAAAGATAATAAGAAAAGAGATAACTAGAATGGAGAAATCTGAAACCAGAAGAAGAAGAGGTGAGATCGAGGATCGTAGTCCATGTAATTAAGTTACTTTACCCTATCAGGCACAGTTGACTCAGAAATATAATTGATATGACAACAATAATGCCAATTTGTTTAAATTTATATTAATTATTCCTTCCATATCCAGACCCTAGATGATTCAATACCAGAGCTAAGGACCACCTACATGCTGGTTCTAGCCTCGGTAACAGGAGGTGCTTCAATTGACTCCGCTTCTGGGGGTAGCCAGGCAACCATCGTCATGGTAGCCAGTGACAATCCCTTTGGTGTCTTTGAGTTTGACCTGCCCTCTGAGATAACCGTCAGTGAGGATGATAATTTGGTAAGTGTTGAACTTTGTAGCTTATCATGATGCATTGGTCTAATGTTAATTTGAAAGGGTATATTTTCCTGCAGTTAAGTTGTAATGGCCCTATATTTTCACTTTATTGCAAGCTGTAGAGAATTTATTTTATTTATGCAGATATTTTAAAATGTACACATGAATAATATATGTTGTCTGATTACTAGATACATCATTAGATATGAGAGGGAAAGACAGTCAAATAAAAAGTAAAGATTTGCCAGAGAGAGAGAGAGAGTGATTTTTGTGAACACTGAAGTGAATACACAGGACTGAAGAAAAAAAACACAAGCTTTATTAAGAATGTTTGAGAACCAGTTATCAAATACTTCAATCAACTATATCTGTTCCATTTCTTTCTTTTCTTCCAGGTATCCATCCCCATTGTGCGAAACGCAGGTATCTTTGGTACGGTGCAGGTCTCCTACACCACCACGCCTTACTCCGCCCAGGAGGGTGCAGACTTTGCACCCTCTACCGGAGCCTTGACCTTCTCAGAGGGTGTAGACAGCCTGGACGTTACCCTAGCAATCCTTCAGGATGCCATCCCTGAAGGACCAGAAGCATTCTGGCTCAACATTACTGCTGTACGGCTCCTTGCTCCAACGTAAGTTTGTCTCTATACACTTCCCTTCTGGCAAGACATTGATCTACATTTGCCACTCTCCACCCAGGTGTTAAATGGGTACCCGGTAGGATGCGAAAGCTAATGTGCTGAGATTAGCAAATGTGCGCTTGTAAAAATGACGCCTGGCTGGAATGTTCCCCAGGGAGTGAAGAATGTGCATACATTGTGTGCTGCCTGAATCCGATGACTGGGGTAATAATATGATTGCAGGGCCACCAGGGAGAACAGTATAAATAGTGATGAGGCTACCCTGGGTAAACAAGACATATTATTGTTAATATTATTCTTTATAAATGAGTTGCTATTTTGAAACGTGCTTGCTTTTAGTGTATTGGTAGGTTAAGTTGGTGTGACCATGAATCTAGTTTCTGCAACAGGTATAGAAGACAGTGGCATTGTCTGTGGTATCTGTGTAATCATTGTGGGGTGCTTAAACATGGATGTGATAGCATGCAGTAGCAAATTCTGAACATGTCATTAATTTTTGTGATTTCTATTGAATGGCTTATCTTTTTTTAAAGGGCAATTTCTATGTTCTGTATTGTATGAATTAATGCATGGTCACACAAATGAGTATCATAACAATAATTGGCTCTTTTATGCCAATATACTTGATGTGCTTATACTTACATGTAAGGAAATTATGACAATGGTCAAAGATCTGTGAAGGTCAACTTTGAAAAGGAAATTACTAGAAACCAGACAAAATGGTGAATATTTTTGCTGTGTTTTATTTTTACAGAAACACGGACTACACACCAATCAATGGACTTCAGCGTGACATGCCACCAGTGCTAGGTTCCCTGTCTGTGAAGACTGTGATCATTGGCTCCAATGATAATGCTGAAGGAATCGTTGAATTTGACAAGTCTCTATATGAAGGTAAGTGATTTATTTATTTATTTATTTATTTATTTATTTATTATTTTTCCTTTTTGGGGGGGTTGTTTTTGATTGTATAAAAACTGTGTACTATTAAGGAAAAAGGGGTGTTTTATTACACATTCCATATTGATAATGAATTTTAGAGTGAGCCATGTTTGAGAGAATTCTCCTTTACAACACCTCTTGTACATGAATTCAGCATGATTCATTAGTGGCTAACTTATACATGTGTTGTGTTTTGTTTACAGTCCAAGAGGATATTGGCACCGCCATGATTCCTCTAGTCCGCAACGCTGGTAACTTTGGTTTGGTCAGCGTTTCCTACGAGGTAGAGCCTCTGGATGCCACACCTGGAGGTGTCGATTTCCTCCTCACCAGCGGAAAGATCACCCTGGCCGATGGCCAATCAGAAGCCTTCATCCCCATCACCATCATCGACGACACCTTGAAGGAGTTCTCGGAGTCGTTTAACATCCGCCTGACGGGAACAGAAGGGGGCGCCCTGCTTGGGGGTAATCTCACAGCGACGGTCGTCATATCAAAGAGTGATGGTCCTGATGGTCTCATTGGCTTCACCTTGTCAAACCTTGACAGGGTGATTGCTAACCCTCCTAACGACAGGGATCTGACCTTTACCATTGAACTCTCAGGGGGTCTGGATGAATACCTTGTTGGGACAGAGGTAAGATATGATTGCCATGACAACCACTATCAATAGCATCTTGTGGAGGTCCCATTCAGAATAATCTTCAATTGCTTTTTTGCAGTGGAAGACAGCAATATTGCAAAATATAGCACTTCTAATATTTGAAAGAGTAAACAATTAGCTTCGGCATTGGGAGAAGATGATTTGAGATGATTTCAGACCAGCTCACATTTAATACATGTTTATTCATGTAATTTATTTTCCATGTTTTTTTTTTTAATTTGTTTTATATTTTTTAGGGGGGGGGGGGGAGGGAAGGGGTTGAAAGGGATTTTTCTATAACTCCAAAATCTATGTGTTGCCCCTAAACATCTGCTCAACAGCATAAGATAATCCTTACCTATAAATATCACCCATCTTTATGACATTTAAGAGATGTAGCTTTGGCCACCAACAAAACCTCATCATAGATACAGTATTATTGGGCCAGAGAATATATTTCTTAAGTGTGAATAGTAGTGAATAATATGCAAATAAGATGCATCATCCTCAACTCTCTCCATCATTGTCATCATGTTGACAGGTTCGTTGGAGGATACTAGGCCCTAACACAGACTCCATCCTGCAAACAACTGAGGATATATCCACACCAGGTGGCTTCCTACAGGGGTCTGTGACCTATGGCCCAGGTCAGAGAGGGTCAAGGACCTTTGACCTGCAGGTCAAGTCATTTGTAGGACCAGAAGTGGAGGAGATGTTTATAGTAGAGATCTACCAGCTTGTCAGTACAGGAGAGATTGATAATGGACGAAAGCAGGCTAGGCTCACTGTAAGTTTATTATTCAATTATTTATTTTATTTATTGATTCTGTTTTTGTTTATACCAGGGTGGCTTCATCAGTGATTGCAACACCGTTTTACCGAGAGTCAGAAAGCCATTGATTAATAGCACAATACATAGACTATAAGCTCCTTTCTGGCTCTCAGAAGATTATATTTTGTTGTTAACTCTTATTTCTTTCTATTCACTTGTAGACCCTTCAAACATTTGCATCAGAACTTCAAAAAATGTGTTTGGAATTATGGTTTTAAATATTGTCCATTCTCATTGGCAACGGATTGTAAATAGGTGATAAAGGCTAAAGTGTATAGAATCTAAAAATATTCTTAATACTTCATGTTAGTAAAGGGAATAGAGTGAATGAATAAATTAAAGATATACATTATTGAATTCATCAGATAAACATAATTTGAATTCAGTTTTATTCCTTGAACTACAGTCTGTTATCAATCGTTCATGATTTTCAGTATTCATTTTCAAAGCCTTTCAGAGATACTCATTTAGAGCATATTTTTATCATCTGCAGGTTCTGAAGTATGGGGACCCTAATGGAATAGTTCAGTTCATAGCAGAATCTGTTCAGCCTCGCTACTTTGATGAGCCGTCTGATGGCAGCCCATCTCAGAGAGTAGCCTTTCCACTGAGCAGACGAGAGGGATTGGTAGGAGATATACAGGTAAGAGGATAGTGCAGATGGAGATGATGATTGAGATCATTATGATGTAAATAATGCTGATGGTGATGACAAATATCGGTTAGAGAAGAAGATATTATTGGTAATGAAAATGATGTTGTTGGTGGTAATGTTGTAATGATTATCTTGTCATGGTTGTTGTTGCCATCGGTGAGGATAGATGTAGTTCTGGTTGTGGTTGTCTTGGTGGTGTTGGTATGATGGTGATGATTAGATGATAGCTATGGCAATGATGACGACTGATGATTACGATGAAGAAGAAGATGATGATCTTGATAATAATGTTATTGGTGGTGGTTATGATGATGATGATGATGATGGTGGTTATGATGATGGTGGTCATGATGATTGGAGTGATAATAATATTGATGATCTTAATGGTGATATCAGAGACTGGTTTAGATCATATACGGGAGAAGTCATAGTCTCAATGTCCACCATTTTTATACAGGTTTATTGGGAGGTAAGAGACTCCTTGGGCCAAACCATCACAACGGACATGTCACCTACCAATGGAACAGTAGAGTTCCCTGAGAACATTGCTACTGCATCCATCCTCCTGGAGGTGCTCCCTGATACACTACCGGAGCTAGAAGAGGGGTTCACTGTTACCCTTGTTTCTGCCGATGGGGGTGCAGAGATAGACCCTGTCCTCCACACATCTGAGTTTTTTGTCAAGTAAGAAAATATAATTGTTTAGAAAGATTTTAGTTGGTCTAGTGGCCAACCCTTTTAGCATAATCCTGAGTAGTATCTTTTGGTTTCTGGATGTAATAATCAGATCATGTTTGTAAAAATGCAACTGTGTGCATGTACCTACATGTACAAACCCTTCATCAACACACATTCTCAATTAATGCCAAATACTTAATGTACAATAATCAATCTGAATCATGATGGACATGCACACCAGTCCATCCAAGTAGATGCTCAAGGCATTTACTATGTAAACATATCAAGCTGATATGCTCGAAAATACATTTCAAATTCTATTTTCTATTTTTATGTTGATGTTTTAATGGTATTTTGATACAATGAGGGAGTTCAACAGGCAGGATAAAGTAGGCATAAAATTATTTTTATGTTTACTTTCCTTGTGAATATCAATAAAACGTTACAATCAATCGTGAAGTCTAGAGTCTTCCAGTTATGTTTTTTTTTAAAGACTAAAGGAGTCATACATTTTATCTTTTATTGTTCAGTGCAAATGATGACCCTCATGGCATCTTCAGTGTGATGGATGAGAGCCAGACCATCATCTTGGTTGGTAACAACAGACGTCGTCTGAGACTAACCATTGATAGGTCAGCTGGTACAGTAGGAGATGTTCAGATAGGCTACCAGCTTCAGTACAATGATGTGAGTAGGATTGCAGTGATCTATTTATACTTTTGTAGTTGTAATTTGTTATATTCTTTTTAAATCTCTCTCTGTCTCTATTTATGTTCTCATTCTTCAAATCTGATATAAATTTAATTACGTCAGATAAATTTGATTATGTCAGATAGTGTCAATCTTTGTCATTGCCCCTGTCCTTATTTATCCTATTTGTTGAAACAGACGTCAAGGAGATAGTGAAATCAAATTAGATAAAGGTAGAGAGAAGGAGAGAGAGGGAGACAAATGGTAGAGAAAATTGAATAGAGAGGAATACTTAAAGTGAGGATTAAGGTTGATTATGAAAAAGGTAGTAGGAAGAAATGCATCAGGATGAAAGCATCTTGAGGTGTAGAGGGGGTGAGAGAGAAAGAGAGAGAAAAGGGAGTGAGAGGGGAGTGAGAGGGGAGAGAGAGGAGAGAGGAAGAAGGGAGTGACGGGAGAGGAATGAGGCAGAACAGTTACATGTAGGTATATGAATGCCCAAGTAAATTTAAAAATTGTTTACAGACCATGATAATTATTTCAAAATAATTGATTGCAGTGGTTCTAGTAAATATTGATTTCTACAAGTATATTTGTTTAAATTTCCTTTTCCAATCCAGGGTGTGACAGGTGCCTATGTACCAAGCAGTGGATCCATTCTGTGTAGAGACGGTGAAACTCAGGTAAGCTAGAATACATATAAGTTTATCACTGTCACAATGGGTGTATTATATTACCTTATTGAAAAGTCAAAAGAGCTGCTCAATCAAGATATTACGTCACACTTTCAAAATTAATTTAAGCCGCAGGATTTAAGTTTAGTTTAAGCTCGGTTTTCCAGTTTAATGATCCCAAATATTTGCAAAGGACTGTTTATTTACATTTCCCCTGAAGGACTTGTCACAAAATGCTCCTGATGCATAGAAGGAAATATTTATTGTATATACCTGCAGAAGAACATTGTTCTTTAGCAGAGATTGATTCTGATGGATTAAAGAATGAAAAGGAATTTTAACCCTTTGCTAACCAGGACAGGTTGTTTCATGTATCAAAGCCTATGGGAGTGACAGAATGCAGTAGTAAATGGATTGAATACAATTCATTTCTCTTCAAACCTCCCTCTC
Organism: Strongylocentrotus purpuratus; assembly: GCF_000002235.5. Taxonomy (NCBI): domain Eukaryota; kingdom Metazoa; phylum Echinodermata; class Echinoidea; order Camarodonta; family Strongylocentrotidae; genus Strongylocentrotus; species Strongylocentrotus purpuratus. The sequence continues at coordinate 35,042,787 of NW_022145615.1, forward strand.
ATTCTTATCTTAGTGTGAGGAAGAAGTTGCCCTTCTCAACAATGATGTGTTTTTAGCTGAGGGTTCCACCTTCACACTCAATCTCACCTCGGTCACCTACATGGGAGCAGATACACGTAAGTCCTACTGCTGATACATGTACATCTTTATGGTCCTACACATTGCTGGTATTTTTCAGATGCGATCATTCAAATCACCTTGAAGAAATTGATGGGCAATAATTGTAATATTATTAGCTATATATTTTTAACATGCTAGTTATAAATTGTGCAACTGCTTTCTGTAGATCTTTTTCAATTCATTTCAATTCTTTTATTTTAATTCCAACAAATACATTAGAAGTACATAGGTGAATACATGAAATAGTTCATGAAGTGTAATGATCAGTGTAGGAATTATAATCAAATTAAAGAGTAATACAAATGTCTTTTATATCGTTTATCATCTATACAAAATTTAAACATAAAATGATTTTCATAATACACAAAAAGAAGATAATTTTGTGTGTGAGATATGGAATTTTGTGTATCTTTGATGGTGGTGTTATTTGTGCTTGAACTAGTTTTGATAACTTTGATTTAATCATTCCTTTCTTAGCTGTTATACCACCATCGATAGATTCAATCAGTGATAGCGCCACCATTGTTGTGCCAGAAGAAGTTGCCAATTCACAGGTTGGATTCAGCGAGACAGGGATCATGGTGGATGATGGTAAGAATAGACAAATTGCTATTCCTTTTTTCAGACCTTTTGAATTTCTTAGTCGATGTGAAAAGAAATATCACATTACAGAGAACTGAGATAAATGGTGATTTTGATGATGATGGTGATGATAGTGGTGAGAAAAGTGGCTGGTGTTTGTAACAATGATAGTTTTGAAATGTGTTCCAATAGTCTTTCAAATGAATGTGATGGCATATCTTACATTGATAATAACATGGATACTGGTGCTAATAAACGGCAATATTGAACAGAAAATCCAGTCAGTAAATTTAAGATTTGTTTTTCTCTCTCTTCAGTGGACAGCATAAACCAATTGAATGTAATAAACTAACAAACAGTGAATTTACTTGCAATTTGCCATCCTCATTTTTGCAGCAACCCTTGAGGTCACCCTCTCCATACAACGATTGGGTTTTTATGGCAATGTGGATGTCACATGGCAGATGGGTCACAAGTCTGGTGATATCCCAGCAGGATTCATGGACGGAGCTGTGACCCCTAGCACAGGTCAAATCAGGCTCGTTCAAGGAGAATCCACAGAGACTTTTACTGTTACGGTGAGTAGTTAATGCCACTCATCCACTGCTCAGACTCTATTAACACTCCATGTGCTGTGGCTAAACCACCCATTTATGACCTTTAGTATAGTACATGTACATGAATGAGTTTATAATTATGTATTACGTCTTTATATGCTTCTTAACGGTTGTTGAAGATCAACATCAATTTGAATTGTCAAACAAATCTGCAGTCTTGATGGAAAGAAAAATCAAAGAAAAGGGAAGAAGGAATGACTTGATTTTGGATGTTGATATTTAAGTTGCCTGACTGTTAATGAGCAAGCAGCACATACATATGCTTATGAATATACAACCAGTGGGCATATGTATTCAATCCTCATCTGAGGGACATGGTAATGGAGGATTAAAATGCCTTGCTGGAGGGCACTCACATATCAACTTTGTTTCTAAACCTGGGACCTCCACGTTATATGTATGTGACTACTGTTTTACCACAGGAAGAACAGACAAATATATATCCATGTATGTTGCAAGGTATTCAATTCAATTCAATTCTTTTTATTCCATTCATCATATAAAAACATACATAATTATAACATTGATATATACAGATAAGTAAAGAACAAACAAATAACATAACGAAAGATAAACATAAAATACAAATATATATATGAATGAGGAACCAGCAAGAAAGAACAATTAAGTCTTATTTAGGGCTGGTCCCTTGTGACATAAAAAGAATTTTAACCTATAACACTTAACACTTTACAGCTAACACCTAACAACTAACACCTAACATCTAACACCTGATTGCATATATATATATATATATATATATATATATATAAAAAAGTACATTCATGAGAGGTGATAGCCAAATGTGAGTTAGACTTACTGAGCCATTATTGTCCCTGTTTCCTTTGTCTTTGTAGCTGAGCCCAACTGGTATAGACACTGAGCTGTTTGCTGTACACATCACCAATGTATTCTCCAATGTTGCTGGAGGTGCTATGGCTTGGGATAGCTATGATACAGCTAAGATTGATCCGTATGGCATCGTGGGTTTCACTGATAGCTCAAGACAGCTTGTGGTTCAAGAATCAGACCAGCAGGTAAAGTGGATCATTTTGACTTATTATATCTTGAAGATTTTAAAAGGCAATTCTTTCAGTGGCAAGTACTTGTAAATTTTCCATTGAAGGTATATGGAGATCAAGACTTCTTCCTGTTTGAGGTCTAAACATCATCTTGTGAAAAGACAGGAGTCATTATGAAAGACATGAGACTGGCTGTTAATAGCCACAGGGGCAGTAACACTTGATATAAAAAAATGAGTTAACATCAATTTGCATGGTTCTCAATAGATAATAATTTATTTTATTTTGCCAGCAAAAAAATGTATGAGTTATACAGAAAGAGGTAGGGAACAAAGTCAAGATCAAGAAACATTTGAAAAAAGGTTTCAGCACATGAAACAGATGTACAGTACAGCACCTATTATAAAGTAGTGATATAAGAATTTGAAGGTCAGAAACAAATAATTCAGCCACAGTAAGAGGGGAAGAAAATTCCAGACATAGATGTAATAGACACATGTCAGTAAGACGGAAGTTCCATAATTGAAAGCAAAGTGAAACTAACAATGTTGTACATTACAGGTATCTCTGGTGCTGGAACGAGCTGTGGGTACCCTGGGCAGTGTCCGCATCACCTACAACACCGTTGCTTACACCGCTGTACCGGGTGAAGATTACACTGCTGTTACCAGCGGTGCCGTGACTCTAGCCAACACACAGCGTAGTGCTACCATCATAGTACCCCTCCTAGAGGACCTCGAGCCAGAGTTGGATAAGATCTTCTTTGTTAATATCACTGGTGTACAGAGGCTCCCCATCGGATCAGGCCAAGGTGATTACTTGTTGCTCAATACTTTGTACATGTTAGCTCCTTAGCAGGAAAGTTTTCTCTCTAGGTTGAAATTTGATAAAATTCAGATCTTGAAGCATTCTACATGTAGGAGGTGAGATATAAGGATCAAAACAGTTTTCAATTTTGAAAGTATGCATTGACACATTTAATAGTCCTTTGGTTACCCTGCCGGGGGGCGGGGGGGGGGGGGGAATTCTACTCCTTAATATGCCCTGCTGAAATTCCTTTTTGAATGTACCTTGCCAATACCAATTAAAGGAATTTTTAGATTTATTTTGTATCACCTTCTGCCTATTCATCATAACATTTTCAACCATCTATAGGAAACATAAATCAAGGCATTATTTGACTGTTCTGACGCTGAAATTCCTTATTACACTTTTGTAAGGGCTAAAAATTTAACATTGATAAATAATCCAGATTATACCTTTCTGTATGTTTTATTTCTAGGCATCAGCCCCAAGCTCAGTTCCATCTACTCCACGGCTGAAGTCACCATAGAGGGCAGCAATGATCCCTATGGTGTGATAAGCCTCGCCCCAGCTACTATGGCAACGGATGAAGCAGAGACTTCCAGCAAGACCCTCACATTCACAGTCCAAAGAACAGGTAAGGTCATCAAGACCCTCACATTCACAGTCCAAAGAACAGGTAAGGTCATCAAGACCCTCACATTCACAGTCCAAAGAACAGGTAAGGTCATCAAGACACTCACATTCACAGTCCAAAGAACAGGTAAGGTCATCAAGACACTCACATTCACAGTCCAAAGAACAGGTAAGGTCATCAAGACATTCACATTCACAGTCCAAAGAACAGGTAAGGTCATCAAGACACTCACATTCACAGTCCAAAGAACAGGTAAGGTCATCAAGACACTCACATTCACAGTCCAAAGAACAGGTAAGGTCATCAAGACACTCACATTCACAGTCCAAAGAACAGGTAAGGTCATCAAGACACTCACATTCACAGTCCAAAGAACAGGGAAGGTCATCAAGACCCTCACATTCACAGTCCAAAGAACAGGTAAGGTCATCAAGACCCTCACATTCACAGTCCAAAGAACAGGTAAGGTCATCAAGACACTCACATTCACAGTCCAAAGAACAGGTAAGGTCATCAAGACACTCACATTCACAGTCCAAAGAACAGGTAAGGTCATCAAGACATTCACATTCACAGTCCAAAGAACAGGTAAGGTCATCAAGACACTCACATTCACAGTCCAAAGAACAGGTAAGGTCAAGCATAAATGATGACAAACTTAGAATACCCCTTGAATAGGAAAACAGGGCATCGATTCATGAAAACATCATAAGTACAAGTTTGCCGTCGTCCCTTTAAAACACATGCCATGAAATTGACTTGTGTTTCTTTCAATGGGATGTTAGCAAACTGGTATTTATGACTTGTTTCATGAGACAGTGGTCAGGTTTTCTACAGTAAAAGGGGATATATAATGAAATCTCATTTGTGGACCTGCATCTGAAAAATTCTGCAGTTTATGGGAAAATGTATTTACTAAATACATTTAATGCATTTACTTGCAATCTTATGTAAGTTTTTGAATAATTCCTTGTGGAGCCTTGTTTTACGAAGAATGGGAAAGTATACATGTGTATTTGAAATATTGAAAATGGTGGTAATACATTTGTTAGAAATATACATCTATGTGAATTTCTTTTCTTGTCGTATTATACAAACTAGTGGATTTTATCATGCATTTCTCTTGTGAAGGTGGATCTTATGGAACCATTCGCGTCAGAGCTCAAACTGTCGGTGGTGGGGAATTATGGCAGGCTGCCCTCGTTGGTCAAGTAACCAACATGTCAAACACAATCGAGCAAGCGTTGGCCAACTCACAGGGGCAGGAGTCAGCCGAGGTTGATGCTGATTATCAGCTCCTTGAAGAGGAACTTGTATTGAATGTGAGTACCAGAAGACGAACAGTGCTCACACTAATTCAAACAAATATATATTTTAATGCACCTGTTTGCAGGTTGAGTGAAATGACCGTTGAGAATCTCGGCGAGAGAGACAGAGAGAGAGAGAGAGAGAGAGAGGGGGGGGGGGGGGGGGAGGGGGAGATGTGGAAGCACTTCGAGGAAAGTACAAGTATAGGGAGTTCTTCTGATTTGCATTATTATTTACATACTGTATTTGTTGCCCATTTCAGGAGAATCTAAATATCACTGTTTTAAGTCCTCCTCTCATGATTTAAAAACCCATTTGCTTGCAAGAAGCTGGATCATGAGACAATTTGCAAAATTTGTAATGCTATTCTAATGAGAGCAAATTTTACTATGGGTAGTATGGCATATTGTTTACCTTGTCCAAGAAAGTAAATGTACAAAATGTTAGACTGTTTTATTGTTGTGGCTGCTGTTACCAAAATATCAGATATGGCTATTTCATTATGTGGAATAAAGCAATATTTTTGGTATATGCTAAAATTTCTCGATTTAAATCTCTTTTATAAATTTTCAAGGAGGGAGAGACGAGTACAAATATATACCTGACAGTGAACAGTGATGACATCCCTGAACCAGATGAAATCTTCTTCATCTACTTGAGCCAACCTGAAGGCGGGGCTCGTATCGCTCAGGGAGACAGTGATGGAGGATTGAAGGTAAAAAGAAATGGGATAATTTTATGCAGTGCTGTTGAATGTTGTTCAATATCCTGTATGGAAATGTTTCGGTGACCACAATATACATATCATGGGGGCTCTTTATTTTTAACATTTTGTAGCAAATTAAAAAGTCATGACAATAGACTTTTTTTTATTTTTGAGGGGGGATACTTGGTATTCCTTTGTATGATAAAACATGCTTTGTGCCCTTAATCATATATTGATTAGAGTCCATGTATTCAACTCAGTTTTGCTAACATATTGGTTTTTTGATTTTGCATATTTTCTAGTATTTCTCACACAAATATACCTCTTACTACCTAATTAGAAGGGTCATAATTTTGTCCAAAGCCAAATGTATTTAAAAAAACGTTTGGAGACGAAGTTGAGTAATTTTGTTTAAAAACATACTTGTGATCTTCGAATAGGGCTATTTTGACAGTTTTGTTACAGTACCTTTTGGAATCTATCAAGTCTTATTTACATGAACGTGTAAATCTGTTTTGTTTGGCATTCACAGGGCTTTACAGAAGTGATCATCAGAGGCAATGATAATTATAATGGTATCATTGGATTGACTGATGCATCCCTCTATGTTACTGTGTATGAGGATATGAACCCAGTCGCTATGCTCACTCTGGATCGCGGAGAAGCTTTCTTTGAAAATGTTACAGTGAGTTTCTTTATTTTTTATTTTTTCTTATTGAGATTTGGACTCTAATTTCATGTGCATTTCTCATTGAATTACTCTGGACTCGTTGATAATGCTGCTAAAAGTATTTTGCAGACTAAGTCTCTTCAAAGAAAAGAGCTTGAAACTGGTGCTCTGTTGCACTTTTCATATAGATTCGAAATGAAAGTTCTATATCTTTTTATCTTACTGTCATATTGCTATTCACAATACACTTTCCAGAGTTACTAAATGTAATTACATTCTCCACTGTATGATGTGATATTATTTCGATATTTTCTTAACCTTTATATACAAAGAGACGCTATGGCAGTGGTATGCGCAATGAAAGCACTGTAGTATTACATCCACATATTTACCCCTTGACCTACAGGTCAACTGGAGGGCAACCTACAGCCAATCAGAGGACCTTGTAGGTGACCTTGACCTCTTTGATCAGCTGACAGAGGTCAGTGGTGAGGTCACCTGTGAGGGCAGCGTTCGCTACTGCTCCCTTCCCATCACCCTCAGGGATGATGAGGATCCTGAGTTTGCTCAGTCTTTCCTGATTGAGTTGACTGGAGTGGGAGAAGGGGCTAGTCTGGCTGACAGCAGCAGGTTGTTTGCTAACGTTACCATGGCTGATAGTGACTTCCCAAATGGACTTCTGCAGTTCTCTATTGAATCAAGGTAAATTTTTAGATTGATCCTTGACTTATTTGGATTCTTAGGGCAAATACACATGTATACAAGTAAGAAATATATCCCAACTGAACACAGCATTAAAACGGTTCATCAGCAAACCCAAAGAAAATATAAAATATTTTTTTATTTCATGAGATAGCATATTCAATAGATAAGAAAATTAAAAAAATTGCTAGGAATGTCCTTTGTTGATGCAGGTGAATAAGAAGCTGAAGATATATATCTATTAAGTAAGTTGTATCAGCAGCAACATTCTGATGTGGATATGCCATCACAATATTCACATTACCTAATAAACCGTACAAACATATTTGCTCCTTACATCAAAAAAGATATTGTCAAATATATAAACTGATTTCCTTGGCTCCCATATCAATGTCTACCTGGATATCTAGCATTACTTTCCATCAAAAACATATTTTTGTCTCCTCCTTGAAGGCTCATGAGTGTTGACACCTCAGCTGTTGAGGTCAGCCTGACAGCTGAAAGGGTCGGAGGGACCTCCAAGACGGTCAGAGTTAGTTGGTCAACCGGTCAGCTCCAGTCACCTACCACCACAGCAGGTGTTACCCTCTACCCAGCCATAGGGGGTGCAGAGTTCACCTCTCAGACTTCTACACTTGTCTTTGCTCCTGGACAAGTAAGGATTCAAGATTTAGAGATTTTCTGTCAATTAATGTTTGATGAGAGATCTGTAATATATGTGTGATTCAGCTAATCAAAAGAGTAATCAAATTCACATCTACAATCAAAGAATGAGTTACATCTAATTTATACAGACCATGAGTGTGTTTTTCAATCTTTTTACTTTTTTTAAATTATGTGATACATCCAGGCCATGTTAATCTGTTTTCCTTGGTAACTCTTAGCAATATGGCTTGATGATGTTATTGGTTTTTAGAATAGCTAAATTTGAAGAAAAGTTTGCCAGGTACAACAAATTATGTTTTTGAATATTTTCACATTTAAAAAAATGTATTGCGAATTGATTTTCAAGTGATTGGAATGTTTTGATTATTCTTTGTTTAAGACAATTTTGTTTTCTTCATGTCACAGCGTCGTTTACCAATCACCATAACCCTAACACCTGACAATCCAGCCTCATCAGGGAATTTCCCCAAGCAGTTCCAAGTCAGGCTGACCACAGCTAACAATGGAGCAAGGTCAGTCCTTCATCATTTCTTTTTCTTTTCCATATTTCACTCTCTATTATATCTTTCTAATTTTATTCCCTTTTCCTTTCATTACTCATCTCATGGCTATAAGGCATTGTGAATGCTGCAGACATAGTGTGTAGATCAATGGTGGATCAACTTTCTTATTGTCGTTTTTGTCTATTTATCACTCTAGGTCAAATAAAACTGGATGAGTGTGACATAATTGTTATTAGTATGAAATAATCTTTCCATACAATGTTCTAGCCATGAAAATAAGTAAATGCCAGCTCTAAATTAAATACACTTCTATGTAGTCATATATTGTAAACAATTATCTTATGTGCCTAGCAGCAAGGTGTTTAGCTTCAAATGATATTATGTCGTACCATTCAGTGATCTACCAATTGAATGGAGTAATAATTGTTATTATATCCTCTTACCAGTGTGGAAAGCTCTTATGGTACTGCTGATGTGATCATCAGCGGAGATACAACCTCCTCTGATGTATGGGACACCTGGTATACCTCACTCACAGACACTACCAATTCAGGCATTTACAAGTAAGTCAAGTGTATTAAGCTGTAAGACACTTCACAATTTGGGGGTCTGGATGTAGATTTTAATGGCCCAAGTGCCCTTGGCGCCTGATAGTGTTGAGCCATAGCTATATACAGTACATTGTAAGATATATTCATATAGGTAGGAATCTGAGTGTTCTTTAGTCTGTCTTCAGTGATGGAAAGAAAGCAAGAAAATGAATTCTTGTGTGTTATAGTTACAGCGAGGTACAGCTAGCATACTATCATAACTAGTCATGCAAAAGGTCTCATTTGTAGTTCATGGACACCTGAAGAAGAATTAGGCAAACAGCTTTAGCAAAAACAAGAAATAAAATGAAAGAAGCAAAGAAGAAGCAGAACAGGAATAGCATCTCTTGTCTTTTGGATCACACTAATATGGTAGTTGAATAATCCTTCATCTAAAAATACATCGTTCTTATTCATACTGTCTTTACTGAGTTTGATAATGTTGATGATTTGTCTGAGCTTACAGATTACATGTACTGTGGATATCAAATAGATTTTTAATGAATTTTTTGTATCTAAGATTTTAGCCAAATTATCTTGATTCTTATTTTATTGAGCTATGCCTGTAAGAACTCTGTGTTTAGCAGGCTCTGTTTACCTTGAGGATTGATTTTTTTTGTTTTTGTTGAAATTAATGGATATGCCATCATTGATCCATGATACAATCTATAGATGTTCTTATTATTTCTTTGAACACCAGTGTTCTGCAGAGTCTGCCAGACCATGTGAGGTTAGAGCTGAGTAGCAACCAGGTTGCCCTGGTAACAGACAGTCTCAACAACATAGTAGCTGAGGGTTACAGGAGAAGGTAAGTTCAAAGTTTGGATGGAGTGAAACATCTGTGTATACAGTCAACATTTGCATAATGTTCCAGTGACATTTCTAGATTGGTGTTATATCCACCAAATGTATGACGCTAATCTAAGTGTGTCAAAGTTCCTTTCTGAATTTGAGTTGAGCACCCTAGTTTTGTAACAGTTATGTTAGTACAATTTAGATTCTTGTTATTCTTATCTTGGAAGATGCAAGTTTGAGTATTGTTTTCACAGTATTGTTCTCTCTGTACTTCAACAAGACAATTATAACAATACATGTAGGTCATTATGTATTCATATTATAAGCAGAGTTTTATCTGATTTGTTGTTAGGTATTTGAATTTTTGTGTGATAAGTATTTTATAGGAGGCAAATGATCTACAGGAAAGTGAGAGTTTTAAATAATCAGTAGTATAGGGTAAAATACAATTAGCACCTGTTACATATAAAATAGCCTTTATACAGTAGGTCTCCTTATTGCCAACTGTGGTGGTGTTGGTTATTTTACCTGACTGCTAAGAAAGCATAAATGCTTGTAAGTAAGCAACCAGATGGCCAACGGCTTTAGGTCCTCTCTGAGGGACCTGGTAATGAGGATTAATGCCTTACCAAAGGGCACTAGCGCATTGCCTTGGTTTCGAACCCGGGTCACCGGATTACGAAACCACTGCTCTACCGACTGAGCTATCGTGCCTCCTAATTCGTTTGTTGACAATTTGAAAACAACTATCCCCAAAAAAATATATTCTAAGGGTTGATTTGTTTCATCATTAACTTGTGTCCCCTCTTCCACCTGCAGACTGCCTAGTGATATCCAGAACCAGATGATGAGCTTGTATTGTACCCTGATGATGCCTACTAGGTCAGACAGCCGTGGTGTCTATGCCTTGGCTGAATCCTTTACAGCCTTCTCCTACACCCTAGTGACAGGCACAGAGTGTGAGACCATGGAACCTAGGGTCATGGAATGTGAGACGGCTAAGATGGAGGTAGCAAGATGGCTGCCAGATACCGTTAATGGGCATAGATTCGATGGGAAGTAAGTCTACATAGTATTTCATTATTTTATGGTGCATAACTCAGATCCGATAAGAGTGCTTCCAAAGAGATTTATTACCTTACAGTATTGAACGTGTAGAATTCTGAATGGTTTACGAACTAATACTGATTGATAGTCAAGTAATACCATTGTAGCTGATTTTTTATAGACGTGAATTAAAAAAAGTATTTTGAAGTTGTGTATACTCATTTCCAAGTGGTTTATTTTAGAATTATCTCTGTTTTCTATCATGGTTTTCTCTTCTCATTTTGTCGTCTTTCAATCCCTGTTCATCTCCCTTTTCACCATAATCAATAAAGGAACCAAGCAAGGAAAAAGTGGGAGAAAATAATGTACTGTGTAGATAATATAGACAAATAAGGATGATATTCATACACTGTACATACACTGTAGTATGACTATAATGTAAATTAAAGTCTGTCTGACTATTCTTTCAATTTCTTTTTCTTTTTTTTTCCAGGGAGAACAACTTCTTCACCTTACCTACTGATCTACTGAATGAAGAACTCCATGGAAAGAGTTCTAATGATCCTAAGTGTGAGGATGTCCACTTCATTGAGTATACTAGTCAACAGTGGTTCTATGGTAATGAGGACTTGGAAACTCTTAATAAACAGGTTAGTTCTACATCTACAATTATAAATTGCTTGTTTTGATTTGTATAGTGTAGTGTTCATACTATTTATTGAAAATATCTGTTGGGTCTCCTTGTCTTTGAATTTCAAGATCATATTTTTCCTTGAATAAATTGCTTAAGTGTTTTTGATGGTTAGGTTGAGAGTTGTAACAATTTATTAATTTAATATTGCTGATCATAGATTATTTGGATAATAATATTGTCCGTTAGGAGCCAGAAGGGTGTTAACTCGTATACACAGAGTCAATGCCTTCTGACTCCAAACAGATGCATTATGTGCATTTTTTGTATTGATGATCATTGATGTACAGTGTAATAGAATTGGTAAATCATCATTTATATAGTTCTGTAACTTTCACCTTAAATATCTGTCTTTCAGGCATCTGATTGAAATTGATGAACTTTTGAAAAAGCCAGTAAAATGGGAAATGAGGAGATGATATAATAGTATATTTGTAAAGCGCTTAGAGACATTTGTATTAAGCGCTATATAAAAATTAAATATTATTATTATTATTATCATTAGGAATAGTTCGGTCTCTCTGAATTTCAAAGTCATTTGCCTTTATATAGACTCTGTTTAATAATAATAATAATAATAATAATAACAATATTTATAAAGCGCAACATATCCATCTCTAGAGATGCTCAAGGCGCATACAAATAATTTAAATTAATATTCAACATAAATTTAACAATATGCATTGAGCATTGGTATCAAACTTGTACTAACAAAATGCAACATATTCACATCATATAACAATCTTTTGCTCTCTATCCAGGTCATGTCTGTCGGCATCAAGGGGGCAGAGACAAACTTCACCAACCTCCTGACACCGGTACGATACCGCATCTACACCGGTGATTCCAGGGTTACACCCTTAGGAGCAACCTGTATCCTCTACAATGGCCCCTCCCGTCAGTGGCTTACTAGCTTCTGTAATGTAGTGGTAAGTTTGTGATAGTTTCTATACCATGTTAGTGTTTTAAATGTCTGTGTAGTATAAAACTTGAAATCTACGATATATGTAGATGTAACAAAGAAAAGTTCTTGGATTGGAGATTTATTATTGTTTTGTTTTCCTCATTTATTTCTGTATCAGTCTGTTTGTCATACTGTTCAGTTTAGTCCAACTCATCTCATTTTATCCCTCCCTCTCTCTCTTCTTTCCTCCTTTTTCTTCTTTCCCCTGTCATCTCTTGTCTTTCCCTCTATCCAATTATTTGTAATTTAATTCATATTCTAACCATTTTTTCCCACTATTTGTCTCTACATTTTTGAAGCCTTCATTTAAAATGATCTGATGTTTTTATTTGTGAGTCAAAGTGCTATGTTGTATTATTAAGTTGTTATTATATCTCTGAAACATGTCATCAAACTCTAACCTTTCTCTCCCTTCTTTTGCCTCCTCCTGCAGTCTGATAACCGTGACTTTGTGGAATGTTCTTGCAATCATCTCTCAGAGTATGCAGCTCAAGCTGAAACAGATAATCTGATAGGTTACAATGAGTATGTCTACGCATCATGCTTCATCTGTATTGTAAGTATTGGATTTTAAACTTTGTTATGATATATTTTAATACACTATCGCAAAATCATGTAAAAAATTTGGAATATATATGAATATGTATCATCTTCAAAGCTCTCTGAAGTTTGAAGGGTCGTGATTTCATTCGTTCAGTCCATCATATAACTTTGTTTGTTTGATTTTTTTTAAAGATGTAGAAAATCTATATAAATATAAGTCAGTTCATGTCATATGTCATGAATTATTTCATTGTTTGATATTGCATGTTTATTTTAGACTTATAATGTATAGTTCATTGATATCCTGCAATAAATACATGTGATACTAGACAATGAAAGCTGTTTTCTTCTTTTTTGTATTGAATGCTCAACAATGATGAAAGACAATTTTAATGCAATCACATTTCTCTTCAGTAATATACCCTAGACAGTGGCAGTGTTTTAAGTATGGTGTGGTTTATTTGCCCTCATGTCCCTTAACAAAAGCCATGAGTTTTCTGACTTATATTAAAGTGACATCCTCTTTCTTCCATCATGCAGGGTGGGATGTTCCTGGCTCTGGTAGCTCATTACTTCTGTGCAGTCCAGTGCATGTTTGCTGCTAAGCTCCTACTCCACTGCTGCTTTTCATGTTTTGCCCTTCAGGTGAGAGTTATCAAATAATACTAGAATGCAATTATAGTATTATTGTTGTACCCTAGAAGTTGACTTTTTAGTCCAGACTAGTTGTAATAATTAGGGTACAAATTGATGCAATATATCTTCTATTCTATGCTGTAATGCTATGATCTTATGTTCATCAATGACAATTAAGAGATAAATGTTAATTCTTTGAAATGAAAAATATAAGAAAGAACAATGTCAGAGGTGTGAGCAAATGATCAAATTTTGTGTACCCTGTCAAATTTGCATAATCCAGTGATAATGAAAAAAATGTAATTTTCCAGGAGAGAGCTGTGGGTTACAATGGTTCAGTTTGCTTTCCCCACCCAGGTATAGATGATGCTAAATACTTCATTCTAATAACAATTTGCTACATGTATATCCTTCGATTCATTGTTTGATATGATGGAAACTACAAAATGTTCCTTTAATCCACTTTACACCATCCTTAGGGCAGTTTTATTATATACGGGAAGATATTTGAGAAATGATGCTATATTTAATCTCTGTTGATTCCCTTCTTCTCACTATTTAGATTGTGTTTGTAATCTCTGCATACATCAGTAGTTGGGTTGGTGTGCAGGGATGTTCAGCTCTAGGTGTGGTTATGCACTTCTTCTTCCTCTCTCAGTTCACATGGATGCTCATACAGGTAGGACAATGTCCTCACTGCCCCATCAAACCTTGTCTTTCATTCTGCCTGCTTGAAGAGCAAAGTATGGCACTGTTTCAAGTGTTATCAACTCTAAGAAATGAAGAATCTTCTTTAGTGGGTGGGTGATGGGGGTACTGAAAATGAAAGTGTCATTTTGATATTTAGGCCTACTGTGAATAGTATTACTACGCATTATTTGTTTTCTTCTAGATTTTCTATGAGATTATGCATGTTTAGTGAGATTATTTTGCAATATTTCTTTGAGACTCTTTAATGATCTTTTGCTAAGTAAATCATTTTATTGTCTTGAATTTGAATATATATTGTATAGAAAGCATGATGTAAATTTGATGCAAATACACATATAGTACTGTACTATAAGAAGTTTTTAACTCATGCAGGTAGGTAAGGAAAGTTAATGAAGAATAAATTGGAATTGTACTATGCATGCCCATCTGATGAAATATTCATTTTCCATTTTCTTTTAACAGTCTGTAAACTTCTGGAAAGTCTTTATTTTGAATGATGAGCACACCGAGCGGTTCTATGTTCTCTTCTTTGTACTGGGTTGGGGTAAGTTATAGTTTTGTCTTTCTTAACTGTAACAACTTTGCAGTTCATGTTAATGTTTATGTCTAATATTGACTTCTATGTAGTTTGATTAGCACAACGTTTCAATAGAAGTTAAAGGGACATTTAGCCCTTTTCCTATATTTTAGATACCCTTAAGAGAGAAGTACATGTCCTTGAAAACTTAAACAATGAAAACATTACACGCTTTAAAAAGAAGTGTTCATTTATATTGACTTGGATGTCTTAAAATCTCATTGTTGCTTACATTTAAACATACATGTATTACAGACAGTGATGAATGTTGCACCATACTTCATCTTTGAAAAACAATGGTTCCAGATGGTTCCAGCGCTGTGATTTGGGTCATACATACATTTGTTTATCATGACATAATTGTTAAATATATTTTCAATCTGGGATTAGTGTACATTTATTTTTATTTTTATGTTTTTACATTTATATTTATTTTATTGTTTAAGTACTTCCTTACATATGTCATTTTGATTTGTTACGTAATTTACAATTTTACTTTCTGCCACATCATTTAACCCTTCTTGTCTGGTTTCCTCTCCCCCAGCGCTCCCAGTGCTAGTGATCGTGGTGTATGTGGTCGTAGCCTATGCAGGCCTTGGATGGGATTTCTTCCAAGACGAGACATCAGGGACACTACAAGCCATCTACGGGGATGTGCATGGCAATGGAGACATGTAAGTAGCAGAGGAATGAGGATAGCTGTTCAACCTGCACTCCATGCATGTGCTCAGCATTTAGCACATTGTATTGTTATTATGAAGGAATATTAGAAGGCAGGGAAAGTAATTTACATTTTGTAAATCAACAAGACTTGACACAACCCCTTCTTTCGTAAGCATATTATGGACCTACTTAAGCTTGATCCTACTAAAGATTAGTCCTACCAGAGTATATTATTATGTAGATGCTTGGGCTTTATGTTCTTATTATGTTTACATTATACATGTAAATGTGAATCGTATCTAGAACTTCAGAGAGTACATTGTATATCATAATATAATGTGCATCCTCTTTCAGATGTTTCATGCCCAACGGCTATGCAGCCCTGGCTACAGCAATGGCACCTGCAGCCTTGTGTATGATTGGGGTCTTTGTAGTCGTCATACAGGCTTATCAGGTCAAACCTCAATGGAAGAGGTATGATGATGTCTACATGGGCAGCTATAACACTACAGGTAGGTGTAACAGGAGCTTAGTCGTGGTGGTGGTGGTAGTGGTGGTGATGGTGGTAGTGATGATGATGATGATAATGGTGAACTGATGAGATTATATGGTGATGATGAGGAGGAGGATTATGATGATGATGATATTTTTCGCTAATGATATTCTAGCTTTTACACTTTACATACAGTCAGACCCTTTTGAAGTAAAGAACTGCATGGCAGCTTTAAATTTGTGAAAATATTTTTTAGTGAAAATGCTCTAAATAGAAGTATCCAATATTTACTTTATCCAACTTTATTTTCCTTTCCAGTAACATAGCAAACTGATGGGGGAGAAACCCTGCCATTATCCTTTGTACTGATGTAGATTTTTCCTATCTTTTTGTCTGCAGAGTACAAGTTGATGTTGGTGTTCTGGTTGATCATAGCATTTACCTGGCTGTGGGGAGGTCTCCATATGGCATACAGTCAACTATGGCAACTTATCCTCTTCTGTGTCTTCAATATACTTCAGGTATGTGTGAATCACAACACCAAAAGATGGAAAAGTTCTTCATTTGACATCCTTTAATTGGCAGAACTTAAGTATTTCGTCAACTTCCGTATTACTCAACTGTTAACAGAAAGCATGCATTCACTTGTAGATCATTGTGTACCAAGCAGGAAGGCATAAACATCAATTTTGTGAAGTTTTTAAACTCTTTGGTTTTGATAACTGAAGTGGTAATATCAGCATTCAAAATCTGAATTATTTTCTGATGGAAATGTGTATATGTAGTTGAAATAAAATTATTAAAAAAAAAAAAAATCTGTAGAGTTTGTTTTTCTCAATTTGTTGATGTTTCCAGCCCATCTTTTAGTGCCTTTCTGTACACAAAGAGATAGCAAGTCAGAAGACCTTTGGCTTGGCCCTGTTCAAGGTACTTGCCTTGCCAAAGGGAAGATGAGAACCAACTTGCTTGGAACAAGACCTCTTCTCTATCTATCCCTTGATTAATTGTACATTCTTATGAGCGTAGTCTGCGTTGCATGGTTTGCAGTATATCTAAATATATCTCTCTGGTCTCCTCTTTCCTCAGGGTCTATACGCCTTCTTCTTCTACACGGTGCTGCGCAACCAGCTCTGCCGACATCCCTCCAAAGGCAACTACACTTTGAACGCTTACGACAACACCGGGCTGATCCTGGACAATAGCCACACCTACTCCACCCAGAACCTAGTGTCACTGCCGAACGAGAAGGGATCCGTGTCAAGGAGTGGCACACTGACCAAGCTAGAGGCTCAGCAGATGATTGATAGGGCTATGAGTCAGATGAGCCACCATGCAGAGGTAGGCTAATAACGTTCAAGCCTTTTCTATCTTCTTTCAATTAAACAGTATGAATTTATTTTACAATTCTTCAAGAAAAAAAGATAGGGGGTTGTGATGTGAGAGAAAATTGTTTGGATTATTTTTGTTCAATTTTATCAGTTCTATTGAAAAGGTAAAAAAAAATGAAAATCTTGTTCTTATATTGAATGAAAACTTGTAGTTACATGGTCAAAATACTGCTACATAGTAGATAGATAGTGGGATAGACAAAGATGGGGAGTATTGGTTGCTGTATTAAAGCCGCTCAAATATGTGGAACATATGATATCAGTATGACCTGTCTGAATGTCCAAGGGCAATTGCTACAGTACATGTGAATGTTGCATATAATATGTACATAATTCTGTTAGAGAAAGCTTGTGATCTGTTTATTGCCACAAGGGTGTCAGTGCATGTACTTAAACACAGAGCTACCAGATGACATTACAATCTTTATCAACTGAAGTATTTGTTTACATCTTAGAAAATCTTGTTTTCTTACAGCTTGATTGGGATCGCCAATCTGTACGCAGTCACCACAGCATCCTCAATACCAAGACACCATCCATCCAAGGTAGCAACCTCTATGCCCCTACCCCCTTCCAAGATGCGCTCCCGACCGCTGCCCCACCCCTCCCCCAGCTCCGCCTCCATCCCTCTCCACCCGTCCCTCCCCCGCCCCCAGCTCCGGTCATTATGGAGCAGGATGACGACACAGAGTCACAGGACTTTGATGATCTCATCTTTGCGCTCAAGACGGGCGGGGCCTATCAGCTGGCTGATTCACAGCAGGAGAGACTCCAATCAAGAGCTTCCAGCGCACCGCCGCCGCATCAGTCGTGGAAGGAGCAAGATGAAATCTCACCGGTATTGAGAGTATCACCTGACAGTGAAGATCATTATCAGATGAGAAGGATCAACATTGCTGATACTCATTTATGATCTTTCCTTTTAAATGAAAATGACTATATAAATTCCCTATAGTACTACATTCAGGTGACTCATAATCAAGTGTACCTAGCAACATACTTTATATTGTATTCATTTGCAATGGTAAAGTTGCCAAGTGACAGATTTTACAGAACTGTGAAGAAGAAGAAGTCTATTTGAAGATGACTTAATGCTTTAATAATTTATAATAATTTATTGTTTATTCCATGGAAGATCAATCATGAAAAGTAATTTTTTGAAAGATGTGTAATGAAAACAGTAAGCAAATAATATATTTGATGATAGGTTTTCTTCCTTTTTTATAGAGCTTGACAACAACTTTAATATTATATTAAATGGTTCTTTGCTACATATAGTTTTGAAAGATATTTTTAAATTAGAATAGATTTGTAAACCTATCATGATCATGTATTGAACTACACAGTACTAATATGATGAGCCTGAGCAGTGTAGCCTTTAAGCAAGTGCTAATGAACTCAAATGTTTTCAAGATGTACTACACTCTCTCCAGGGAAAAGATTGTACATTTATTTAATTGTATTGATTATCTTCTTGCCTCAGAATTAATGTGATGTAAGATACTCAGCATGGTGCAGATGTTAACTGTAGTTGTAATGCTACTACCATGTTTTGCTCTAGTGATAACATTTGTATAAATGTTTGATTTTGAATTTGAATAATTCACAAATTGATTGAGCATGTGAACTGAAATTGAAATGTGTGATTTTTAGGATTATGTTATCGTAGCTGTTTGTGAAAAACTTTTTTTTGTAATAATTGTATGTGCATAACTATTTATAGGAAGACAAAGTATTAATTTAGAAACCTGGCATATTTACAAGGGAAACAAATTAAAAAATGAATCTTTATCTTTTATTGCAATTGTTTTGCAGATATGATATTATTCATGATAATATCTAATATGCTTCACCTTGCTGCAAGCAATTCCATTTGATAATTGTCACACAATGACTTTGGACACAAGCAGTTTCAGTGGGCCTCAGTGAGGTCAGGTTTTCATGATTTTGGTGTTGTGTATGGAGGGGGGGGGGGGGGAGGCATTTTTGCAAAGTGCACCCATCAGAAAGGGAAAAGGCACTTTAATATATCTTAAATTGCGTGTAATTTGCTGTGATCGTATGATCCTAATGCTTAAATAATTTGTATACATTGTGTATTATTTACAGAAATGTTCATACGCAAACATTGTTGAATATCAACTGTGTCAAAGGATTATTGTTAGTGTGTTTTATGTGAATTAGGAATGGCTGAATATTTATATTGTAATGGTTATGTACTTTCCATAGAATGTCTTTCAATTTTCTCTTCTATTTTCTATGGTTTAACTAACATAGTTATATTGTAGGAATTTATTCATGCTATGTATCAAAGTGACCAAAATCCTTCATACCGAATGACACAAGATTCATGATTCTTAGAAGGAAGTTTGCAAGAACAGTTGAAACAAAATAAATGTTTTCTAGTGATATTACACTAGCTCCCAACAAGTACATAAACCATACAAATCTGGATAATTGTATACAATCCTACTTTATTTCAGAACACAAAAAAAATAGCAATTATCAAATATAGCAGTATAAGTACTTATTAAGTTGTTCAATGCCAACATCCGTCCATACTGGCAATAATGAACTTGCATTTCAACACCTTGATAAATTGTTGGGACACAAAATAAAAATGCATGTGAAATTAATAGACTTGAACTTTCATAATGTAAAAACAAGAGAATTTAAATTCTTGTAAATGCCCAAATATATCATGAATACAATGATTCCATTCATTTTAATAATGCACCTGTATTTTTATAAAGAACTTTCCATATTTTGTCCGTTTGGAGCCAGAAGGGCATTAACCTGGCAAACAGAGATAACGCTCTTCTGGCTTTGAACAGACTAATTACAGATATGGGTTTCCATTGATATGTAAATTCACAACAATAATAATACTTATGTCACTTATAAATGTACTGAAACCTTGAATACGTCAACTAACACTTCAATTTCTGAGGTATATGTTATATCAATAATTAGTACTGTTGTTCACCTTGATATTACATGCATTTATATTACTTGAATCATACACCTTGACTTTTCTACTAAAATATATATTCTATTATATTACATGTATTTTCTTTTTATATAAAAGATGCATTCCATTTTTTAATCTGTGTGTGTTCTAAATAGTGTATAGCTTTTCAGCTTATGTCTCTAGTTCTTTACAACTATGTATAATCTTCAAATCAAAGTGCTGTCTTGTAAAATTTGCTGCTTGTGTGATTTTATATATTGGAAAATTTGTGAGAGATTTAAATTAAATTAAATTAAAATCAAGTGAATACAAACTGAATCAAGCTCTTGCCTTATTAGTTTGATAGATATGTACAACATAGATAATGTCGATAAATCTAAGTGAAACATCATAGCGTATTGAGAGAGACAGTTGTGTGACATGAGCATTTCCACGTACGTTAGATGGGTCATAGGGTAAATCATGGAGCTCCTGATATTTATTCTGAGCTTCATGATGTGAATGACCAATCAGAAGCACCATCTGGTGATGTAACTATCGCTCTTAAGTAGCTATGCCCAGGATAATGACAAAAAATAAACTGTACATATACAGGGAAAGAAGACAGTGGGTGAGAGAGAGAGAGAAGCACAAACATCCTTTAGTAATCTAATATGTCCACACTCCATCAAGGTGAAGTGTTCCTGTAAGATCAAACTCCTTGAATGCTTCAGCACCTTAGGGCAGCTGGGTAAGCACCGATATTGTCACCTGAAGATCTTTAAAACTGCACAGAAACATTGTTTATGTGATATAAACTATACATTAACAGCATATTATCAGTAATTATGTCACAAATGCAGTAAAATGTGTGAAAAAGGCAGCTGGCACTTTAAAAAAAAAAGAGTTGGATAGTATGTTATTGATCTACAAGAAACATAGATTGAAGTAAGTAAGTAACAAATGAAAATCTACTGGTACAACGTAGTCATCACTTATTCATTGCTACAAATATTGCACAGAGTAGCAAAATAAAGATTGAATTATTTCATTCAATTTGTAACTTAGCAGAGATGCCAACCCTATAGGATGGTTGTCAGTAACATTTACCATATTTGTCCGTAACAAATGGGGGTCTTTCCGGAACGCAAGACACCGCAGTATAATTTTCGTGCAAAACGTACACAAACACCCAATGACTCACTGCATTTCGAACCTACCATTTTTAAGTCAAAAATAAAGATGTGCATAAAAACGTTTTAAAAAATCTGTTTCAGGAAGAAAACACCTCGTTCAAGCGTCGAATGGCAAATTCGAATCCACAGTCAAATGGCAGAACTCGTAACCTAAACACGCACACGTACACTCACGATCACCAGTACCACAGACACACCAGCCTAGGCCGCTAGGCCCGGCGTTCATGAACAACAACACACCGTATACCGCACTTGCAATGCGCCCGCTGAATCACCGAAGTCTTTGAATGGGTATGGCGGGTGCCGCGCGCACGATCATCTACCACCATGCTCCCCCAAATAACGACAGCCGTGTTGTTTCGGAATTAAAAGGAAGGACCATGTGCGCGAAAGTGCCTATCCAGTGTAGTCGAATTCAGTGAACTTATGAGTAAATGCGTGCGACATGCAGCCCTGTTTACGGAGGCTATGTGATAAGGCGGCATTTGCTATAATGTACTTATATTTATCGTTTCCCCGTAACCTTTTGATTGTTTACCGTAACGCCGTAACAAGAGCATTAAAACCGTAACAAATACGGCAAAACCGTAACCGTTGGCATCTCTGACTTAGGCCAAGACTAGGACTTCCATTTAAGAAACATAACAATAACCTTTTACTTAATATTTTCACTTATTACAGTACTTTAGGTAGTTGCCTAGTTAAACAAAAAAGCCAGGTAGGTGCAGAGAGCTCTTGAAAAGATCCCTCATTCCAAACTGATAACTGATTCTTGACTTGATGCTCCAGCGGTGCTCTGGCTGTCATACACTTTCCGTTTCAAACGCTTGCTTCCAACAGCTGCGGAAGGAGCAAAGAAAACCACCCCAAAATACGTTTAGAAATCAATCATTTCAATGCTCACACTATTAATTTTATTCTATGATAAAGTATGAAAATATAAAAATGAAATAAAAAACTAAATTATTTATTGGTGCATGCATGTTGTTCAAAGTGCATGTATACAATAGGTATAGCCCTGAACACAAAATGTTATCAAAATAATTTCTGACATTTGACTAGACATACAAATTTGTACAAGTCACTGTTAGTTAGATCCTAATTAAATTATTGGTCAAATGTGATAACATGTGATTCACTTACTGAGACTATCACACATTTTTTCATGAAAAAACATCATTTCTAGTACTATTCAATGATTTTTAAGTACCCGAAGTGCAGTAGTGGGTGTAGGGGCCGATACGTTTGTACTGTGTGTATAGCACTGGGCATTGACGCATCTAGAGGTAAGTGTGTGTATCTCTGTGTATGCGCTAAAGTAAGCCTATTAAATTGGTGGTTTATTTGTCAGCGATGACACAAAACAATCTTGAAGTGAATTCTTTTATATAAACTTACAAGGAACTAGGAGGTTCGTTGTATACAAAAATAAGGCATGCATTCATTCATCAATTAACCAATCTTTTCGCTCCTGTCTTTGTACTCAGCCTGACAGCTTTGTACAATAGATGCATACAGTGAATAGATCGTATCACAAACTTATTTGCATGCATCATTTGTAAAATATCAAGACTTTCAAATGGCTTTGTAAACCGACTACATAGAGCTTCCAACAAAGGATATCTAAATGATGTTACCAACAAATGAAGGTATTCAATTGGGAAATGTCAATGATACCTTTTAGAGGAAAAACAGGTAAGCTGTAGCCAAACAAATTTGATGAACAAGTTATGATCTTATAGAGAACATGATAACAGGACCTATATAAGGATTAGAATCACAATGGAAATTGGTAATACAGACCTTCTACATGGCAAACTTCAGCCTCTATCCCATGACGGAGAAAGAAGTCAATCCAGAGAATCTGCTTCTGTGAAAGCCGATCACCGGGTCCTTTCACTTCAACCAACTAAAATTTTAAAAAGCATTAACAAAAAAATTATAATAATATTCAAATACATTTGTTCTCTTTTTCATTTTCAATAATACTACAGACAATATAATTTGGGTGGCTAATGGACAAAATATCTATAAAAACTTTGGGTTAAGCAAATTTGCAAAAACCTAAACAAGTTGTGTTAGTGTTCTCATATTTTGATGCTAAATGACATGAACTGTAACAAAGTAAGAAATACAATTTAGATTCTTGAAATACAATTTAGATTCTTGGAGCTCATTTAGCTGAGGCATGATACCTGTCTGATTTGTAGTGCTCTACATTTGCAAATTTCAAATGAATAGGTTGTAACTAATGCAGGGTTCTTAATATTATGCATTATTCTCTATCAACAGTTCATTAGATTTTCAACTCAAAGGCTTTGACCTTGCATAAAACCAATTACTATGAATGTGGTGCCTGTAAATGATGTGCTTAAAAAAAAAAAATCCACATTTTCCCAATTACCTTTCAATTGAAAGGTCTCTTTAATAACTTATCCAGGCTGCAAAACACTCTTTTCAAACATCATGCACTAAATGGCTAAATATCAAAGTGGTGAAAATCCTACGCCAATATTTATATAAAGCTGAAACAGTTTGTTTTCTTCAATTTCATGACCCTTCACATTTGCTAATAATGTCAAAACACAGTTGATGCAATGAACACCAGTTAGTTTCAATAAAACCTGCATTTTCAATAAATGTACTAAAGTTTTTTCAGACTTCATTTCCATGGATAAACAGTATACACAAAGATGAGTACAGTACATGGGCCTACACTAAGATTGAATGTCTTATTTTAAAGGGTTCCACATAGTGAGACAAACCACTCTACAATGATGATAAATAGTGAACATTTTTGTATTGCGTTGGCTTTTTGAGATAAAAAATCATCGAACATGCAGCTGATAGCTGAAATTGTTCAGTGTACAAAGTATAAAGTAAATGGTATAAAATTACATTGATAGCACATTAAAACATATTGAAAACTAATAAAATATTGTATATATTTAATTAAGATTTACAAATTCCATTGATATAAAATTGGCATTTGTTTTGAATAAAATAGAAATTTGATAATCACAAATTTTCAGGTTTATTACAAGAAATTTATTACAAATTCAAAGTGGTTCTCAATGAAATAATTTGTAATTGTTTGCATTTGATTGTCACGTTAAAGGATGGCCTTGCATGTCAACACTTGCCTTGAATTTCTTAGTCTCTGGGTTCCACATGGTAAGATCAGGACGACCAGCTCTGCAGTGACGATGATTGGTGATTATACGCTCAGCTATGGCACTCAGTAACCTGCCTCCTATACAGCTTAGCAAACCCTGAGTATCAAAAGACAGGCCAGTGTGAATGTACTGTTAATGTACTGCTAAACCCTTGTAGTGACTAGTAACCACAACCAAAATAGGGTTGTTGTCTAAAGGAATACAAAAACATGATTTCAAAACTTTCATCATACAGTAAATTCCTTCTGTAAGAAAATACATGTCGATTGACAGAAGTTGCTTGCTTTCCGCAAGATGCTGAGAACAAGCCAGTCCAAAGCTTTTAGAATTAACATTCCTTGTCAGAACTCTTAGAATGACCTCTGCTGGGGTCCCTGAATTATATCAATTACATTGAGGGATTTTCTACACAACGGGCAAGAAATTGTGAATCATTTAATCTGTTTTTCCTTTCTGCAATGTTGCCACATTAATTGCTTGGTAGACACCCTCACCAACACTATCCAGAGGACATACCTTAGCATGATCCAGGTCCCTGAAGATCTCCCAACTGACACCTACACACATGTCTCCTTCATACTCTAACCAATTAGTCTGCAGCATGCTAGCTAGCTCTTCTGTATCTGCTTCACGTAACTCTTCTAGCTTCTTCTGTATGGCATCGCTACGGTTGGTATAGAAGTGATCTGTCCTCAAGTCTAATGGTGCTGTCTGCAGGGGGAAAAACAGGATCTAGGAAATCAAGTTTGTCAGAGTATTGGTCTCATTGTTATCCAAATTAGTATTTAGTTTTGCATCTGGAATGATTTCCATTGTATAATCTGCTTTGAAGACCATGATTTTTCCTACGAATGGCTGTTTTCTATTCACTATTAAATATCTAGAAAAATTGAAATGACAGAGCCAACATTAGGAATTTTCTTTGCACTTTTGCTAATGGCATCAAGTGAAAATTGTGGTGCATTAAATACAATAATTGACATGAGCATTACACATCAGCCAAATGATCGTTTACTAATAGCATTTCTTTCATTATTATTGTCATTGACAAATCAGATATACTAAAGAATTTTGTATTGAATAAAAAGTTATAAATCTAACAAAAATTACCTGATATGGATAGCAGAAGACATCTGGTATGTTTGGATGGAAGACAATTTCCCAAAAGATAATGAAGATAAGAGTGCTATAGGTAGTCCCTTCTCCATGTGTACCTGCAAGCACAAGATTTTAATAATTGCTACCGAGCAACAGGTGTTTCCTTCAGAGCTGTGATCACTTGCAATATCTATGAAAGGACTTAATAATCATTCTTTATTGACCACTTCATTTAATCTTTGTCAAATGCAATCAGTTAACGCTGTATTCAAGTTGTTATCATATTGATTTCTGTAGACCTCGTCTTCCCTGTATGATCTTTGAAATGCCAAATAATAATAATCATTTAACAAATAAATACTAATCATTTAAGTCAGTTATGATTTCATTCTCCCCTCCTAAAGGACAAGGGCATGTGAGGAATGCAAATGGGACTTAAAGATTAAATGATAAGAACTATAACTTTTACAATGATTTCTTATAACACATCAATTGCTTTCTTTGCTTCTGTGCAAGTTTGCACAAAACAGTTGGCACCACTTGGGGAAGGATTGCTTTGTGCAACACAATGGCTTTGCAAAATTACCCATTTCTGCTCTTGATTAGCTCCATGACAACCCTTTAAACATCGGTCAACATAAATCTTGTACTGGACACAGTTAAAATATTTGTGAAGCCTTTGGTATATTTATCCAATGACAAATACAATGAGGCACAGTGATATCATTTGTGTAGTATATAAAAAGTTACAGTAAAGCTCTTCAAAAATTCACATTACGGTAGAGTTCAATGGAATACTTGATATGAGGGACCTACCCTCGGTGTACCCTTGCTGCTTGTAGTGCTCCAGAGCTACTTGCTCCACACTGCATACGACGATGCCTTCATCTGTTTCTTCTGTTCCCTGGTAGGAGCTAATGAAGGTGTTCCTTACACCAGGGCCATGATGGGGGAGTACTGTACCCTTAATGGTTACCTACAGAAGACAAGATACAGGGCATCAAATCAATAAGGAGGACTGATCCAGATCCATGATGGGGGAGTACTGTACCCTTAAAGGTACTATGTCCCTTTTGCAGCCAACCTCAAATTCTGTAGAACTTTGCAGGAATTATGAATATGTCATGTATGTCCTATCTGTGAAATTTAAACGTTAGCAGTGTCCTAATATTCAAATTATGCAAGGAAACCCTTTTACTTGCTAGACTTCACTGTCAGACACTATTGAGTGACTGACTGGCTTTTTTTCTTCTTTGGTATAACATACATAAAATGAGCTGCAAAGGGTTCATGGGCATTTGTCTACATCAATAACCCACTTCTTGTAATGGCCAAAATTAAACTGATCGAAACTTTGCGCAGCATAAATCGTAAGACCATTCGGTACAATGGTCTGAAAATGAAGACTATTACTTATTGGCTCTATAGCTCCTAAGTCGATTTGACAACTAATATTCCTTATTTTCCCACTTAAAGACATTTTCAAGCCCCTATTTTTTAAGGAAGTTCTTAATTGGTATTATCTTTCAAATGCCATTGGAATTTAACCTTTTCATTTTTTTGGCCTGCAAATGGGACATAGTACCTTTAATGGTTACCTACAGAAGACAAGATACAGGGCATCAATAAGGAGGACTGATCCAGGTCCATGATGGGGGAGTACTGTACCCTTAATGGTTACCTACAGAAGACAAGACACAGGGCATCAATAAGGAGGACTGATCCAGGTCCATGATGGGGGAGTACTGTACCCTCAATGGTTACCTACAGAACATCAATAAGGAGGACTGATCCAGGTCCATGATGGGGGAGTACTGTACCCTTAATGGTTACCTACAGAAGACAAGATACAGGGCATCAATAAGGAGGACTGATCCAGGTCCATGATGGGGGAGTACTGTACCCTTAATGGTTACCTACAGAAGACGAGACACAGGGCATCAATAAGGAGGACTGATCCAGGTCCATGATGGGGGAGTACTGTACCCTCAATGGTTACCTACAGAACATCAATAAGGAGGACTTATCCAGGTCCATGATGGGGGAGTACTGTACCCTTAATGGTTACCTACAGAAGACAAGATACAGGGCATCAATAAGGAGGACTGATCCAGGTCCATGATGGGGGAGTACTGTACCCTTAATGGTTACCTACAGAAGACAAGACACAGGGCATCAATAAGGAGGACTGATCCAGGTCCATGATGGGGGAGTACTGTACCCTCAATGGTTACCTACAGAACATCAATAAGGAGGACTGATCCAGGTCCATGATGGGGGAGTAC
Organism: Strongylocentrotus purpuratus; assembly: GCF_000002235.5. Taxonomy (NCBI): domain Eukaryota; kingdom Metazoa; phylum Echinodermata; class Echinoidea; order Camarodonta; family Strongylocentrotidae; genus Strongylocentrotus; species Strongylocentrotus purpuratus. Next base: position 35,070,927 of record NW_022145615.1, read on the forward strand.
TGTACCCTTAATGGTTACCTACAGAAGACAAGATACAGGGCATCAATAAGGAGGACTGATCCAGGTCCATGATGGGGGAGTACTGTACCCTGAATGGTTACCTACAGAAGACAAGACACAGGGCATCAATAAGGAGGACTGATCCAGGTCCATGATGGGGGAGTACTGTACCCTTAATGGTTACCTTCAGAACACAAGATACAGGGCATCAATAAGGAGGACTGATCCAGGTCCATGATGGGGGAGTACTGTACCCTTAATGGTTACATACAGAAGACAAGACACAGGGCATCAATAAGGAGGACTGATCCAGGGCCACGATGGGGGAGCACTGTACCCTTAATGGTTACCTACAGAACACAAGATACAGGGCATCAATAATGAGAACTGATCCAGGGCCATGATGGGGGAGTACTGTACCCTTAATGGTTACCTACAGAACACAAGATACAGGGCATCAATAAGGAGGACTGATCCAGGTCCATGATGGGGGAGTACTGTACCCTTAATGGTTACCTACAGAGCACAAGATACAGGGCATCAATAAGGAGAACTGGTCCAGGTCCATGATGGGGGAGTACTGTACCCTTAATGGTTACCTTCAGAACACAAGATACAGGGCATCAATAAGGAGGACTGATCCAGGTCCATGATGGGGGAGTACTGTACCCTTAATGGTTACATACAGAAGACAAGACACAGGGCATCAATAAGGAGGACTGATCCAGGGCCATGATGGGGGAGTACTGTACCCTTAATGGTTACCTACAGAACACAAGATACAGGGCATCAATAAGGAGAACTGATCCAGGGCCATGATGGGGGAGTACTGTACCCTTAATGGTTACCTACAGAACACAAGATACAGGGCATCAATAAGGAGGACTGATCCAGGTCCATGATGGGGGAGTACTGTACCCTTAATGGTTACCGACAGAACACAAGATACAGGGCATCAATAAGGAGAACTGGTCCAGGTCCATGATGGGGGAGTACTGTACCCTTAATGGTTACCGTTGATTTCTTGCATTTTTTACCTAAAAGGGACTTTTCGAAATCTATATTTATGAAACCAGTTGAGATTTCTGAAATATTTGAAATTGTTAAAAAACTTGAATCATGTAAAACCCCAGGATATGATGATGTTAATATTGCTGTTCTAAAGAAATATATTGCTACATTTGTTATACCGCTTTGTAATTTATTTAATATGTCTTTACAAGTTGGTGTATTTCCTACTGCTCTCAAGAAGGCTAAGGTAATTCCTGTGTACAAAAAAGGAGATAAACATATTTTAAATAATTATAGACCGTTATCAATTTTATCTACCTTCTCAAAAATCTTTGAAAAGCTAGTTTATAGTCATCTATTTTCCTTCTTATGTAAAAGAGATATATTATACCATAAACAGTATCGGTTTAGACAAAATTACAGTACATATATGGCTCTTTTGGATTTTACGAATATTATTGCTAAATCATTTGAAGATAAAAAAGTTGTTATTGGAATATTTTTAGATCTTACCAAAGCATTTGATTGTATAAGTCATCAAATATTATTACAAAAATTACAATTTTATGGTATTCGGGGTTCTGTATTAAAGTGGTTTTCCAGTTATTTAAATAATAGAGTACAATATGTATGTATAAATAATTTATCTTCTGAGATTGCACATAACCCATTTAGTAGTAGTATATTAACTCATAGCCTGCCATGCACGCTACCTACTGAGTGCCATGTGCGTGCAAGGGCGCTTTCGTAATAGCAGTTATTGTTCATGCTTATTGGGCTGTGCTGTGTGTTTTGCACTCGCCATTCATAGAACCATCGCGTTAATCAGATGATCTCCAAAACAACCTGGCACAATGGGGATTAGCCCTGTGGCACGATAAGAGTTAACAATTTATGATATACATAAGCAACAGATTGGTATCTTTATGTTTTCTTACTCTAAAAATATACTTCCAAAAGTTCTAGATGACTGTTTTATTTGTAATAGAAATGTGACGAATTATGAAACTCGTCAATCAAATTTTTTCCACCTGCCAATGTTTACATGTACTTATGATTTCTCAAGAACAATGATTATTTATGCCGGACCAAAATTATGGAACACATTACCTCAAGAACTCCAAATTTGCCCAACTGTATCAATTTTTAAAAGAAAACTTAAGAAAAATCTTTTAAATGAATATGTATAATTACTATTATTTTTTGCATAAATGCCTTTTCTGTTTCTTGTCTTTTTGTAATGAATTTGTCCGGTTTAGTTTTGTTTATTGATGCTTTGTGTTATTTTAATCTCTGTACTTTTATCTCGTTTTTAATAAATCTAAGAAACTTTTTATGTAAATTTTATTATCTTTGGGAATAACCCTGATAGGCTATTGGCCTTTGTTTTTTCCCACCACATTATGATTTAAATTGAAGATGTTTCATTTTAACGTTTGTTAATGTATATATATGCATATAAATTGTACTTGTGTTTTTAAAATCAGATGTGGAAATAAAACTTGAACTTGAACTTGAACCTACAGAAGACAAGATACAGGGCATCAATAAGGAGAACTGATAAAGAAAATAAATTCTACATATCCAATCACAATCGAGGAGGCGATTTGGCTTGGTCGGTAAAATGTCTACCTGTCGAACAGGAGATCGTGGGTTTGAATCTAATCACAGATGGATGACTGACGCCTGTATTGGGTTAATATGACCCTCCCGTTTTATAGATGCAGGCTAGGTTATAGGGAAAAAAACACTTTGTACCTCAGATAGGACATTAAATAGATGCTGCATGTAGAGGAGAGTCACCACCTTTGTACCTACATCACTATTCATATAAGAGTAGCGGGAAATCCCAGTGTAATGATCCACCTGCACATTCCTAATCAGTTACATCAGGAGGAGAGACCCAAGGGTTACAATGATTCAGCTCATTTTTCACCTCCCAGACATAAGAGATGCCAAATATTTCACAATATTTTAATTTCAAGAGAGAGATTAATATCACTATATTCTCTTCATATCATTCCACTTCACAACAAGTATTAATACTCATTCCCACAGCCTTTCATACAGGAGCCACTTGGTTCCATACACAATGGGATAACAGCAGTATATCGTCATCTTTTGACAAGCAGGATATCAGAGCTGCCAACCTCCAGAACAGAAAATCAGTACTGGTAATTTGGGATATAAATCAGTAATTTCCTATGCGGCGCCATGAATCTAAAAAGAATGGCACGCGGACGCATAATTATCTGAAATTTTAGATGATTTTACTCTCACAAAGTTGCTAAATATTGATTTTTAGGTCATCACAACACATCAGTTTTCGATGAAAAATTGGCTTCTTATTAAGAGAATATTTGATACTTTTCCATCTTTCTCGTGCAGCGAGTGTTAGATGGCCGCCATACTGCACAGCACTCGCTACGATAGATCTATTTGCGGAAAGAAAAAAAAAGAAAAGAAAAAAAAAAATCTTTTTTTTGTTGCCGTTTGTTTGTAATCTGTAATTTTAGACAACATTCCGGTCGTTAATGGTTGTTAATTTCTGTATCAATTACGGAAAATGCGTACTAGTTAGCAGCTCTGGGATATGGGATCTTCTCATTAGCTATTTTTTCTTAAAACCCTCAACAGTTTAAAACAAAGCTCTGTATGTTGACTGTGCTATTTCAACAAACGTATATATAAAACCAAGTATTGAATTCAAATTGAAATAAGAAATGATTAGCTTGAAGGATTACCTTGGGGTTTTCCAAGACATCATCAAACTGAAACTCATTTGCTCTTTCTTCAAGTTTGTTCTTATTTGACTTGAGTATCTTCTGGGCTCTAAGCTGTAAAGCCAATCTGTGTCCTACCCTTACTTTGGGATCAGCCATGCCTTCTTTGATGCAATCCAAGGCCTGAAATACAAGTATAGTATTCACTAAGTCACTCTGAGAATGTAAGATGAATAAATCCTTCCATGAATCAATCTTTAGAGCATCAAATGAATTTATGTACACTAAGTGATCTCTTACTACTTCTAATTTTGAACAAATTTTTAGTAGATTGTACTTCTAATAATCATATCATTCTTTTATTTAAACATATTTGTGGCTTACACCCATAAATAAATAATCAACAATTTCTCCCAGGAAGCATTACATTTATATCATTCTTATTAAAAACAAAAATTCTGTCTTTCAAAACATATTATGCCAAGCAAATTCATTCACCGAAAACTAGTGGTCTTTTCCTAGATCAATTAAATACTATTAACTCATACATTCATTAACTGCCTACAAAGCTGAACGACATGCTTCATATTTTTAGTGCAAAATGTGAACAAAATAAATGGATGTTGCATGCCATGTCCGAATTCATGATCAAATATTGCTCTCTATAAGCATTAAGTTATGATTTATTATATATCCATGCTACACTGAAATGAATTTTAACTGTGTAATATTCTACATTCTCTTTTTATAAACCTTGATAAGCCCATTCTATACCTGATGTTGTTTCTTGCAGTGTTGATCCAGATTGAGGGCTAGCCTGTCATACCATCCCCCTCTTCTGTCTGGGCAGTAGACCTTCTGCTTCAACAGGGCTTGGAGAAGCACCACAGCTTCTTCATATCTTCGCTGCTTCTGTCTGATCTCTACACCCTGGTAACCAACATGTGTGTACACCCAGCCAGCGCTGTAGCAGCGAAGAAACTCTGGCATAGACTCATCGTGTCTACATTGATTACGGTAAAAGATTTTAAATGTAATTTTGAATGAAAATATCTGTCAGTATCATGAATTTCTAAAATTTTATGGAGAGAACTATATACCTACAATCAATTTCGTATTGAACGTTAAACAAATCACCTACAAGTACCAACAAAAATCAGTAGTTCAAGTTTAAAAATAACCGCATAAGTCATTGTAGGTTAGTGGGAATTTAGAATATTAAAGCCTATATTTGAGATGATCTATCATTTGAACTTGTTAAAAATACAAGTACAGGGTGTACCAACTAGAAGAATGATAATATACTAAAAAAGCAGAGTATATATCATCACTCCAGAGAACAAATCACCACTCCTTTTAAGAAAATGACTTGAATAATTTGTAACCAAACTTACTTGAGGATTTGTTTATCTTTGACCAGTTCCTCGTAGGTCACCATAGCTGTTGTCTGAAGTCTGTCAGCCAGCTCAAAGTCATTGATACCAAGGGCATCTGCAATATCATTTTCATACTGCATGGCAACTTCATACCTTAAGAGGGAGAAAAATAAGATACATCTAATAAAAATGGAGCAATTCTTCTTCTTATATTTCATTGAAAGTGATGATAATATAGATATATTGACCAAGGGCATCCGCAATATCATTTTCATACTGCATGGCAACTTCATATCTTAAGAGGGGGAAAAATAAGATACATCTAATAAAAAATTGGGAGCAATTGTTATTAAATTTCCTTGAGAGTGATGATAATGTAAATTATTGTCATATTAGTATTCCATACAATAAATGCTTTTTGTCTAAGAAATTAGACAATATGTTTAAATTCATTGTTAAAATTATTCATTTATTCAAAGTAGGATAGGCAAATCAAAACTTAATTACTTAGTAGTAGTAAATAGAGTCAGGTAGTGATAGTTTCAGGAGTTATTACTATTAAATATTATTAGAAAGGGTGGTTGATTTGTGATTCAAGGGTGATTCTTCAAGGTAGTGTGGTAGGCCATACAGAAATCCCAGACCACCTGTTAGTCTCAGTCTACCCCTGATTCCTGATACTCACCTTAGCAAATCTTCTCTGGAGGGAAAGAAACTCCTGGTTCTGAAGACTGTGTATACAGGGTAGCTCATTCGACCCATGTTAACCAGGAGTTCTGTTTGTCTGAAAAGTGGGAAAGACAGAAAGAAGATAATCAGATCTACAAGATTCAAGCTTGAGCCAACATTGATAGTAGACCCTTCTCTAAGAAGTTCAATGGAATAAATTACTAGCACAGCGGTAATCACCATCGGGCTAACACAGGGGCAATTATCAAGCACTACATCCTGGACTAATCCATGTCTGGATGAAATTATCAAACTGACAACTTCAAAAAGTTAATGATACACCTAATAATCAAAATAGCATTTATGGCTATGGGGACATAGAATATCACTACAAGGATATAACAGCATCTGATTTGCTTTTACATCTATCTAGAAGTTCAATACAATAATGTTGATGATCACAATCATCAATATGGATCTAGCTCTCTCTAAACACAGGTTTTGTTACCACCCATTAATTAAACAACCATCTCACTACATAAAGCTGATGTAAATAGGAATGACAGTTTGATTTAATGTTAAGTGTTCCATGACAGTAAACATAGACAAAGTTCTCTAACGCTGTCTATACATAAGGCACAAAGAAGTAGTGATAGCCATAAGCCATGACACTGTTTCTACACCCAAACCCTTACATTGGTGTTTGGCTGGAATGCTCCCCAGGGAGTGGAGAATGAGCATACATTGTGTGCAGGTAAGCCTGAATCTGATGACCGGGGTAATAATATATTTATCTGTAAAGCGCTTTGAGAGGGCCTTCGGTCCTGAAAAGCGCTTTATAAGAACTAGCTATTATTATTATGGAGCTAACACTTATTGTGAAATCCTTCTGTACGGCCCCTACTTACAATGCAGACTGACCAGAACTTCCTTTCTCTTCATCTATAAGATCCTGCCTCACCAATGAGAAGAGCATGATAATCCTTTTGAACATTACACGAGGCTCCTTGATCAGCTTCACACAGTTACCCAGAAGTTTCTTGGCTCTGTCAAAATTGGGATATAGAAGAAGATGATGTGCAAACAAATAATTTAGAGAAAGAAAGATACATCTATACTGGCACAGAGAAACAAAATGTGTGCATGAGCAAAAAAATCAGCCCCATCAGGCAATTTAAGCGTTATCTACATTACAATGCAAAACTATTGAATTCAATTTTGCGAACAACTATTGTCATGTGCACTACATAGCCGTTATGTTTCTTATAATTTTTAACAAATTAGTAGAGTACCCTTGCAGAGGGACCACGGTTATTGTGCTTCTTTTCAGAACTGATAATTTAGAGTACATACAAACATTCTACCATTCATGGGTCAACTGCTCTGTGTCACCATAAAAAAAACTCATTAGATTTACCTCTATTATTAAATTCAAATGCAGTCAATTCCTGATAACAGGTTTTCTACAATGCCTAGAATACCTAGATTTTTATCAAAATGAATGAGATATAATAATAATAATAACAATAATAATAATTATAATATTTTAAAGTCCACTCCACATTTATTAAGTTAAACCGAAAATGGAAATTCTTTTTGCCCAATTGATCGTGAGCCTTGCAGCCACTGAGCAGCGCCAGATCGACGTTGCTCTATCCCTTATTGTTGAACGTCAAACAAGGTAGCAGCAACTCCTGTTTTTTAACGTCTTTTGGTTCGAACCCACGACCTCCTGGTTGTGAGGCAGACGCTCTACTGACTGAGCCAACACACCGGTATGTAATCGTGTGAAAGGTTCCTTAATATGGTTTTGCGATGGTGTTCAGATGAAAGGATGGAAGCATAATACCTACTTCTTCATTACTATCTTATCCATGTTGGCTGAGAAGAAGGACCGTTGTCTTGAGGAGTACTTGATGATGGCCTCTACCAGATCACTTTTCTGGCCACTCCCTGCAACCTTGAAATCCTTGGCCAATTGTTTCAGGTCAGGGGCCATCAGCAGTTTGAGTGTGACAGCTAGTTCATCCAATGAACTCTCTAGAAATGAAAGGAGGTCAACCAGACTCATTATCAGGGTGAAATAGTTTCAGTTTGAAATGAAATGTTAGTGACAAAAAAGTTTGAATGTTCAGAAGTTTGGACGATTCATTTGAAAGAGGGTCTGCAAAAGTGACAAATATTTAAACATGATGTAACATCCTTTTCTACACAGAAGCAACATCCTTTTTTTACTTCCAAAGTAAACAACAATGAACACAAAAATTAGTCACTCATATTTAAGAATGTATTGTCTAGGTATATCTATCTGCACATGAGGGACCACAACTGTCAACATTACAGATATAACTCTCATAAACTCACCTGTTATCAGCAAACCTGCATCTATCATCTCAGTGAAGAGAGGTTTTAAATTCAATGCGATCCTAGGATATTCAACTTTGGCAGTTCGAAACCATGTGAACTTCCTTTGGAATAGTCGGACATACAGTTGTTGTGCAGGACCTTTGTAAACAAAACAAAAATAAGAATCAGTTGTCAAAAAAAGAAGCAAAAGAATGATTTAAAATACGATGCAAAAATTAATAACAGTTTCCTAACAATTGATGGTGTATGATACTAATTGTGAAGGTTATTCTAAATTGAAAATAAAGGGCAATGTAGTTGATTGAAATCTCCTTTGTTTTTACCTTTACCACAATACAAGCCTGATTTGGCATTTAAAACAAGCACACTAACAATTTTTACAATCCTGGAATATTCCCATAATCTACAAAGTCCCAGTACTGAATAACCAAATATTTAAAGGGATTGTTGCGTTCTGTTGCAGAAGGCACTGCAAAAAAAAAAACAAAAAAAAAAACTGAGTGTCAAATTTGAAAGAACATACAGTTTAAATGACAAAATCATCTTTGTTTGATCAAAATCGGTTCAGAGACGGCTGAAATATCCATAAATATAATTTCTAATACTTGTGTACCACCACAAATATTAGATAATTTGAAAAAGCTGTTGAAAAAACGAAATAGCGCCTTTTATGTTGTATTTCAGCCAATGCCGATGTTGGCTTTTTTGTCGGCATTTTGGTGTTGGTTATATTACGCACAACCAGCCGGCCCATGTATTGTTATTTTTAATTAAATAATTAATTAACGGTCACCGTATTTTGGGGAAAGTGGAGCTGAATTGGTATGATCGTGTTGGCTAAATTTCACACATTTTGGTGTCTAAAATTACCTTCATAGCAATTTTAGGCTCTAAAAGGGCACTATAAATGTCAAAGATAAGAATAAGAGCAATAACCATGCACTTTGAAGGCATTTGCGGTCTGAAAACAGAACTCAACTATCCCTTTAAGCAAAAGGTGCTGGTGTTTTATAAATCATAGTATGAGACAAAGCAACATCACACACAGATACATGCCTGATTTTCATTTCAAAATAATAATTTTAGACTCTCCTATTAATTTGGTCACAAATGTATCAAAATGGGAACTCACTTGAGAGACTGTTGAACTTTGACACCTGGGCATGGTCTTCCTCATCGAAGAGGTGGGAATCAAACTCATTCTTGAGGACAGCGTTCAAGATCAGCTTGAAGTTCACTATGTAGTAAGGTTCTCTTGGCTTGTGCGGAGATCCAAGGGTGTCTGACCTCGCAGGCGACGTTGCCGATGAACCAGACTTTGCTGGCGAAGTGTAGGATGGGCCTTTATTGGGTGTTATTGTTAACACAAGGGAAGTTTTTACAGGAGACTCAAAAGCACTTTTCTCTTTTGATGATGATAGTGATGACCCCTGATTATTCACGATAGGATTGGACTTTGAAGGTGAGTTGTATGAACTGGTAGCTGAGGTATGTGAGGTAGGCATGGTAGGCATGGTAGGCATGGGAGGCAGTGTTGAGCTTGGACCAGGGCTACTGGATAATGATGTAACTGCTGCGATATCACTTGATGGACTGGTACTTGAAGAGACACTTGCAGCATCTCCAGACAAATGACTCTTTGATAGCGTAATACTAGGCCTACTTGTTAATGATGACACTGGTTTATCTTTGGTTTTTGCTTGGTTGCAGAATAATTGAGTTCTCACAGGGGTTCTTTGAGCCTTTGCAGATCCTCTGTTGCTGTCTGTGGGTGTGTCAGGAGATTTTGCAAAAGCACTGGACAAACCCTTTTTGGAAGAATATCCTTGCTTTAACAATGAGGAAAGAGTAGACACTTTGGATGCAGGACTAACAGAATTTAAAGTTGATCGAGAGCTCTTCTTTTCAGGAGTATAGCTTTGAGTTGGAGTATGCCTACAAGAAAGGACTGGAGGTGGAAGACCATCAGGTCTTCCTGCAGAAGTTGACAATGATTTTTGCAAGTCCTGTGCAGAAATTCCTGTTGATTGCATACTAGAAGTGTCAACATTTTTTGGTGAGCTAGTATTGGCACTGTCTACACTTTTACGTTTGAAGTAGGGTGAAGTAACTTTCTTTTCTCGAGATATATATTCAGCTTTTGAAGCCTCTTCTTTGGTTGCATTGCACACTACTTCAGAGTCAAAAGTTGAATCTGAATCACTTTTTCTCTCCCGTATTTTCTTCAAGCTTAACCGAGATCTGGCTTTAGTCCTTCTGTCCTGCTTTTCATGCTTTTTTGATGAGGATGACGACTGAACAATACTGTCTTCTGAGTGGTTTGACTGACCAGTACCTTCAGTCTTGCAAATGGCATTAACCCTGCTCCTTTTCATATTGAGTTTCCCTGATGATAATCTACCACAACCCGAGTCATGATCTCGGACAGAACTTTCTTCATTATCATCAGACGAAAGGCTCAAAGAGCTTGGCTGATACAAAGGGCTTGATTCAAACTTGTCCTGCAGTCGAAGTCTCGTCCTTTTATCCTTCACATCGTTTCTCACATCTGCAACTTTCCTTGCACTCTGTTTCATATGCTCTGCCCCTGCCTTGGTGGGACTCTCTTGTTGGGACAGACATCCAGAATCCAGATGCCTATTGATCTCAGACAGTTTGACCTGCTCGGAGCACACTGGACATTCTGTGTACTGTGGAGGCCTAGCCTTTGCAAAGAATGACTCTATGGAACGAGGCAGGTTTGCACAAGACGTGCTTGGATCAATCCTTTTTGCTTGCTGTGGAGAGTTCACATGCTTTCTTACTTCTGACAGCAAGAGTCTTTTCTTCCCTCTTCTTGGAGAAATGGAAGCAGGCCTCTTCCTCTTCTTTTCTGATGTTGGGGTGTTGGCCCTCTTTCCAGAACTCTCCATTCCTCCAGATTAAGTTAGGACTTCACATCCAGGTTATAGCATAGGTGTCAAGTTTTCAACTGCATTTTGTTGGAATCTGGTAAAACATGACAGGAAAAAACAAACAAAGAAGCCTTTCTAATTTATAGATGCAAAATGTAAAAACTACATTATAATTGATGGATCAATGCAGTTGCAGGCCAAAATCAAAAATAACAATCAAGATCGTCATTTGCAAGGACAAAAATTGAAATCTATCATTCTAACTATGGAATTGTCTAATGCAACCCCATGATAGCCATATAATTTACTATGTATACATACAATGGACAACTTAACTGAAACCGTTCATGCTGTTAGAAATTTAAATTTTTAAAATAATTTTTTACTTTTTGTATTTTTCGCAAGCCACTGCCACTGGCTAGCTACCTGACAAGCTATTTCTTCTTTTAAAAAAAAGACTTAATAATAGATGAAATGAAACAGACTCAAGAGTCAATATCAGAGGGCACTTCTTCAAAACGAGAGTTGTCACTGATGGGAACAATCTCTCTCGGCCCAGGGCATAGTCTTGTAGTGATTCAGCCTGAGCCACTACGGCTCTGGCGGCATATGCGCGTAAGTCCCGCATTAGGCGACACCCGCGGTAGTTTCCGCGGGCGTGCTTATCACTGGGAACGTTAGATTGAACCTGAGACTGCACGCGACAAACACTGTTGATTGCCCGTCTCTTCTGTCTCTTCGGTCTACTACTACTAGCGACGGTGGAGCTCCACTCAACGAGCAACACTTCAAGCGCTTCTTGAGACAGACTTCAAGCAGTATAGTATACAGCCTATGGTAGGATAAATCCTTATTATAGTCGTTCATGTAATTATAGTTAAGATTTAGGCCCAGTAAGTTATATTCCGCTCCGTCACTACAATGGCGTAATCGCTAATTTTTTTATCCGAACCTGTTCGGGCTAGTTTTTTTTTTATTGCGCACGTTTTTGAGCCGCCATCTTGTCGGTATATTCACTCGTGTGTTGAAGGGATTTTCTATTTTTGTACTTTCATTCGTAGCCGTAGGGCCTTGTAAGCTTGTTTATTCCCTATTGGTAGTTGATTAGTGCTGTAGATTAGTATTTTAGGGACTCATAGAGTATTTTCAGTGCTGTATTCCGATTTTTTGGTACTCATTTCGGTGTTTTGGGGATAATTTTTTGTGGTCGCACACTTGTCCGAGCCGCCATCTTGGATACGTTGACTCGTGTGTTGAAGGGATTTTTTATTTTTGGAACTTTTTTCGTAGGGCCTTATAAGCTCATATTTTTTCATTTCTTGTCTACTTAGGGTTGTAGGATAGTTTTTTAGGGACTCGTTGGTATTTTTACGGCCGTATTTCGATTTTGACATCGGTTTCGGTCAGTTTTTGTCCTTTAATTTGCTCGTTTTTTTTTCTACTCACTAGACTAGTTGTACAGCCGTTTTTTGTCGTGCTCGTAGTTTTGATCCTCTCGCCAGAGTTTTATACTGTGGAGATAATTCCACGGTGTTCTTTTTCGGTGAGGTATAGGGTCGGTTAAGTAGAACTTAGTAAGTAGGGGTAGGCTCTATTTAGACTAGTTTCAACCCTCTTGCCGAAGTATTATTACCGTGGAGATGATTCCGCGGTGTTTTTTCGGTGAGGTATACTATGGGTATAGGGTTGTTTAAGTAGGAATTTTTTAGTAAGAAACTAAGTAAGATTATGAAAGAAACTAAGTAAGATTTTGGAAAGAAACTAAGTAAGTTCTTACTTTTTAAGAAGGCAATAGGTCTTTCCTGTAAGAAACTAAGTAAGAAACTAAGTAAGTAAGCAAGTATTTTCCTTTAAGAAACTAAGTAGTCTAAGCAAGAAGTATTTTCCTTGAAGGAACTACGTACGTTAGTAAGTAAGCAAGAAGGAAGGATTGGGTAGGTACCTAAGTGGGATTTTTGACTGTCAGTCTTGTTTTGGATATCTGTGGATTTTGGGTTAAATCGTGGGTGGTATTTAATTTCATCTTCATTTCATCATTACTAATATTGTACGGCCATCTCGCCGAGCATTATACCGTGGAGATAGTTCCGCGGTGTTTTTCGGTGAGGTATATTGCCGGTTTAAGTGTAGTCCTTTAGTGTTACTTAGTAGGGTTTAGTTTTGGCCCGCTCGCTGAAGCTGTTCACCGTGGAGATAATTCCGCGGTGTTTTTCAGTGAGGTTTAGGGTTTCCGTATTTACCTGTCAGGCACTTAGTAAGCTATTAGGAAACTAAGTAGGGTATTATTAAGTAAGCAAGAAGGAAAGATTGTATGTGTATTTAATTTTATCATTTGGTTATATAATCGTTGCTGATTTGAAGCCGGTTATGACCTCGGAGAGGGTTAAAGTGAATTATGGGACTGAGGAGGCTTTACTGGCCGTTGTGGATAGAACTAAGTCCCACAAGATTTTTAGTTGGAGGGAGCAATGTGGGAGTTTAACTGAGGAGTTATTTTTGCAGTGTCCCCGTCTCCATGAAGCCAAGGAGCTGGTACATTTATTTGATTTTGAGCCTTATCGGGTGGATCAGGCTGAGCAGGCACAGGGGGTGGGGGAGGGGACTGGGCAAACCTTGACTGCACAAACCCAGTCTGTCCAGAGTCCGGGTCCCGTTCCTTATGGGCATACAGTATACCCCCCATTTTCGGGTGAAGGCCCAGCTGGGCCTATATCCGGGTCTGCGCCCTCCCCAGCCGGGCCCTCCGCCGACTATCGGCTTAGGGATGATAGCAGTGTACCCTCCAGGGAACCCCCACGTAGGGATTATCCCTCTTCTAGGGATTTCCCTCCTAATAATCATGGTCCATCTTCCAGGGAACCCCCCCGTAGGGATTATTATTATCCCCCGTCTAGAGAATCCCCTTCTAGTAATTGTAGTCCGCTTTCCAGGGAACCCCCACGTAGGGATTATGTATATCCCCCTTCTGGGGAATCCCGACCTGACATTCAGTATCCTCCCAGGGAATCCTCACCTGGGGGTCAGGGAGAGTACCGGTCGCAGGGGCGCCGGGATTGGCCCCCCCGTCTGCCGAGGTCACTTAATTACGATGGGCGAACAAGTTGGCATTCCTTTCTCAGGAAGTTCACCAGTTATGCTGTATCGTGTCAGTGGAGTCCAAGCGAGTGTTTGGATGCGCTAGGCTGGTGTTTGGAGGGGTTGGCCTCAGATTGTTTTTCGAACCTTAGGGATATGGGCACTAATTCTTATTACCATATGTTAACAGCGATGGGGCGTCGGTTTGGGGCTACCCGATTTCCGGAGGAGGCCATAGCCGAATTTCGAACGGCTCGCCAACTCCCGGAGGAGTCTCTTCTTGGGTGGTCCGATCGGCTCCAAGCTTTGTCCTTTGAAGCTTTTGGGCGGGACCAACGGGGTGACAGCACTCAAATGGTATTGCAGTTATGCCAGGGTTGTACGGATAAGGCGGCGGGTTTAACAGCTCTCAATACGCGCCCGAAGTCCGTCGAGGAGGCCCTGGAAGCCATCAGGTGGGCGCAACATACCCAACGTGTTGTTTATGGGAGCGAGGCTCGCCGTACGTATTCGGCTTCTCGGCAGCAGGTGCAGCAGACTTGCATGTACGATCAGGAGGTGGACAGGTATGATACGGTAATTTATCATCATAGGCAACCCCATCCCCTAAATCGTTCCCCAACAGTTTCCAAAGGTCAAGATGTTCCCCGTCCGGCTCCCGTGGAGGACCGGGGGAAGGTCACAACGCCTTTTGAAGTTCAGGCCAGGAATGACATTGGCTATTTAAAAGAGGAAGTCGCCAGTCTTAAGTCGCATGCGTACAATACCGATTGTATGCTAGAAGAAATACTGAAGACTGTTAAGTCTTTGGAGTTTTCTATGCTTTCCAATGCCCGCCCTCTATCTCCCGTGGCTACTGGTGTTCCGGAAAACCTGGAGGGATCGGAGAGCGAGGCCGATCTCCGATCTGGAAACCGAGAGGCCTACAATCGGTAAATACTGGGGTAGTTAATGTAGTTAGTGACCCGCCAGACTCTTCGGTCGGTCCCTTGGACAAGGTAGTTAATGTTAGTGACCCGCCTGACTCTTCGGTCGGTCCCTTGGACAAGGTAGTTAATGTTAGTGACCTGCCTGACTCTTCGGTCGGTCCCTTTGTCAAGGTAAATAATGTTAGTGACCCGCCTGACTCTTCGGTCGGTCCCTTTGTCCAGGTAGTCGCTAGGACGGCCGTGGTGCCTCCTTCTAGTGGGAAGCGGGTAAGATGTAAGGTTGTTGGGAGTCCAGGGCTCCAGAGTAAGGACCTTTCCCTTTTCCAGCCCACCCACAGGCTCCCATTTTGGATTCCTCGGATCGTGTTTGATCGGGGGAAATAACATGTTAAGTATATATATTATGGTTCATTATCAAAGCCATTCACAACGGCTCGTCCGCGAGGACATGGTGCCGGTTCCTGTTCCTGGGAAATAACATGTTTGTCTTAAATATATATATTTTAGTTCACTTTTGTTTACACTGTTTAATTTCATTGTAAATCGTCCATTCTGAGTTCCTGAACTTTAAGTGTTGATGTTTTTAAACTGAATAGATAACAATTAAATAAAACTGAAAAGTTTCTGCTTCGGTTAGCGGAGTTATCTATGCTGAATTAGCTGCTCCGCTTTAAGAGCTGACTAGGAAGCATTCTTTCCACAGGGAGACAGAGCACTCATGTGTGTTCGAGGCCATAAAACGGCCGGCTTTTGATATCTCCCAAGTGACACTACGTGGTTCCAATAATAAGTCAGAATATGATCATGTTTGGGGGGAGTAATTCCTCTGGAGTAATTCCTCTGGATCAACAAGAGCCTTTTGGATTTGCTTGATGGTGTTGTGGGCCTGGGTGCCCTGAATGATATCAGGAACTTGCCGGTAGTGGCTATTGTGCCCCCGGGTGCCGAGTGGCCCAGAAAATGTAATCTTATTTTGTTGAAGTGTTTTCACCTTCTATATCATTTTCCATCTGATTTCAGTGATCTGCTTTTATCATTCTAATACTTCCTATATGCACCGTTTGGACTGCCTGTAGGGAGCCGTTTGGCTCTCATGTGGGACTGCCCAGTTTCTGGACATTGTACCATCCAAACTGCACTTGGGGAATGGGGAGCCATTGGGCTCTTCCCCTTTTCTGCACACTTATTGCCATTCATCGTTTATGTTGATCACTCACACTTTCATGCTCGGTCACCTTGGGAATTTAATGTAATGCCCCGGTTAATCCCTTACGCCCGTGCCAAGACGTATTGCACTTTTTCATTATGTATTACCGGCACGGTAAGGGTTAACTGGTATATTTCTGTTTCTCTATGCCTGTAATGCCCCCGTTAATCCCTTACGCCCGTGCCAGGACTGCTATTCTTTGTCATTTACACGTGACACCGGCACGGTAAGGGTTAACTGGTATATTTCTGTTTCTTTCTGTTCTTGATCCCTGGGACATTTCCGGGACTTGAATCCTATTTAGTACTTAAATATACCAAATTGTGGAATACAGTGCATTTTACATTTTACAGTGCATTTTACCTGTACTTTAAATAATATTTCCCGTACCAAAGTTTGGAATACAGTACGTTGTAAGGTATGATAAAGGCGCCCGCCCCCTGGAAAGACCAAGACTTCACTGGTGCTGGCAAGGAGGGTCCTTGACCCATCCACCAGCGGGAACGGCGTGACCCCGCACTGCGGTACGGGAGTAGTTTTAAGTTAGTTTTAGTTTAGTTTTAGTTAGAAGTAGGCTTCAAACTCATTAAGTGGGGAATAATGTAGTGATTCAGCCTGAGCCACTACGGCTCTGGCGGCATATGCGCGTAAGTCCCGCATTAGGCGACACCCGCGGTAGTTTCCGCGGGCGTGCTTATCACTGGGAACGTTAGATTGAACCTGAGACTGCACGCGACAAACACTGTTGATTGCCCGTCTCTTCTGTCTCTTCGGTCTACTACTACTAGCGACGGTGGAGCTCCACTCAACGAGCAACACTTCAAGCGCTTCTTGAGACAGACTTCAAGCAGTATAGTATACAGCCTATGGTAGGATAAATCCTTATTATAGTCGTTCATGTAATTATAGTTAAGATTTAGGCCCAGTAAGTTATATTCCGCTCCGTCACTACAGTCTGCATTAGACAGAAATAACCATCTGATTTGGGTCATTTCTTTAATAAAACTGACATTTGTTGTCATTCCCCAATACAGATGGTAACCCAGAGATCTCGTACCGTGGGGGTGGCTATGAACATCTTTTCGTTCATGACATTTTCTTCCCGATTTTCTTTATTTAGATCTAATTTTCTGATTTCTAAATCAGATGTAAATTAGGTCGGTATGTCACTTGTCCTAATTGCAGTTATCAAAATTTGATAACTCAATATTAAATGTATAATTTACGGACTTACTTATATGAATTATCCAACTTGTATGTCTGAACTGTGAAACAGTACATTCATGCACTCGAACATAGGGCTATATGACCCGGCGGCCAAAATATTTCCGGGTCAACCTACCAAAACATAGCCAAATGGCCAATCAGAGCACTCGTTTCGTGGGAGTTCGTTGGTCAAGCCGGGCTGACTCGTACGAAGGTACGGTAGCTATTGGACGTTCGAAAAGAAAAAATGAATATTCATCAACTAAACCAAGACGGATAGACGATTAGAGAGACTGAAGCTTTCGGTCTAAGTCTGCATTCACTGCACCTAACTCCAGGGAGCCCCGCCGCACCAACGACTTCGGTGGCAGAGCTCTCTGGAGTTAACTGCACCGAGTTAAGAGTATGAACTACAGTCTATGAATATGATCATTCATACTTTTATAAATATTTTATTGCTTGAGCCTTGACAATCACTGCCCTTGCCTTGGCCATTATTGTTGGCCTTGGACTTGATCTAAAAAAATCTAGGTCTAATGTAAGAAGGCCAATATGAACACAGAATAAATCAGTTCATTCATAGTATCTATGTAAGGTAGGTCAATTTTGCGAAAGTTCTTTGTTTCTAATGAAAATTGCTCAGAGTTCAGAAGAAAATTAATGCACGGTCCGATTACAGAGAACAGTCGCCATATACACACACACCGGTGCTGAAGCTGCGCCGTCCGCCGGCAGGCGGGGTCGGTCCGGGGAGTTTGTCCAGTAGCCTAGATCTATGGTCTAGATCTAGGGCTTATAGACTAGTATCACGTTAAGGTATCACGGCTAAGGAGGAGCATATCAACGATTTTCAGTCATTGTCGGCAGAATGCCCAAGAAAACGGCATAACTTTTACTAAAGCCTAGGTCTACTTACCAAAGAAAGATATCCAGGACAACGTAGCTAGCTAGCAAGATCTAGTGGCAGCTCGCGTACTCGTACTCGTAGATCTACACAAAAATATTGAACAGATAACCTCAATCAATACTATTTGATTTAAAAAATAAATATATATATAGGGCCTATATATGTAGCAGTGTCTCAAGTTCAACCCAGTGTGTGTTTTATTGGCACAAAAATAGACATTGAAATATCAGACATGAAGTGAACAGATAATTTACCCTTAAATAGCAGTAGGCCTAGCTAACAATTCTTTGATAACGACCCTAAGCACATTCACATTCTAACGTCTGAAATTAGACTAATTTCACCCCTTGAATCTTCAAGTTCAACCTTCTACTTCTCATGTGTGGACATGATACAAATCTATTTTTAGAATTTCTTAATTTGAACTTCATTTTTTGAAAGAAAGCATAAAACGTAATTTCCAAGTTTTATCTTCTTCTAAGGTTCACACATTTACAAGATTTCGTAAAATGAAGAGAAAAAAAAATCCGAATAAACTAGAAATCACGGTTATTTTGCTCTCATATTTACGAACCACGGAGCAAAAGAACAGTAATAATTTCCCATTAAAATCTCTTTATTCGGATGGTTATATCACAGCCAATATCTAGCATATTCGGTGGTTCCCAATTTTGGGTCATTATTTGATTATTTGTTATGTTCTTTCGGAGTGAAGTTCAAATTCGGATATTGTAAAAAAAAATGATTTGTTTGATGACGTCACACGGCAAATAGTGGTTAAATGTGACGTCATCAAACAAATCATCAAGATTAATCCCTTTTGCAGCTTATTGTGGTTGGGGATTGGGTGTACGTGGTCAATGGCCAACAGATTAGCTATTATATACAGAATGTTAGTATTATTAAATTCATTTTAGTATAAATTAAAATAGGGTAAAGGAGTAGTTGGGAATCGAACCTATTGGCATTATCTTTGCATATTAGTCTCACCTCCCCAGTCTAATTATCCACGAGACAAATTGTTTTACTGTACCTCTCAGTAAAGTGACTATTAAAGGTGCAAGTTTTGTTGTAATTTCCATGTATAATCACAATGGGCTCGGAGCACCCCCCCCCCCTCCACCCCCACTCGATCAGTGTCAGGCCTTTATAACAAAGATATATGTTGTATTACCTCCATCCAAGCAAGAAGCAAGGGGGTATTTCAATTTTGCTACGAGGACTTTACGTCATGTTTGCTTTTTATTCTTCCTCTTTGGGCTGATATTTTCTCAGTTTTTAATGCTTTAAAGATATGTCCCTTTTGCAGCCAACATCAAATTCTGTAGAACCTTGCAGGAATTGTGAATATGTCATGCATGTCCTATCTGTGAAATTTAAACGCTAGCAGTGTCCTAATATTCAAATTATGCAAGGAAACCTGTCTACTTGCTAGACTTCACTGCCAGACACTATTGAGTGACTAACTGGCTTGTTTTCTTCTTTGGTAATAACATACATAAAATGAGCTGTAAAGGGTACATGAACACTTGTCTTCATCAATAACCCACTTCTTGTAATGGCCAAAATTAAACTGATTGAATCTTTGCGTAGCATAAAACGTACGACCATTCGGTACACTGGTCTGAAAATCAGACTATTACTTATTGGCTCTATAGCTCATAAGTCGATTCGATAACTAATAGTCGTTATTTTCCCACTTACAGACATTTTCATGCCCCCTTCTTCTACGGGAGTTCTAAATCAGTATTATCTTTCAAATGCCATTGGAATTGAACCTTTTCATTTTTTTGGGGCCTGCAAAAGGGACATAGTACCTTTAAAGACTGTCTATACTAGTATGACCAGGGGGTTAGACCACCCACGGAGGTCACTGACAAGTGGCTATCTCATCGATCGGCTCTCAATTAACATAAGAAAAAGAGGATCATATGGGAACCAACAGGCACTTCTTAGGCGTTGTTTATTATTTAGAGGGAGCAAATAGCTACAAGTAGTACAGTGGGGGTTTAATACATTTTTTTTTTATTCATTAAACTTTTTTTCTTCCAAAAAACGGTAAAAAAAAAAACCTTTATAAAAACCCGACCGTAGATTTCAAGATTTTGGGTCGGTCGCAAAGGGTATACGACACCTTTTTTAGGGTATACGCGTATGCATGTTCCCTCCCTTTGAAAGCACCCCCCCCCCCCCCCCTCAAATGCGAGAAGTATAGACACGTACACGGAGGTATCGTCAAACATGTATTTCTTAAATTTGTTTTAAATGCTTATAATTGATTTGTACTGTTTTGTTGGAAACATGAATAAATTTGAAATCTTTGAAATCTTTGAAAGGCTTCAGAATTCGGCTGGCAGTAGTAGTGGATTCATAAAATCGGACGCAAATACTTACCGCTTTTTGTGGGGGCATATAGTGCCCTCACTTTTTCAGGTACCCCTAAAGTGCACCTTTTTAAAAAGGAAAAGTGCCCCCTTTTACTTCAGATAAGTGCCCATTTTTATTTCTATATAGTTGTCCGTTCCAGATTCGTATAAGTGCCTCTTATCACCTCTGGTATTTAAGTGCCCCTCTACTTATGATAATTGCCCCTATTCAAATCTGAGAGGTGCTCATTTGATTTTAACAAGTGCCCTTTTCTTTTGTTACAAGTGCCAATTCTCACATCTGCTAAGTGCCCCTTTTTACTTTGACACGCGCCCTTTTTCTTCTCACTATTGCCCTTTTTTCCCTTATGATAAATGAACCTTTTCTTGATCAGAGCCACTCCCCCTTCTCATAAATGCCACTTCTGGGGGGGGGGGGGTAGGGTTAATTACCGACGAATACATGAATGCCAATGTGCCAACGTCTACAAATTTAACCCTATAAATCTGGGGCCGGTGGCTAATTTTTCCCAATGGCGGATCTAAAGGGGGGGGGGGGGACTCCAAAAACAGGTAAATTTAAGCTCTTTTGAAGAAAAAATGAAGACGGGCCCCCTCTCCCTGGCTTAAGGGGGGAGATGTGTGTTGAACCACACAAAAAATAGTGCTCTTACCCCCTCCCCCCCCCCCTTTCCGCTTATTCGCCGACTGGCTGTTTCGGCCCTAAATTTTCTCACGAATTGGGGAGAAGAAAAAAAACTAGTGCTCCTTACCCCCCCCCCCCCCTCCCCACGATCAGCCATGCTCAAAGAAGACGAAAGACTTAATGCATGGCTGATCGTCAACGAAACGGAGTTAAGTCTCTTTTTTTTGTCAACTCTGTTTGTTGCTACGGCAGGCAGCCAGTGAAAACGAACTCTTCAAATCAAATTATGGAAATGCAAGCATTACTTTAAACAAACAGAACTTTGTTATTCCTGGTTCATTTTTCCTTATTGAGGTACGAAAGGCTTAATGCATGGCTGATCATACGAAAGTGCAGAAATTGAACTTTCTAGAAATGTGATTTTCTCCTTGAAATTCAGATACCGCCCGCCAAATGCCTTTTTGGATTCCTCTCTTCAAATTGCTTTTAATCACTCATGCGTGAAATATGCATCATATGAGTTACATCAAATGAAAGAAGAGGATCTAAGCTTTACAAATATGTGGCATTTATTAATTAAAATTGTGATTAAGTTATGATAAAACATCGATAATTCTCGGTTTCGTGTTTTCTGGGACGCACTGTATACTATCCGCAATTATGGCGTCACGTTTAATCCGTTCACTTACAAAATTGCCGATTCGAGATTCGCATAGCTGTAGGGATATCATATTTAATGAAAACATTTCTTATCATTGCTTTTTATTATTGGTCTGATTTATTTCAAAGTTTCGCCTTTCGGTTTATCTTTGTTTTCTGTTTTCATTCGAATGAGATGAAGGCTGGCTTGCATTGATTGCCCTTTATATGATCTACGCGATATTCTTCCTGTACTGTACATTTTTGTCCTCTTTTCATTTTGTAAGCGCTATGGTACTGTTTTTAGCGCTCCTAAATATTCGATATTATTAATATTTTTATTATTAAAAATCTTTTCAAAAATTAACATTTATCCATGTATGTGTAGTGTATGTATCCCAGAACAAAAAATGAACCCGATCTCACACGGTTAGAAAATAATAAGGGCAGTATCGATATAATTCTTAATTAAAAAAAAGTAGAAGATGCTTACATGATACACTGACTACATTAATCCCTACACACTTCACTGAGCAACATTGTCTTGAAAATTGTATGTGAAACTCAATTTGTGCCAGATTAATGTAAAACTGTGCAAACGTTAGGATCACACATTAAAAACCCAACAAGGAGTTCGTTTTCATGTTTTCTTCTTAATAATGAGTGCAAAATTAATGCCATCTCCTTAAAATAAAGAATAATTGAGACACTGTCTAGGGTGATGGTATATAAGAAGGGCATATGTTGTACACAAGTCATGTAAATATGTCGATCTGCAATTGTTATAAACGGTAAAAGCGCATAGCACACTATTTCACTAAATTCCCTTGATGAAAAGCACAGAAGAATCTTTATACAGCGATCATATTTATATGTAGTTCAGTCACAATAATCCTTTGTTATCTGGTTTCATTTTTTTTCCTTCGCACGATGTTTACATAAAGGAATGGAGTAGTCTAGTCTGGGTAAAACAGCTCATTACAGCCTTCATTACCTGCTATACTAATGTCAAGATTATACTTTTTGCTACTTAATTGTAACTAATGATTAGGAAGAAAAAGATGATGATGAAGATGATGATGATGATGATGATGATGATGATGATAATAATAATATTAATAGCAATAATGATAGTAGTTATAATGGTTATATTTCATTTGAAATGAGACTATTTCGGAGAAGAAAAAATTTCCCTATTTAATGATCTGGATTTTTTCGGGTTAGGACATCGATGTGAATAAAAATGTCTGAAAATATGTTTCTTTACTTGAATGTAGGCAGATATGCGGGATGAATTAATATCGATTGGGAAAGTAAATGCTTGTTACAAAATAAGGACTATATAATCTAGACTATAAGTTTGGATCTTTTCTCGATCGTGCACCTATTTGAAATAGATACACAAACATTTCTATTCAAAAATCGTGCCAGGAGCCGTCAGGTAGCTCGCTTGAACAACAAAAGCCTCGATCGCTCAGCTGGAAAATAATTATAACCAAACATGGCGAAGCCGTCAAGAAGTACCATTTGGTGCATTTTGTTCTTTACTTTATGGCCTCGATGTATTCAAACTCGTGAGTATGACTCGATCTTTTAGCTAATCCTTACAAAAATTTGATAATCACGTACATCATACTAGTACTTTAATAGTAGCTGCTCTCGTAGGGCCTTTCATTTTAATTCAACCTAAAACACGGTATGTAGGCTCAAAACATTTAGCCTGTGCAGCATGTAATTCTTCAGCATGTCTGTGAACAAGTAAAACGTAAACAAAATCAAACGTAATTACTTGATGGCAAAATCATTTCAATTTAAATTAATGTGCAAGAATAAAAAGCGAATGAAACGGTATTAGGGACTTTTAGATTGAGTGGACGAGAACACGACGAACGCCAACTGATCATGCGTGTCAACTCAACTGCCCATGTTGACTACAATTATTATGTTACTTTGCACTAGATGATATACATGCATGCAGGAAGTAACACTATGAACATGACGGACAATAGACCATTTTCGTAATGTAACCAAATTTAATGCACAAGTCTTTGTGTAGTGCCTCAATACAAATTATTTCATTCACCTGATAAGAATAATAGTAATTCAATAGTCGGAATGCAAACTGCATATATCAAGTGTTGCTAGGTCAAGCCATGGGCCCGAATTCACAAAGGAGGTTTGTTGACAAACCTTGGTTTTCGTACGTCATATGACGCGTTTTAAGCGATTTTTTTACAAACCTGGTTTGTAAAGAACAAAAGGAGGTTTGGCGAAACAAAAGGAGGTTTGAGCTCAAACCTTGCTTTGTGAATTCGGGCCATAATGTTTGTCCAACCTGGCAACTACTAATGTATGCAGTTTGGATTATGTCTATTGAAATACTATTATTCTTACCCGGTGAATGAAATAATTTGTATTGAGGCACTTCACAAAGACTTTATGCATTAAATTTGGTTACATTACGAAGATGGCCTATTGCTGTGGTAGAATATCCCTTCACTGCTATTATGTAAAAATGTGTAGAACAAGTGAATATGCATGTGACACCTGTTCTACACATTTTTACATAATAGCAGGGAAGGGATGTTCCTTTGTCTACCTGAGGAACTGTATATTTCATGCGCACGCGGCATATACTAGTACCGTACTAGATTTAGGAAAATCAAGGTTGACGCATTCTCGATCGCCGACTGAGACGACGTGACGCATGCGCAGTGCCTAAAAATGACGTCACACGTTGCAGTCAAAGCTGTCGACGTGCAAATCTAAAAGTCCCTATTGAAACGGATGCAGCCCATGAGATCTACAGCCCACGATCGAGACCGATATTAATCTATCTTTTATTCTTTTCTACTAACATGAACATTATATTTCTTTGTTTTGTCAGGCTCGTGAGCTGTGGTATTGTAGCTGCTGAGGCTGTTGCTCTCGTGGGCTACATCACTCTCCCTGTTTAAGGGATTCGATTATATTATAGGAAATGTGTGCATGCTATACCAAAAGAGAATTTTAGGATTTTATTCATAATATGATATTCCCCGATTAAAGTTGGTATCAAAAGCTGGTCGATGGCAATTATGAAATGGCAACTGTTTATTTTCATTATGTTGGTAGGCTAGTATACATTAAAGGGCAAGTCCACTCCGAAAATAACTTACTTTCAATAAAAGCAAAACAATCAGACAAACCAATCAAAAGAGGTTTGAGCAAAATCGGATAACTAATAAGAAAGTTATGAATTCCTAATGACATGAACAACTTTGAAAATCACGAGACATATTGGCAACTCACTCATGAGTCTGTGACATCATTGCCTCACTATCCACTAATTGTTTTCTTTTATATTGATAATACAAATTTCCCATTTCCCCCAATAATATTATTTCTTCACACCAGCAAGTTTTATTGATAGTAATATGTCTTTGTGTGGGTGCATAAGTATAGAGTAATTTTTTTTTCAGTTAAATCTTGAACAATGTGAAAGTTGATGAACTATTTATATGAAAATCAATAATTATGAATATACAATATCCAGAAAATGAGTATCAATTTTTCAAAGTGCATAACTGATTTTGTAAAATGTTATGCACGCAATATCATGCAAATCATTTAACTTGGGCAAAGGCATGGGGAAATCAAGTTTTGGGGGATAAAAAGGGAAATTAATGGGATTAAAATATATAAAGCAATTGATAAATAGTTAGGACGTGACGTCACAAACTGATAACCACATTGGCAATTTGTGTAGTGATTTCCATTGTTCCATAGTTTTTCATACCCTTTAAAAAAATTCATAACTTCCACATTAGTTAGGCCTATCAGATTTTACTCAAATTAGTTTTGCTATATTTCTCTTGTTTTTCTGCATCTATTAATTTAAAATGCAAGTTATTTTTGGAGTGGACTTAATACTCTGATGGTAGCCGTACATGAACAAGGGTGTGTGTGTGTGGGGGGGGGGGGGGGGTAGGATTTTCAGGGAGATATTCTGTTTTTATTAAAATGTATGTTTGTAATTTTCATCAAACACCAGCAGAGCGAGAGGGTGAGTTGATAAACGGTGGCCATTCATCTCGAGGTCGAGTAGACCGGGGGCCCGACCGGGGGTCTACGATGGCTTAATAGGATGGTAAACATAACTGTGTGTGAGATGTTTAATTTTTATGATTTTTTTTTGTTTATAATTTTCATCCAACACAGAGCGAGATGGTGATGTTAGGTTGATGAATGGTGGTCAATCATCCCGGGGTCGAGTGGAGGTCTACGATGGCTTAGGGTGGACATCTGTATGTGATGATTATTGGGACAATGTAGATGCCATGGTTGTTTGTCGTCAGCTTGGCTACAGCACAGATGGTGCTATTGCAAGATATTCAGCATACTACGGTATGGGCAGTGGATATATTTCACTTGATAATGTCAAATGTTACGGCAATGAAGAGAGCTTAAAAAGTTGTCCAAGTTCGTCCATGCCAAGCAATTGTAAACATACTGAAGATGCGGGAGTTGATTGTGGTAAGTTAAATTTTGATCTTTTATTTCGCTAATTAGTCGTGTTCCAAACAGGCATACAAAAACTAACTTGTGCCCTGTCCTATATATTACGATTGATCCGAGCTGACCACAATAACTAAAAAGTATGCATGCTATTCAGTTCATGCGAAGACACACATTAAACATCGATCTTCCCCTGGCCCTGCTTGACGAGCTGGCTAGGTATGTACACTCTGTGACTTCCAAGCTAAAATGTACCCACTCATGTATTAGTGAAACGGACAAAAGGTATATTATTATTATATATGCATGATTTATTGAATAAAGAACAGATTTATATTTTGTGTGTTTATTACAAGTTTTGGTTATTAAATTTTAGTAAGACAATGGCCGGTGCGCTTAGAAACACCCGTATTAAGCGTCTAATAAATGTTGTGTATTATTATTATTATTAAATAAGTGGAGATAGCGAATGTGTGTGTTATATAACCATAACAATTTTGTTTGTAACTTTTGAAATAGCAACACAAACTTTAAAATCTAAAAAACAGCAATAAGATGATTTGTCCCCAAATTTGCCATTCAAGAAAATTATAATTATCAAAGTTACTACATGTAAAATTAGAATTGAATTACAACGAATAAACTATTTTTAGTTAGATGCTAAAAAAGAAATAGCATTTTCTTACATCTAAAGCATTTTGGTAGATGGAGTTGAAGTGACACGTACAACAATGGGCTCTGTTTTATAGGGGGCTCTTGGGATTTCATTACCTGACAACTACGATCAAGCTGGTAATGACTTATGCTGAGTAAATGAGGTGAATATTTCCATCACTCTCACAATAATTATTACAAAATGTTGGTTGTTCAAGTTTTAAATTATGCTGATTACCATTATTCTTCATTGCAGTCTCAAAGGAGGGAGATGTGCGTCTAGTGGATGGCTCATCACGTAATGAAGGTCGTGTAGAGATCTATCATGATAATGAATGGGGTACAATCTGTGATTCAAGATGGGATGATGATGATGCTGCTGTTGTCTGTCGCCAAGTAGGATTCCCAACTGATCATGCGACAGCTGTCTCTGATGCGTACTTTGGACGAGGTAGTGGAAGAATTGTACTGGAGAATATAAGATGCTTCGGAACAGAGTCCAGTCTTTCATCATGTCTGTCTAGTGACTGGTATCCCAGGTTTTGCTTACATTTTGATGATGCTGGTGTAATATGCGGTGAGTCACATTTGAAGTACATCCTCAGAGTCTACACTCTTAGGTAATTCAATCTCTATGAGCCATGCATGTGGGGGATATTTTCGTTTTGGAGTGGAATCCACTCCAAATGATGATGGAACCCATTATTGATCACTATGACTCCTCACATAATTTCCAATCTTGTACATCAGTTAGAGAATAGGAGAGCAAAAGGAATTTGAAAGTTTGTCAAGTTTACAATTTGCAATTAAACATATACTATAATTCGAAAAACCATTTTCAGAACAACACATTTGTTTTCATTAAAAGATTAATAATGAATTAGTTCAGTTATAAATACCACATTGTTTTTATTTCTCTCATCATTGGATAATTTGTAATTTTTCTTCTTTATGTATAGGCCAAACTGAGTCTCGATCGACAGGAATATCATCAGTACTCATTGGGTTTCTCTCCTTTGCTGGTCTTGTGATGCTCATCGTGCTTGTTGCCATCATCATACGCATTAAACGCGGGAACAAATTAACATGTTCTCTATGGTCCAGAATAAGACATGTAGCTGAAAATATGAGGAACCCAGTTTCTTTTCATGACGAGTCACGGAACTCAACTCAAGTTGATCAGGACAGTCACCATAGCAACTTAACACCGAATGATCCTCCCCCTGAATACCCACTGACTGTTCAACTGAACGAGCATCGTTCTTCGTACAACGAAGAGACTCCTATTCATGTGACAAATATTTCTTTAAATGTAAACTTTGACAATCAGCAAATACTGCTCTTTCCATCAAATAGACATATATCTTCACCGCCTCCTTATAGTCTCTCCTCGGCAGATGCAAGCAGTACTTTATCCTCTGGATTAATGATATCACCTCCGCCTTACAGTGCATCCAGTGTCCATCATCCATTTATTCAAGATAATGAGATTGAGCAAAGTAACTCACGGAGAAGCAGGTCCATTCCAGACATGCACAGTTCAAATACCGAACAGCGTGGGATAATCACCCCATCCTCTTACTCTACTGACAATAATGCTTGTCCACCACCATATATTGATCATGCATCACACCATTCAAGATCATCGGATGACAATTACGATTATGACCATGTCCCACCATCAACCCCTCATAGGACGTCGATGATACCTAGCGATGAACAGACGTCGCCGATCTCTTCTAGGACCAGTGAACAACCGCCACCTTATTCCCCTTGGAGCATTAGTACATTTGTATGATATTCTGAACTGCTGGCTTAGCTACATAGTACAAGGGGGCATGGCTCCCCCAATCGATTGGCAAACAAAATAATAAAAGATATATATATATATATATATATATATATATATATATATATATATATTTATATACTTTAGGTAGATAAATAAATAGACAGAGAAAGGGAAAAGGGGAGAATGGAAAGTATTGCTAGAAGCAGAAGTAAACTATTGTAATAACTGACCATTCCTTGTATGTATATATACTTGTATGTTTATTTGCATTTGCTGTGTTTTTTATGGAAATGAAATAAATAAACCAACTTGAACTTGAACTTGAACAACCCCTTCTAACACCACCACAATGCCCAGCCTATGCACTTCATACATCGGGCTACCCCTATGAGATTAGCACCCCCGTTTGAATGGAGGGAACCATGCTAATGCCACTGTACTGTTATAATACTCTCTCAGTCAAGGCCGTCACTGCAGGGGACGATCGAGGTGTTATAGAGGTGTATTGTGGTCCAGTGGATAGGTCTACAGAATGTTACCACAAGGTGAGGGGTTCGAATCCCTGTCCTTTGGCAAGACATTAATTTACAGTTGCCATACTCCACCTATGTGAGGTAAATGGGTACGTCACCTGACAGGAACACATTTCTTAAAGAGCTGCAATGACAGGCATGCTAAAGCCAGGGTAATACTAATAATAATGGAGCGCCAGATAAGGCACAGTGCCAGACATGAGCCACATACAAGACTGAACTATTATTATTATCAGTAGTGATGAGGTCTAATACCACATCCAGAATTTTATGTCGGCAAATTTGGAAATATTTCCAGCCTTGTCGGCAAATCGCGAAAATTGATCTTATAAACTTCTGCTTCCAAAACTTAAAAAACATAACAACTGGCTGATAACCTAAATGTACTTAAATGTATCACTGAAATTTTAAACGAACATTTTTGATTTTGAGTATCAAAATGTTATACTTAATGTATAAGTACATATTAATTTTGGATATAATAACAAGAAAGAAGTTTGACCGTTCAATACCGTTATGTGCTAACAAAAAAAATAGTTATAATTGAAAGACTGCTATAACAAGCACGCATTACTTTTTAAACATTTATATGTTGTAATTTATATGCAAATGTTATGTCGTGCTATTTTGCCAAACATTTAGCTGAAATGCAATGTGCCATAGGAAACAAACGAATGGATAATACGTATGCTGATTTTATGTTCGTCTTCAATTTCAATTAATATTCTTTCCAACAATCAATCTTATTTACTTTCGAGCGAGAATCTATATATATTGACGGTGGAGAATTATATGTGAGATTTCAAGCTCTTGAATACCTGTGTGGAAAAAAATATCATATTGAAAACTTTCAACTTAGTTTTCAACTTTTAACTTTTGACATAATTGATGGTTAATCTGACCAATATACCCACATGTGTGTCGAGTTAATTATATTTTTGGAAAAAAAATTCCAGCAAGATTGTCGCCTAACTTAGTCACGTTAGTGCTCCACCTTATGGTTCAATCTGTATGTGCCCATAACAAATGATATAGATACAAAATAAATACATTATATTCAACCACAGTTTTCTGTTTGGTTGGAATATTATGATTTTATTTTCTCGATGTTTTTGAAGAATGAATAAATCTGTTCATGCCTCTCTTCCCTACAATGCCGGTAATTTTATCATTTTCATGTTAATTTAGTATAGCTAGAGCAAACACGAGGTATAATTCGAGTATTGGCAAGGAGGGCATGCATATAATCTTGCTAAAAATATACATGTACAACACATCGAAAGGATGCATGTTGTTTCCTCTTTGATTTGTTAAGCAGTGTTTTTTGCAAAAAAAAGTAAAATTCGTTATAACTGTGCTGATCTTTTGAAATGAAATATGTTACATTATATTATGCTATTTGAATATATTATGAACACACTGTAGTTCAGTTAATCAGCATTAATATTCTAAAATTGTATGATAATTGTGTGATTGGACCCTCCCCATTACATACTTCATCTATCCATTAATTAATATCATACTTTGTTGGTTTCATTAAGGGTTGTAAAGGAACGTCATTGTAAATTACATTACAACTGTTAGACCCTTTGTTTATTCTTATGCAAATGTATTTGTTATTTTCTTTATAATTTGCAGACTTCGAATTATTATAATCGGACGTGAAATCCTGATTGCCAAAGGTGCAATGTTTTAGATAGAGGCACTAGTCTAAAAGATTTGAAGGGGCAGGGGGATCGGTTTGTCCCCCCTCCGCCTGACAAATTTTCGACCGACCAAAAAAAATAATTACGAATCTTGTATTTGTTGTTAATTTCCCCATGCATATCTCTCTTCTTGGAATTTGGTGTGGGCAAATACACATATCAAAGTAGTCTAAGCTATGAACTCTTCAAAAGAAGATTCTACGTATAAGTTCATATTTACGGTGTAACAGTGATTCACTTTTTCAGATCTCCTAGATTACGTAAACAAGATAAAAACAAACTGAAACAGTCTGTGCACTTTGTTGTCTAAATTCTCAATTGTATTATCATCTTGTTTTGTATTATGCATGTAAATCAAACTAATTCCTATGGATTATGTATGGATAATAAACATGATAAAGAAAAATTATATTGATTGAACTATCTTTCAGTTATACATCTTTTTAACTTGTATCAGACGTTTGTTACATAAGTATGGTACCATTACAATAAATTGCATGTATGAATTCGCAACCACTGAAGTGTATGTCTCTTTTTTTATTTTTTAAAACACACTATCTGTTTTACCGGTCCTAAGCTTTGGAACGATTTACCAAGACCTTTGAGAAATCTATATCACTACTGTAAATAGAAGCTGAAAAAGAGTATGATACATGTAAGTGAGTTTTGCTCATGACTTTAGGCCTAGTTCCATCTAGCTGATATTACGAGACTACAGTTTTGATTGATTGATTGATCGATTTTATTCGTCAAGTATAGTACAATGAATGCATACATAAAGCAAAATGAAACGAGAAGATACATTGACAGGATAACCCATGAAAGCCGGAAAAGGCTAATTTCCAACGGGGTCCTATAAAGTACGTGTACAGTACGGCATGAGAATAAAATATCACAACTAATAACTACTACGAATATTACGAATAAATAATATAACATAATCAACAACAAAAATTTCTAGAACTTATAGCAAACAATGATCTACGGTATATTATGCAAGATTAAACTTAAAAACATGCGCTACACATAATGAACTGTGATTTAAGATAACTGATATTACTGTTCTTGAAGGGATTCATGCTTTAGGTATTGTTTTAATACACTTTTAAAGTGTGAAAAATTCTTAACTATTTTGACATGTTTTGGGAGAGAATTCCAAAATTGGATACCATTAAAATAAAAAGAGTTTCCAATTTGTCCTTTTCGCTTGGGTAAAACAAAATTAAAATGACTATTTCTTGTATCGTATCCATGGATATTTGAGACACGAGTAAAATTATTAGTAATATAATGATCTACATCTGAGTAGTATATTTTATGGACATGGTGTAACGCGAGTTGTTTAGACCTTTGACCTACATAGAGTATACCTGCTTCTTCAAGTCAGTCATTTTCCCGACGTGTGTTCTTGGGCCTAAGCAATTAATAAATCTTACCATCTTATTCTGAATTATTCTTAACTTGTTCTTATCCATCTTGCCCAGACTACTGTACCAAGCAGCATTAGCATAATCAAATAAACATTGTATCAAAGCAAAACACAAAATACGTCTCGACTTCATGTTCATACAAGTTTGGTATCTATACAAAAATTTTAAGCGAGAATTAGCCTTTTTGGCAATTGAATCTACCAAACCTGTCCATGACAGATCACTAGTTAAATTTATTCCTAAATATTTTACTGAATCTTTACTCTCAATCACTTGATTATTATAGGTAACCTTGAAGTCACGTGTATATTTAAAATTTCCCTTCGAACAAAATAAAATACTTTCTGTTTTTCCAACATGTAAACTAAGCTTGTTGTCTGTCATCCATTCGATGCATTTTGCCAATTCTGCACTTAGTTTTTCTTCAATTGACTTAGGATTTGTATCTGAATATAGTAACACACTATCGTCAGCATATAAAAGTAATTTAGAATCATTAACACAAGTACACATATCATTAATATAACACATAAAGAGAATGGGGCCTAAAATGCTCCCTTGTGGAACCCCGCATTTAATAGGCTGGGAATCAGATATTACCTTCTGCATAGTTACCACTTGATGACGATTAGTTAAATATGATCTAAACTATTTAACACATGCCGAATCCAAACCCATCACTTCCAATTTCTTTAACAGTATGTTATGATTTACAGTATCAAAGGCTTTTTGTAAGTCCAGAAGAACCATTCCAACAAAGCGCCCTTGAGAAACTTCATTCCTAACAAAATCCGATAAATGTATTAAACATGTTTCAGTGGAATATCCGTTACGAAAGCCGGACTGAAATTCATATATTAACTTTTTTTCTTGAAAATATTTCTCTATTTGAGCATGAACCGATTTTTCCAAAATTTTTGAAACTACGCTTAAAACACTGATAGGCCTATAATTACCAACGTCAGTCTTGTCTTTCTTTTTATGTAGCGGTGTTACTTTTGCAATTTTCATGTCGTCAGGAAAGGTAGAAGACAAGAGATAAATTGATTATATAATTCAAAGGTTCATACAAATTTCTCGCCCCATCTTTTAAAAATCTGGCTGGTATCATATCTAGTCCAGTACTTTTCGATACTTTCAACTTGTTTAACTCATCTAAAACAAACTTTTCTGTAACTGGAGAAAAGTGAAAACTATCTTTTGAGATGTCTTTCTCGTCATAAAACTTTTGAAATCTTTCACTGTCGGCATGGAATTTGTTCGTGTTTACTGGTAATTTACACGCTAACTTGTCAGCCACAGTTGTAAAATAATTATTGAACTCATTTGCTATTCTTGATTTATCATGTCATAATTCTCCCTGGACATTAATAACTGTCTCTTGAGCACTTTTCCCTTTGCCTTTTAGACCTAAACCCTTCAAATTTTTCCATAACTTCCTGGAGTCATGTTTATTTTCTTCAATTTGATCTTGAAGATATTCGACTTTAGCTCTTTTAACCTTTCTTTGTACTAGATTCCTTAATGCTTTGTATTTTCTTGCGAGATCCAAATTACTAATATCCCTTTTCATATTTTTGTAAGCTACATTTCTCTCTTTAATTATCGCAATAATTTCATTGTTCATCCATTTTTCTGTTCTTTGCTTGATTCTTACTTGTTTAAGAGGTGCACTCATATCAGTTCAGTTCAGTTCAGTTCAGTTTATTAATACCATCATTTCGCAGCCTGGGCTGAATTGCATGACAATTTACAATTAAAAACATATCATATTTCTTTCACAATTGTTTCAAATATACTACTAGTTAAAATACCATATAATTAACAAAGACAATGAATTGTCATCAATAGTTAGATCACTTTCTAGTGACAATTCACAATATTAGCATTAAGAATAATTCAATGTATATATATATACAACAACAATATTTGCATTAATAATATTATCTAATTTGGTTTTGCATCATTCAGTAGAGATTGGGTAAATAAGTCATTGATAAGGTATTTGAGTGCTTAATTGAACAAAAAATAACCTTGTTGATACCTGTAATGCTATGCGTAATACCCATGTTCATGCTTCGATAATCAATTATGCCCCTGGAAATATAATTATATGAGAAATATGTTCTGATTTCAAAATATATATCGATAATAATAATTAAATAAATAGTGACACCGGTTTCGTCAAAAAGAGTTGGGCGTACATTGTTCTCTATTCACCCCTTTTATTCAACCTTGGCATTATTCATTTAGGCAAGTTGTCAGAAATGGAATGGAGCTATTCTGATATCTTTTTGTCCTGGCATTGATAGATTTGTACGTTCGGCTGGTCCTGAGCTGCTTGGAATGAGTTGTGTCGTTGAGAGGGAACACATTCGAGTATATATGGGAACGTACACATGCTTCGGCAAACTTTGTACATAGGTCATGCCTTCTTTCTTCTAATGTTTCTATTGAAGCTTCTTTGAGAGCAGTTGTGTAAGTGAGTTCAGCTCCAAGTACAATCCTCATCGCCCTCTTTTGGATTTTTTCGAGTGC
Source organism: Strongylocentrotus purpuratus (assembly GCF_000002235.5). Classification (NCBI taxonomy): domain Eukaryota; kingdom Metazoa; phylum Echinodermata; class Echinoidea; order Camarodonta; family Strongylocentrotidae; genus Strongylocentrotus; species Strongylocentrotus purpuratus. The sequence continues at coordinate 35,106,092 of NW_022145615.1, forward strand.
ACTAGTCTGCAGCTTTGTGAGTCCAGGGTGCCACACCGGTGCTGCGTATTCCAGAGCTGGCCGGACGTAGGACTTGTATACGGCAACTAGATCTTCTCGTGGGATTCGAAATCTCTTCAGTCTGCTCAGTATATGTACCCGTTTCTTGCTCTTCGACATCATTTCTTTGACTTGTTTGTCCCATTTTAGGTCACCTTGAACCCAGACACCGAGGATTTTCGTTTCATTGACCACCTCCAAAACATTCGGGTCTAGAGATATGTCTGGGGGTGCTGGTTTGGTTCTCTTGAAGCAAAACTGCAGTTGTTTACATTTAGCTGCATTTAGTTTCAAGTAGTTTTGGTCAGCCCATTGCACCAGGTCGTTGACAGCTTCCTGCAGGTGAGAAGGCTCATTGACGGTCTTGGTCTCGCCGATACTAAGATCGTCTACATACTTCCATGTATGCAACTCTGTCGACTCCAGTGCGTCATTGATGACTGCTAGAAAGGCTAGGGCCTGAGAGAGGAGTTGAAAATGTCTGTCATGGGTATGCTGATCTCGCAAGCAAATTCCTTGAGAACTCTGTTTGGCAAGTCATCAGGGCCAATGGCTTTCTTAATGTTGATCCTGTTCAGCTCCCAATACATCTCCCACACTTTGACCTGTGGAGGCTCTAGAGAAGGAAGATATGTCGGAAGGTCGGAAGTACTTAGAGGCAGTCGACCCTGTGATGTAGATGAAAATTCCTGGTTAATGGCATTAGCTATTTCCTCATCACTGGCTTCAGGGAGCGTTGGCACAGATATAGGAGAGCGTTCTTTGATCTTATTGGCGAGGAGCTGAATGCCACTATGCCACTTCGAGGGGTCTGAAGATCTTAGCCCTGCTAAGGAGTTGTCATAGAAGTTCTCCTGAGCCTGTTTGATTTGGTTGCTGGCCAATTTCTTGTAGCGCTTCCATTCGGTTAAGGAACCTTGGGCAAACGCTTCCTGACGCATCTTGATGGTTTCTTTCACTCGTGCGGTCATCCAAGGCTTGTCAGCACTGTGCAGTTTGACTGATCTACTATTAACTATTGATAAAAAAATAGTTTTAAAATTTGCCCATGCCATATTTACTTCGTTACATTCTGTTATTTTAGACCAATCGGCTAGAGATAAATTTAAATTGAAATCATCTACATTATAACTTTTCATTCTTCTAATGGATATAGTTTTGTGGTGCCCAAACACGGGCCTAATAAGCTTCCTTGAGCAATAAGTTAGTGAATGATCACTTATGCCAAGGTCAATAACGCCACTTTGACATATATGCTCTTCCTTACTACATAATACGTGATCTATTAATGAGGAAGTCGTCTGTGATGTACGAGTGGGCAGATTTATAAGTTGGTTCAAACCATTTAAATTCAATATATTTTCATATTTTCTGGATAATGGAGACTTTCGCAAAAGGCAAATATTTATGTCACCTAAAACTATGACCTCATCGTCTTTTGTTAATTTATCAAAAGTTTCGGAGAGTCTTTCAATAAAAGTATGATCTTTAGGGGGTCTGTAGTAGACGCCAAATGTAATTGGTTTGGTTCGTGGTAAAAGGACATCGACCCACAATGATTCAACGTTTTCATATTAAAGTACAAGCCCTACTTTTTCATTTTGAGTTTAAATCAAAATGATAATAATCTATGATAAATCTTAAAACTGAGGTGAAAATTCGTCCCCATCCTTTTGCAGTGTGAAGAAAGCTTATTTTGTATTATCTTGTTTCAGAGATCATGTTGCATGTTTTTGCTGGTTCTCCTAAAAAGATGTTTAACACGAAAAGAATCAACTACCCACAATGAGCACACTGTTTAATATCGTTTTTGTTAACCGCTGGCAGGGACTTAGCCTTTGCTTATACCGAATTATATTTCCGGTATCATTTTATAGAATATATCGTTGTCTTCGTCTCGGAATTACTGTTAATACGAATAAATCAAATCAAATTGTACTTTGTTGTGTTCAAAGAGTTCGACCCATGTCATTTAACCTGATCAGTGTTTGTGCTCAAAGTGTATAGCAAGATGGCAGGGACTTAGCCTTTGCTTATACCGAATTATATTTCCGGTATCATTTTATAGAATATATCGTTGTCTTCGTCTCGGAATTACTGTTAATACGAATAAATCAAATCAAATTGTACTTTGTTGTGTTCAAAGAGTTCGACCCATGTCATTTAACCTGATCAGTGTTTGTGCTCAAAGTGTATAGCAAGATGATCCGCCACATCTTTACTCTGAACTTTATACTTTGGACAAAAATAATGGGTTAAGGTAGTGATCGGGTTTAAGGTTAGGGTATCTGTTAAGATAAGGTTACAGACCTATAGGCCCGAATTCACAAAGGAGGTTTGTCGACAAACCTTGGTTTTTGTACGTCATATGACGCGTTTTACGCGGTTTTTTACAAACTTGGTTTGTAAAAACGCGTCGAAACGCGTCGTATAACGTACGGAAACCGACAAACCTCCTTTGTGAATTCGGGCCATAGTGTTCGGCAGTGGCGTACGCAGGATTTTAAAATCGGTCCCCCAAAAATCGCAGCGACTCAGGGGGGGGGGGGGGGGGGGGGGGGGGGGGGGGAAGGGTGGACACTTTTTTTTTTGGTCTCGAATTTAGTAAATTTGACAATTTGTTCCGTGGGGGGGGGGGGTCACCTTTTTTAGGTCAGCCATTGGCATAATGTTTTTTTTTAAATAATAATAATTTTTTTTTTATTAAAAAAAAAAAAAAAAAAATTAAAGGGGGGGGGGGGTTTCAGAAAAAACATACACATTAAAAAAAACTCAAGGGGGAGGGGGGGGGGAGGGGTTAACCCCAAACCCCAACTCTGCTCACGCGCCTGGTATTCGGTCGATTTTAAAATCATTTGTCGTACAATCTCTTGGAAAATGTTGTCCATGTGCTTTCCATATTTGAAATACTTGGTATAATTTAATTTTATTTGTTACCATCACAACAATGATTGAGTGAATTCTCGTCAGCAAAAAAGAGTGATATTAGGACGAAATTAATTCGAAACGAAGAACAAAATTGAAGTTTATCCTGATAAGAACAAATTTTTAAATAATGGATCGTTCCTCCTGTTTTCTTCGTTTTACTTATACAATCCTTTCGTTTCTCAACACTATACCATCAAATGCAAATTGCTTAGAACTTCACATCTCTCATGATCTTCAAACACATATCTCGGAAAATATAACAACGAGAAGACCATGAATATAATTTCTTCAATTATGTTAATTTTCTCTATTAATATTTCTGTGTATAATAATGCTATCATATGTTGACCTTATTTCATTGTTACTTGTTCATTTAATATATCAAATATTTCCCAATATCATGTTTTAACAAATCATTTATTAGGAAAGTAATGTGTTTGACAAGAAAAAAGGTGCATCAAATCTTTTGGATTACTTACATGCAGTTAAGTTTAAGACTTCTTAGCGATTAAATATAAGAGTAAAGTATGTAACAAACTAAAGCAAAAGCTACTTTTAGTTATATAATATACACAACAACAAAAAACATTTGTATCTCGCCTATTAACGTGTTGTATATTCTGATACTGATGGGATAAAATTCATTGAAGTATTTAATTCAACATTTCTATTGATTTCTTTTCGAGGGAATACAGTGGTATCATCTCATCCTACATGAAAGAATTACTGGATCCACAAAAAATCTTGTGCTCAACCGTATCTCTTTCTCTTTCAACAAGAATCGGCTGAGCTAGACTAGGATGAAAACTGGGAATTTTCGAGATGGAATAGAAAACCTCTACCCCATCAGTAACAGTCACCTTTTGCATGACGATTAAGGCCTGATATAATGCAATATTATGAAAAAAGGAACACCGTTTTTTTATATAAAAGACGCTGGTATTTTTAAAAATGATGTTCGTTTACTATAAATGACGGAATTAAAATTGTTTTAAAGAAGAAGAAAGAAATACATACATTGACATCGTTCTGCTTGACGGTACGATTCAACTTTTAAGGCTATGGTAAAAAAATTCCATCCACAGTATTTAGGCCATTATGATTTTTGAATAGCTGAAAAATTATTCAATAAATATCTTTCTATCCCTTAATGAGAATCCGTTTGGATGTAACCTCAAATAATTGATGTTTTTTATCAAGCATGTAGAGAAAGATTCAGGCATAATTTGAAGTCCATGTTTTTTTTTTTCTTCTGAGAAGAGTTGAGAATGTGTATTATAAACCATACACACATGGACTATATATATTGAACTACCCCTGCATGGTCACTCCGTATGTCATAATGATAAAATAATTTCGTGATATAATCTTTAAAAGTGCATTTTATCAAATCTATAAAGACATAATTACATTCTAAACGCAAAACATCTCCGTAATAATATAATATACAATTAAGTAAAACGTAAAGTCTTTCAACAATTCAGCTCTCTTTTGTGCCAACATTTCTAAAACATATGAAAAGAAACTGCTTTATAAACTCATGCTTTTCATACCTTTTAGCAACGAAACTCAAACTGCGTTGAATATATACAATACTTCATAACATTAAGTATACACCCTTTACAAATGTAAATAATTCAGGATAAAAAACTTTGTATAAATCTATAAAGACATAATTACAGTCTAAACGTAATACACCTCCGAAGTATTATAATATATAATTAATTTAAACGGTAAGTCTTTCAACAATTCAGCTCTATTTTGTACTAACATTTCTAACCCTAATGAAAAAAAATTCATAACTTTTGCAACGATAACTAAAACTCTGCTGAGTATAAACAGTATCACATAACATTGAGTATAGACCCTTTACAAATACATATTTAATTCAGGATACACTTTGTAAGCAGCTCTACGACGTACCTTTCACTCCTGACAAAAATCACTCTCAGATACTACGCGTATTTTCGTCGTCATGATCATGATCGTCTTCGTTATCATCATTGATAATTGTTATTATTATTTGTATCATTATTATTATCATCATCGTTATTGTTATTATTATTACTATTATATCATTATTATTACCATCATCATTATCGTTATTATTTTGTTATCATCATCACCGTCATCACCATCATCATCGTCATCATTACCGTCATTATACATTATAAAGCGATTTATTAAACTCTCATACAAAGGTTTTATAGTATTTTTAACCAATGATAGAAACATCCTCGGAATGTGCATATTAAACATTACCTGTACAATCTATTTCAAAATATAGCTCAAACACTGATACAAATGTAAAAATATAGTACTTCAAATTTACCAAGGTTGATAGTTTCTTTTGATGTTGCAAACTCCCTATGAAAAACAAAATTCTTCCAGATAAGGATGTTCCATCAGACAAGGAGAAAATAAAGAAATAAAAAGAAATGAAAAGGATGAGCATTAAGATGTGGCCTAACGGATGTGTAATAATAATAATAATATTCAGCTTTTATATAGCGCTTGATACATCTCGGACATCTGTAAGCGCTTTACAGATGTACTATTACCCCGGTCATTGGATTCAGTGCTTGCCCGCACACACTATATGCACAATCTCCGCTCCCTGGGGAGCATTCCAGCCAGGCGTGACTTGACGTTCAAAAACTGTTTGACCAACAATGACGGTCGCATCCTACCGGGTACCCATTTTAACACATAGGTGTATCGGAAGCTCATTCAATACAGTTGGTGCATCAACTGTATATGTGTTTATTAGGTAAGTGAGGTGCATCAAACATAATACGTGGGAGCAAACAGAAGATTTAAGATGGCGCGAAATTGGGTTTTTTAATACAGAGATAAAATGTTGGTAGCATGAAGGCAATAATTCTGATTTGCAAACTACCAGAAGTAAAACTTATTTTTGTATTTAGATTATTATTGTCATTATTATTGTTATTTTATATATATATATTAAAACATTAAACATCAAAATAAAGAGAAAACAAATCTGCCTCTTGCATTTAAGAATAGTTTGCGTACCTTTAAGAATAATACTTGGGGGATTCTACAGACTGGGGGGAAATAGCCGGGGTAAACAAAAACAATGTCGGGAGAATGATATTTGTAACCCTCTTATATACACTGATAAGACGATGAATATGATGCATGCTGACATCATAATAACAATACAATGAATTTCCTCCTCAATAAGTATTTCGAAACACAAATTATTCCATTGTAGGACATTTATAATAATATTGATAACAATAGAAGCATTCTTATATGTTGCAATAAACCTTAAAAAGGTTTCAAAGCGCTTAAGAAAAATTAGAAACGTATAAACTTTGATATAAATTTAGAGATTAAAATACATATTTGGAATTATTCTGTTCATATCAATATAATTCTTAACTGACTGACTGTAAACACATCCATTGCCTATACAAAAAAAAGTGCTTTTTGTTTGTGCATGGCTGACAGAGGGGCATTATCACGTTTACATGCCATATAGCATGCTTCTGGTAACTCACTTCTACGTTTGGTTTTATTTAATTTCATCACATTTCCCAATTCTCGTTGGTCATCGTTTCATGGACAATTCTACCTTATTCTAAGCAAGGTTAAGATCTTGATAAGAGCTTTCTTGATGGGTTAAGTCTAGATCTTGGTAGGTATTTGTACTGTCTGGTGGAGGTGTTCCAGGATTCACTTCAAGGTAATCATTATCTTCAGGAAACTGGTTAAGATCTTGATAAGAGCTTTCTTGATGGGTTAAGTCTAGATCTTGGTAGGTATTTGCACCGTCTGGTGGAGGTACTCCAGGATTCACTTCAAGGTATTCATGTTCTTCAGGAAACTGGGACTGACCTGTCTCTGGGTTACGAGCTCCGGGGGACAGTGAAGGGTTAACTGGTGCTTGAGATTGAGACGAATATCCTGGAGGAAGCACTGTCACTGTGGATGGTGCGGTAGCAGGTGGGGGCAGATATGAGATAGGGGTTCCCTGGGTCACAGCAGAAGGACTGGCAGTATATTGATTGGTGGTTGTAGATCCATTGTTGATAGTGGTGAGTTCTGTACCATGCGACGCGATGTGTGTAGGAATCGGCTTGGTATTACAAACTCGACAGACCACCACAATACCGATGACGAGTAGCAAGAATAAAGATATCCCGACGAATGACATTGTTCCAATAACACGTGGTGATGTTATTGGGCCTGTTAACAATGACAAAATAGTAATAGAGAATTTGACTTTTGATCTAAATACGACATTATTTACCTTTACAATTTTCTGCCGTTTTAGCCGCTGAGATCATAAGTTTAAACCTCAACATAATTGTATCACCAATACAGAAAAAATTGTCATGATAGTATGTTTGAAGGTACTATTCAGCTTTTAAAAGTGCATTTTTGAAGAACTCAGTCGGAAAGATAATGGGAAGTTATCTGGGTGGGGATACTATCGGAATGAAATTGTCATTATTGTATTATTATTATTATGATTTATACCTGTATGTAAGAGTAGAAAAGAGATAGGAGATAGTGATAACTATATCCGTCGGATCTCTCATCCGATGGATCCCCTCGAAGTGGTATCTATGACTTGGGATAATTTTATCTTTATTGAAACTAAATAATAATGTTTCCTTTTAAAATGCTGATAACTCTTAAAAATGCCAGGAATGTCATTTCCGTACATTCTCAGACAAACCAGGCCTACAATGACCATGAAATAATATCAAATGGCACGTTTACTAGTACATTCTGGCAACTTTCTCTACAAATTGTGCTTAATACCACGTTTAAGGGCTCAAAACTTCTCAAAATGAAAGCAACACGTAGAATAACATTAACACTAAAAGGCCGGGCTATTTGAGGTCTGAGTACGGCCGGGGGGGGGGGGCATTATGATTATCATTTTGATTTAAACTCAAAATGAAAAAGTAGGGCTTGTACTTTAATATGAATACTGTAGTCTCGTAGTCTTTATCATCTAGATGGAACTAGGCCTTAGTCATGAGCAAAAATCACATATCATACTCTTTTTCAGTTTCCATTTATAGTAGTTTTTTTAGGAAAAATGACGTTTCCTTAGGTTTTGTACACAAATCATGAAAATGTGCGATTTTCGGGCTGACATGCAAAGACAAAAGGTCACGTGACCTTGTAACCGTAGGTCCGATTTTCAAAAAAAATCTTTAAAAAGTTGCGCAAGACTCGGTAAAAAAAAAGTCAGCAAGCTGCGGGGCGCCATCCATATGCGTTCCCGAACAATCAGAAAAATAGTGTAGGGTGGGGGGGCATGATGCCCCCTCCCCGGGCCTTATTAGGGTTAAATCAAACAAGAAACAATCCATTCAACATCTGCAACACTCACGAAACAGTCAAGTAAATTGCAAAAAACCTAGTAAGGTGTTTGCGGCCAATTTCACACTTTTTTCATTCAAGTTCATATTCCGGGCATTTGAATTTGTGCAGCGTTGAATCAGATTTCAAATTCGAAATCCGTTATTCAAATTCACTATCCGTGCAATCAATTGTTAAATCGGGCCATTCAAATGTTAACTAAGCCCCTTTCACACCGGAGCTGCGTAGAGTTTGTAGTGTGGCGTACCGAGTACGTCGTAATTAGGCTACGTATTTATGAAAAACATGTTGCTTTCTCATAGTCACTGCGTAGATTATGCGTAGGCTGGCGTACGATCGCGTATAGTTACGTAAATATATAGGCACCGCGTACCTTCGAAACTCTCCAAAGAAGAAGCGTTGGACACATGTCCCCTCTCTTGCTTGCCTCGTGTTTGGAAGAGATACGTAGATGACACCTTCATCATAGTTCCCATCTCTGAAACAGATAAGCTGCTTAAACACATGAATAGCCTTGAACCAACCATCCAGTTCACATCAGAGATAGAGTGTGAAGGGAAGATAGCATTCTTAGACACTCTAGTTCATAGACACGACAACCATAGGCTCTCCACCTCAGTCTATAGGAAGCCTACCCACACAGACCAGTACATAGCGTTTGACTCTCACCATCCCATATCGGTGAAGAGAGGTCTAGTGAAATGTCTATTTGACAGAGCTTCACGCATTGTGACAAGTCCACACCAGCCATGCAAAGAACGGACCCGTGTTCGCAGTGCCCTGAGTCTCAACGGTTACCCACGCCGTTTTATACACAATACCAAGAATAGATCGTCAGAACCCAGGGATCAGAAGGTATACAAGACTTTTACAGTCTTGCCGTACATTGATGGGGTCTCCCAACAACTCAATCGCCGCCTAGAGAGCCATGGCATTCGAACGGTTTTCAGATCAGATACCACCCTACGTCAACAACTTACACGCCCCAAGGATCCAATTCCTCCACATAGACGGGACGGCATTGTGTACAACATCCCTTGTAAAGGATGTGATAGATCCTACATCGGTGAAACTGCCCGTCCGATAAAAGAAAGAATCACTGAGCATAAGAGGGACGTCAGACTCCGTCGAACTGACAACTCAGCCGTAGCCGAACATGCTTGGGATAACCAGCATCAACCAGACTGGGACGGGGTTCAGTGCCTTTCCCAGGAACGGCATTGGTATACACGGAGGGTAAAAGAAGCTATCAATATCCGTCTCAATCCTAATAATTTCAACAGAGACAACGGGATCGATATCCCCGAATTTTGGATGCGGACGATACGACGCCATGACACTCGCCGTCCTGCCAGCCAACAACGGTCGATTCCATTCAGCAGACGGCCCGAGCCAGCGGCCCGTTGATTGGTTGAGTACCGTATGCGTCGGCCAATAGGCCTGGTGCATCAGCCGAACCAGCGGCCTCGATCACCGTGTGCGTCGACCAATAGGCATTGGGCGTTATTGTTCCAATTATCGATCGAATTATAGACCGCTCCGCCGGTCCTCCCGTAAAGTATAAAAGACCCTTGCTTACAATAGTTAGATCCGATTCAATACCAATCCTTAAGGATATGTGCAGGTGCCCTACCGTTAACTTCACTAGCGTCTCTCCAAGTAGAAATGGGAGAAGCCCCATTAGATCTTAGGAGACAACAACTAGCCCTAAAATATAAGCACAGCATAGAACAACAACCTAAGCATCCAGTTTTTCCAAGTTTACAACCTTGTTGGCAGTATCAGTATATGAAAGGAAAACAGTGCAACAAACCGTTTGGTTATCGAACAGAAAACTCTAACAAACACCTTTCTGTAGAAAAATTAAAACCCCTAAACTTCCCCCCATGGTTACTAACGGAGCCTGTTATATCAATTGAATTGGCTAGTCAGATAAACAAATCTGATAATCCACTGCTTTTGCAACAGAGAAGTTTAGAGATAATAAACACAAAATGGTTTAGCCAACTTCACATATTCACAGATGGGTCCAAACTCCCTAAAGAAGGACGTTGTTCTGCAGCTTTCTATGTTCCTTACTTCGCGTGTAAACAATCAAAGAGATTGTCTGACGGAACATCCTCATATAGAGCTGAGCTGGCGGGGATAATGCTGGCCCTCAATTGGTTACACCAGTTAGATACTTTATATGTAGGATCAGTTATATTCAGCGACTCATTAAGTGACTTAGTAGCAATAAAGAACAAAAAAGAAGAGAATTTTATTTCAGAAATACTTGTAAGCTTATCCCACCTTAAATTAAAAAATATAAATGTTAGCTTTGAATGGATTCCCTCCCACTGTGGAATAACAGGAAATGAATGTGCGGATTTTCATGCCAAGGCAGCCCTCAGCAAACACATTGAAATAACAAACAGCCTTAATATCTCAGAAGTGAACAGCATTTTAGAGAGGCATTTTACCGAGCTGTGGCAATTAAGATGGCAGGTTTCTCCAAATACACACTACAAAACAATCCAAAAATCGGTTTCACAAACCTTCAATTGAAAACTAGAGCGAGCAAAAGAAAAGATAATACGTCGTTTACGACTTGGACACATCGGTCTTAACGCGGATCTAGGCCGAATGGGAATACATCCAACTGGACACTGTAACTCGTGTCGAGAAGTAGAAACCACTGAACACTTTATAGCAAAGTGCCCGAAATATTTAATTGAAAGATCCATGCTACTCGCTGAAACAGATTGTATAAATCCCGACGATATTTTAAGGCTCTTAAATTCATCAGAAGCTAACATTCAAAACGCTTTATACCGTTTTGTTGTAAGAACGAAACGTTTCAATTAACCCAAAATAATCGAGCTTTTTTTTTTTTTTTTGCACCACCACTCACAAAAGCCCACATTTTGTTTGGTTCCCCTAAACATTTTAATTATCCAACGCAACATGTATTATAAACACCACTCTATCACAAAATTGTTTTTCTTTTAATCGAAGGTTTATTAAAGTCTGCGAAGTCGCTCAAAGCCAATTTCCCGGAAAAGTACCCTCTTGATTTTAAAATTGTTGATCAATTCCTTTCTTCTTTCGAGTTTCCAGATTATTAATGATTTCCCAAAGGGAGCCCCCTGTCTACACCCGAGAGACAGGACGGTGTCTGGACGGTGTCTTAGAACGGACAGGACTACGCGATAACCTACAGGATACAAAAATCTACATTTTGTCGTATTTTTATTTTTTATTTTTTTCTTCATCTATTTTCTCTTTCATTTCATTTTAAGGGGGAAAAGAAGGAAAAAAAAGAAAAAAGAGAGAAGCCTATATTTAATGTTTATTTTTGATACTCTAATTAAAAAAAAAAAAGAAAGAAAGAAATTAATATTAAAAAGAAAGGCGTTGGTGATAATAGTCAGGTCTTGACTGATTGCCATTACAACAAAAAACAACAACAACTAGTTTTTATCACCTGACGAAGTATCGCAGTAGCATACGAAACGTCGTGATCTTTTAGATTCCTTATTGACCACATTGCGAGACAAACGAATATCACTAGCGATATTATTTTCGATATTATCTTTGTTCATGCTCATTTGTAAACTCTCTCGGCTGTAAAAAGTTAAACACGTGAATATAGAACTTGCCATATTACTCATAATTGTATAGTGTCATATCACTGGATGACAAAATGATACCCGGTTACTTTTTCCCTTTCAACTCCTCAAATATTGTAGAAATATCAAACTTCTCGTGGCATGTTCAAAATATATAAATGCATATACCAAGATCTAAGATGAGAAAATTTCAAAAGTTTTGTTTATTTTTGTGGTGGACTCAGTGTTATGTCAGAGTATTGTGAAATTGTGTATGCTGATCTGACTGGTATTCAGCTTATCATATCTGATTAGGCCTACAAAACAAGAGATTCAAAATATATATAAAGTAAAATTGGGGGCAGGTAAATTAGTAAAGGGGAAAAAAGTTGACGGAGAGAGATTGGAGAGAGACAGAGAGTGATAGAAAAAGAGAGAATGGGGAGAGGGCGACATAGGAGAGAGAGAGAGAGAGAGGAACACAAATACATAAGTGGTATATATATATATATACATCATTCAAACGAACAATTTCGTTGAAATTTTTTTTTTTTATTACAGTTTGTGGAAATGCATCTCAAAGTAATTAAATTTAAAAAAAAATTGAGGGAAAATGCATTTCCGCAGTACTATAGCAGACTCTCTCTCTCTCTCTATCTCTCTCTAAGTGCCATATCGTGCGATCATGCTGTTCCACAACCCTCGGCTCCTAGCCTTCTGTATTGGTACTACTTCCAGTTCTTTCACTCCTCTCTCTTCCAACAATTTCTGCAGACTGTCCATTCAAAGTATCCTCCTTCTTTCCCTACTCCTTCTTCCCACATTTTTCCCTGTCAAAGCAAGATTCTCTAGGCCTCTTTACGTGTAACGTGACCAATGAACTTCAACTGCCTAATCAACATCTCACGTATCATTTTCCTTTGCACTCGAGCTCGTGTAAGAACTTCCTCATTACTAACTTTGTCAGTCCAGGGGATTTTCATTATTCTTCTTAAAAATCACATTTCGCAACTTTCCAAACGCTTTTTAGTAACAGAGGCTAAAGTCCATGTTTCACTACCATTCAAAAGTACTGGGTAGATGTAACAATTCAATACTCTTATTCTGGTCCTCATACTCATTGTTCGATTTGTCAGAGTTTTGCCTAACTGTGAAAATGCAGATTTAGCGAGAGCTATCCTTCTCTTGATCTCTGTCTCACATCTGGCATCCTCGGTAATCATGCTGCCGAGGTAGTTAAATGACGAGACTTGTTTAATAATCTGTTCTTTCAGTTTCAAGTTACATTTTGGACTGTTCTTCTTGGATACCACCAAGCACTATAGCAGACATCACCTCCGAATCACCAGTTTTTATTTTCTAAAACTCTATCAGTATTTCCAATTATTTAGAACATGTATACATATATTGAGAGAAAGGTTTAGTACGGGATATTCATGTATATATATACACAGAGGCGGCTCCTTTAACTTTGCAAAAGTGCCCCTTTTTACATAGGAAAAGTGCCCTTTTTACTTTGACAAGTGTCCCTATCACCTAGTAAAAGTGCCCTTCCCCTCTTTACCTCTGATAAGTGCCCCTTTTATTTTGACACGTGCCCATTTTTCTTCGACAAGTTTTCACTTTCCTTTGCAATAAGTGTCCAATTTCCATTCTCATAAGTGCCCTTTTTAATCTCTAGTAAGTGCCCCTTTTCACCTCTGATAATTGCCCTATCCAAATCTGAGAGGTGCCCCTTTTACTTTGACAAGTGCCCCCTTCCTTTTGTAAGAAGTGACCCTTCCCCTTTTAATAACTATCCCGTTATCATAAAATGCCCCTTTTAACCTATGAAAAGTGTCCCTTCTCATTCTCATAAGTGCCCCTTCCCCTCCTGATAAGTGCTCTTTTCATCTCTGATGAATGCCCCTTTTCACCTCTAAGAACTGTCCCTTTTATTTTGACACGTGCCCCTTTTCCTGTCTAACATGTGCTCTTTTTCCTTCTTATAAGTGCTTCTTCCCCTTCTCATAAATTACCTCTTGTCATCTCTGATAAGTGCCCCGTTTATTTTAACATGTGCCTCTTTTTCTTTTTGATAAGAACCACTTCCACCTTCTCATAAAAGCCCCCATTCACCTCCTATAATTTCAATGAAGAGGGTATAATACTGCTGAGGACCTATAGCCTTCCCGATCGTAATCACCTAGTCAGGAACGAGCCACACTGTTTATAGCAAACCAAACCAATATACAAGTTGATTCACTAATCATATTTCATATTATTGTTCTTGTTTGCTAGATTGCTTGCTGTTTACTAGCACTTCAAATAAAGAGATACAACAATTTTCTAATTAATAGCACACTATATATGTATACATATATTATATGCATGAGGAAAAAGGCAAAAGGTTGATATACTCAACTAAAAAAGAAAGTATACTTCTTCGGATTATCATAATGATAGTGGGTTCTTGTATAGCACTCGTGTCTGTCAAACTTGATACTCCTGGAGCTCAGGGGCGTAGACAACGGGGGGGGGGGGGGATGAGGGGGATGCATCCCCCCACCTCACAAGGTGGGGGGATGGCATTTACAATCATCCCCCCAGGTTTTGGGGAATGATATTTGCTTACTTAATAAGTCATAATGATGATAATAATAGTAATAATAATAATGATAACAATTATAATAATAATAATAATAATAATAATTATGATGATGATAATAATAATCCTCATCATTATTGTAATTGTGTTTATTGTTATTAGCCGCATTCACACGGTGAAAGCCAATTCAGACGGTAAAAAAAAAGAATATCTTACAAGTATTTTTTGGTTATCTTGTGGTTTGGAAACCACAAGATAACCACAAGATTAAACAGGCGCGGATCTACGGGGGGGGGGGTTTAGGGGGTTTAAACCCCCCCCCCCCCTTGGGCGGCCCAAAAAACAAACAAAACAAAAAAAAGGAAAAAAAAAAAGAAAAAAAAAGAAAAAAAGAAAAAAAAGAACGCACAATGGAGAGAAACCCTTTCAAGTGCAAATATTGTGAGAAGATATTCAACTCATCTGGTAACTTAACCAAACGCAAGATAACTCTGGATATAACTGTGTATTTAACTGTTACTTGATTTAAAAAGACGTTATCATGCACTGCTTTTTATGGTCTCCATTGTGTTAATAGATGCCAGGAAAACATCACTTAATTACGGGGTTCAAATAAACACCCCCCAAAAAATCGGCTCGCCGCTTCGCGGGTCGTGGACGATGCTCCGCATCGTCATTATTGGTCGACCCCCCCCTTTATAGCAAAAAGCTAGATCCGGCCCTGAGTCATCCCCCCCGGTGTACGAACCTGTCTACGCCACTGGAGCTCCACAATTATTACCCCATATAACCTATAATGATAGCTTTTAATAACAATACAAACTTAGAACACTTACCACAGCGTACACCAGCGTCTTCATGATGAGAACAGTCAGTGTTATACCACCCATTGGATGAGCAGGCTGTCAGGGAGTACTCGTAACCATAACAATTAACCTCATCCAGAAGAATACGACCAGTCCCTCGTCCGTAAATACCGGTACTTGTCCAGGCAACTGCAGAGTATGTTGACAATCCAAGTTGTCTACAAACAACCTCAGCATCATTATCGTCCCACGAATCATCACAAACGGTACCCCATTCACCGTTATAGTAGATTTCTACTCGACCCTCATCTGCAGATGCGCCACCAACAAGACGGATGGAAGTACTTGGGAAGAAAGAAGTTGATGTTGTTGTTCCATCACCTATAAAAGGGGATTACAAATAAAGCAATGCATTACACCATGCTCTATCCATTTTTTCTCGACGAAATGTTGGTGTAACGTTTCATTTCTCATATAGGTCAATACATTTTATAAGATGGGAAGAAGAATCCCTGCAATCTGATTGGTCAATTACCATGTAATTTTTTTTAAACTGGATGCACGCGATACTCGTTCAAATGCAGACTTTCACATCCCATATGCAAGAACTTCAGTTTCTCAAAAGACAATTTACTATGCAGGTCCCAAACTATGGAATGCATTGCCACCTTATCTAAAATCTGCATGCTCTCTGAATGTTTTCAAGAGACAATACAAAGAAAGGCTTTTACAATCTTATCCACATTGAGTCACCTGTTGTTTGTTGTTTATGTCAATGTTAATTGTTATATCCCTGGTTTGTATGGGTTTTTTTCTTTTTATAATTGTTATTTCTATTTTCTATTTTGTATGTACTATTATTCTGCTTGGGTCTAATTTCATCCTATGTATTAACTTTACTTCTCATCTTGCCTTTCTCTCCTTCAATTTTCCTTCCTCTTCCCCTCTCTCTCTCTCTATATCTATCTCCCTCTCTTGTTTCTCTCTGACCCAGCTGTAGCTGTATATGTATTCTCTCCCTCCTGTTGTTGTACATGCAACAGTATACAATGCAATTTATTTTATTCTAAGGGGTCGAATTCACAAGATCTTTGAGTAGATCTTTAATCTGTCCCCACTCAATTTATGTTATTTGTGTTGTCATCTACTGATTTTGCTATGTCCATCTTTTTATATTTGTTATACATGTATGCGTTTATTCGCAATTCTATGTGTCTGTTTTTTTGTATTGAGTGAATACATTATTTTTTGTTTTGTAATATTCTTTATTGTTTTCACTCAATAAATAATATTAATTCATACAAATTGTAATATATAACATATTGAAACCAATTACAGAGTACAAAATACAGTAATCTCAATTATATTGAATGAATTAATATTGTTATAACCCCCCCCCCCTCTATATTTTGTTCTGTAGTACTAGTATCCCTATTACATATTATAATTTATAACATATTGGAACAAAGTACAGACTACAATCAACTTAGTTATATCGAATGAATGAAGTTTGTTATATCCCCTACCCCCGTTAAAAACAAAACCAACAACAACAAACACAAAACAAAAACAGAAAAAAAAAAAAAAAAAAAAACGATACAAGAAGACGTGGGCAGTCTATGGCAGTCGAGACCGGTCAATCACACACAGCTGTGAACCGGGCAGGCCATCCCTTTCCTCATCCCTTGCATTTTCTTGCATATTATCCATGTTTACCTTGAGATGTTCCCATTTTTTATAGTGGAGCGTCAACGTATTTCGTTCAGTAGCACTCTTTCTTTCTTCCTGTTTACTTTTGAATATTTTCTCTCTTATTTCTTCAATACTTGGAGGCTTCTTTTTTTCCCTACTAATAAATATCAAATATTTAATTAATAAAACCACGTGATTAATCATTTGCCTATCTTCGGTTATTTCGTCTAATCCAATGTGAACTTCCTTCCAGCTCATATCTTTAAGGATTGGAATATCCAAACTATCACTACATTGATCCCATAATTTTCTCACCATTTCGCATTCAAAAAATATGTGCCTATATGTTTCCTCTTCTTTTCCACAAAATGAGCATTTATCACTTAATATGAATTGAAACCTGTATAAATAACGATTGACATAAACAATTTTATAAAGCAATTTGAATTGAAATTCTCTTAGTTTATTATCTAAAGGACTAATTCTTGGTCGGACAAAAACCTTTTCAATTTCTTTAACCGACAGATTGTATGATGAATGTAAATTCTGAAAACTGACAGGGACGTCTTGCATTTTTTGTATGCATGCCCTGTACAGATTTTTCGAACAAACCGATTCAAATTGGAATGTTTTTTTTTTGTGAACATAAATTCTATTTTTAGATCATGAAATGAAATTTGCCTCTTTGTTAATTCGATTTTCCATTCCTTAGGTATATTACCATAGATTTCTTTAAGCATTGATATTTCCTCTTCCTCTAGTCCCATACATCTGAAATAAGTTTCCGACTTTAATGTTCCTTTTCCATCTATAATATGGTACAATCTATAAGTATTTTTTAAGAAAAGATTTTCATTGAAGTATGTTCTTCCACTATTGTGTATAAACCTATTATTTAAAAAAATTTCATTCCCTTTGTGAGTTGTATCTTTTTTAATAAAATCATTCATATCTAACCAAATGTTTATTAAATCCCGATAGTATTTTGGTAATTGTATATCGATCTTGTTAGGTAAATAGTTACAGTAAAAAATAAGATTTCCTCCAAAAGGTCTCATTAAAAATTTGAAATACTTTTTCCATTTAACTCTCTGGTTTCCTGTTACAAGTCTTTTAATCCACATCACTTGTTGTACTTTCACAAAAAGTTGAAAGTTACACATTTTTAATCCTCCTTGCTTGTAATCAAAATACATCGTACTTTTTTAAATTTTGTCTTTACCTCGCCATAGAAAATTAAAACAGATCTCATCAATTTCTTTTATAACCCATTCAGGCACTGGAGTCAAAGAGCTTACATAAATTAGTTTTGAATATGCGTATGTTTTCAAAGTAAGATCTCTTTGTTTCCACCAATTTAACAATTTCTTTATTTTGCTTAATATTTCTTTGTAATTCATCTCTTCCGCCACATTGGGATCTAATCTAAAATATATACCGAGTATTTTTAAAATGTGTGCCTCCTTTCCAAAAGGATACACAGTCGCAGAGCCAACAGAAGATCCTAAGGGTAAAATGAATGTTTTATTTCCATTAATCTTTAGTCCTGATATTTTCCTAAAATTTTCCATGATTACCTCTATTCTATTAATCGAGTTTATGTCTCGTACAAAAATTGACATGTCATCTGCATATAAGATCATCTTTATTTCTGTTTCTCCAAAACAAATACCTTTTACCAACTTATCATTTCTAATGCAGTGAGCTAAGCATTCTATGCATAAAATAAATAAATATGGAGATAACGGATCTCCTTGTCTTACACCCCTTTGAACTTTAAAATATCGGGTTGATTTACCCCCATTAAAAACACAACTTTGAGCATTGGTAAGTAAAATTGTAACCCATTCACAAAACATTGGCCCAAACCCGAAAGAAATGAGCACTTTCTGAAGAAAACTATGTGAAATCGAGTCGAAAGCTTTTTCATAATCTATTGCCAATAGGTACCCTGGTTTGTTAAAACAAGAAGTATGAAAAATCATATCATTGATTAATCTGATTGCATCACCGATGTTTCTTTCTTTTAAATAACCTACTTGATCGACCGACACAATTTCATTCAAAACTTTTTTTTATTCTTTTAGAAAGTATTTTGGTAATAATCTTATAGTCTACGTTGAGTAAGGAGATAGGTCTATAATTACTAATGAATTTGGGGTCTTTACCATCCTTATGTATAAGCGTTATGATTGCTTGTTTTTGAGAAGGCGACAATTCCTTGAATTTCATGGTATCGTTAAATGCCTTAAGATTTAAGTCACCAACTACATGCCAGAATGTAATATAAAATTCTACATTTAATCCGTCATTTCCTGGGGATTTATTTAACTGCATTTCTTTTAAGATTTCAATACACTCTCCCTGGTTAATTTTTCCTTCACATAGCTTCCTCTGATTTTCTGTTAATTTGGGTAAGGTTTTGGGGAAAAAATTAATATTTTCGCATAATCCTTCTTCTGATTTAGCATACAGTTTAGAATAAAATCTTCTAATTTCTTGTATGATATCTTTTTCATCATCAGTTATATTTCCATCTACTTGTAATTCTTTAATAGCACTTTTTTTCTCTTTGAAATCTATTAGTTGCTTAAAATATGCCGTTTCTCTTTCTCCACTTTCAAACCATTGGGCTCGAGATCTGATTTTTACCCCTTCACTTTATTATATAACCGTAAAGACTTTTCAATTCCCTTCTTTTCTTTTCCAAATCGTTAATCAAAGAATTGTCATTCACCTTCGCTGGTATTTGTAATTCTTCCTCTAACTTTGAAATTTCTTTTTCCAAACCAACAATCTTATCCTTTCTTTCTTTGGCTTTTTTCTTACAGTATTTTCTTGTAAAACTTCGTATCTCCATTTTAACATAATCCCATAATATTCTATTATCTATTATCTCTTTGGATAGATTGAGTTTCAACCGTGTTATTTCTTCTTTCATACTTTTCACATAATCTGCATCGTTACATAAACTGTTATTAAATTTCCAATATCCTGCTTTTATTACAGGATTAGTAGAAGAATGTAGTTTAATAATCAGTTCTACTGCTGAGTGGTCCGGTGAAATTGAAGTTAATATTTTGCAGCTAAATACCATATCTTCTATGCTCTCCGAAATAACCCAGTAGTCCAATCTACTATGCATTTTAGGATTCTGTTGGTGATATGTAAATTGTTTCTTTAAATTATTTTTGACACGCCATATGTCTGTGGCATTATAGTCAATTAAAAACTTTTCAAATTCATAGCTAAGCTTAGACTGTTTTTTATTAACATTATGTCCACTTTAATCTAAATGTACATCTCTAACCATATTAAAATCCCCTCCAATAATGAGAGGTTTATTTTTGAATTCATCTTTTTCCAAAATATTTCTAACTTTGCCCAGAAACTCCAATTGTTCCAACTCTTTGCTCCCAACAGGGAAGTAAACATTTCCGAATATTACCTCCTTATTCTGCAGAAAACCAACTGCAAAAATGTATCTGCCATTTTCATCGATAACTGTGTGTCGTATCTTAATATTTACTCCACTATCAAATAGTATCATAACTCCTTTACCATGATTAGTACCGTGGCTGTATATACATTCGCCTTCCCACATCGAATTCCAAGTATTAACTATATCTTGTGTGCTAAAGGTTTCCTGTAAAAAAATAATATTCCCACCTTTTTCTTTGCACCATTTGAAAATGCTTCTTCTTTTATTTTTCTCCCGAATACCTTTTACATTATTTTAAGGATATCAAATTGCAGACGGAAATGTTAGTGTTACTCTTTCTATTTGAAGTGCATAGGGACATGCTATCCTGTAATGTGTTATAAAATGTGTTTAATACCTTCTTTATACAATCATTCCAATACCGGCTACATGCATGCGCTTCTTTAAACCTAATTGATTTGATTTGATTTGATATCGGCGATCGATACCACCGATATCCTTTTAAAAAAAATCTCATTTTTTTGTTTTTTTAATAATTTTATTTTTATATAATTTTTCTTTTTTTTAATGATTTTGTTGATAATTATTTGTTTTTCGTGTTTTTTGATAATTATAATGTGTTAAAAAAAAAAATCTATAATATTTTTTAAAGTTTGCACTGACAATTTTTATTTTTTATTTTTTTTTAAATTTCATGATAAGTTCAGAACCATGCGTCCGGTAAAAAAAATATCATGCTTCCGGTAATTACCAGACGCATGATTTTTTTCCATGCATCCGTTAAATCTGTAAAATAACAAAATTGTGCATTTTTGACAATTTTTGGGGCCCCATCTTATAAAACAGATGATGCACAGGTTTAATTCGTGGGTCGGTGGAATTGTGTGCACGCGGTACCTTTGAATTTGGTCTAAAACCATTCAAAGGTACCTTGCGCACACAATCCCTACCGACGCACTCAAACCTGTGCATAATGTGAGGGCTAATTACTATGACGTGGAACTAATCTTGAAAATTATGCTATTATAATACACAGAGGTATACGATGGTCCGTTGCGTAGGTGGATCAAATTACCAAGATGCAAGCATGATTTCGATATCTCGATTGTATACATGCCATGGTATAGGAACTTCTATATATAACTATGCTTATATCGGCATAGGCGTACAGAAACAATCTTGCATGCCGTGGGGCTAACCTCTCTTGGCCGAATATTAACTTCTTTGTTTTTCGTTCAGGAATGCTCAATTTCTGACACGTTTTTATCTTGACCGGATAATTTTGTTATGAAAATATACTAGAGGGATATCAAGATTACATATAGACCACATCACTGCCAAAATGCTGACCCTTTCCAAAACATTCGTTATGGTCGATTTTTTTTTCTGGCATCATAATAGCATGAAATAGCTAAAATCATAGAATCTATAGGAATAAGATCCGTAATATTGAATTATCTTAGAAAATACAAAAGGAAAAAAAAACGTTCATGCACAATCGAAATATGATGCAATTATTCATCATTGACTTAACAGGAAAATAAAACACTTTAATGAAAGTCAGTAATCACAACACGATGACAAATTAAGAGTCTTATTTAGCCATTGTAATGATTTTCTAAATACAATATTATGTCCATTTCCAGTGTAAATGGGAAAATCTATGTATGTTTATCTGCAGTAATGGAGAATGAATATCATTACGTAGCTATGGATATGAAATTATCAACATATTTTTTTATAAGTATTGTAAACGCAGACTAAAAGGTTTGTCTTTCAGAATAAGGAGGTGTGGTGGTATAGCGGTTTATTCACTTGACTCTTAATCAAAGGGTTGAAGGTTCGAATCCCAGCACTGACGTCCTTTAGCAAGACATTAATCCACATTTGCCAGTCTCCACCCAGGCGTTAAATGGGTGCCTGGTAGGATGCAAAACCATTGTAGTTTACCCAGCGCATTGCGAGCGTCTGTAAAATGGCTATTGGCTGGAATGCTTCACAGGGAGTGGATAATATTGCATACATTGTGTGCGGGCCAGCCTGAATCCGATGACAGGGGTATAGTTATAATACATCTGTAAAGCGCTTTGAAATATCATCGATGTATTAAGCGCTGTATAAACCCTGACTATTGGTATTGTTTTTATTACCTTTCTAGAGTGAGCGATATAGACGAATTTAGATAATTTTTACATGTTTGAAGGTGAAAAAAAGAAAGATGACTACACCCCTATCTTCACCCTAAACCAACTCGACAGCCTTGTCGCATGCACCCATTGGTTATCGTATCCATATGACGCCAGTGTTCCCTTCACGACTGGATATATGCTCTAGACCTATCACTGACGATATACAAGAATCCTCTCTACGATGAGGAATCTATTTTCTTTCTTTTTTATGTTAAAAAAACAACTTACCACACTCAACTCCTGCATCATTATCATGAGTACAGCTGTAGAAAGAAGACTCAATAAAGGAACATGCCGATAGACCTGATTCAGAGAAAAACGAGCAGTACACGTTAAAGATGCTACCCGATCCTGGCCCATAATAAGCATTATATCTAACAACTGCATTCCCAGAGTTGTATCCGAGTTGGCGACATACGATTTGAGCCTCATCATCACCCCAGTTGTAATCACACACTGTCACCCATTCATTATTATAGTAGATCTCCACTCGACCATTGTTGTATTGATCACCATCCGTAAGCCGTACGTCATATTGACTCTCTGTGTAGACAAAATAGGATATTTGATGCGACTTTAGATGACTGATATAAGTCAAATTAATATGTCATGGTGTATTCAGATGTAGATATGCAGTTATACAGTCAATATTAAAGACAAGTACGGTGGCATACCAGGGAGGTGAGAGAGGAATTGGCATAGTTGCTCTGTTCACTTGATCGTGCTTTCATTTAGGTTTCATCATCTGGAATTATAATGCGCTTCAGTATACATGATATCATTGCCTTTTCAAACTTAAAACTTGATGAACATTCCAACATTTGATTTGACTTCCTGAAATATATATCTCTATTGTTAGGTTAGTTAGATGAGACTCCCTGGGTTAATCTAGGGCAAGGAATATACAAAATAATAACAGATTCTAAATGATCAAGTATTGAAAGAAACTCCACAAGCTCGATTTCGGGATTAACCTTTCGAATTCTTTAAAGGATGAAATGCAAAAAAAGGTGATTATAATAATAATGGCGATGATGATAATAATACTCATAAATGTAACATACACAAAATTATTTAAAAAAAACAAAACAAGCTACGCATCCATTATTCTCTCATCTGTTTTCGAATTGTGTTCATTGGCACAAGAAATGCCAAGGCTTTTGCAGTTTGTCTATGTTACTTCCTTATACACCCATATTCGTAAGAAATGGACTGCAAATGTTAAACATGGCGGTCATCTTGTGTGAAGTACTATAAATGAAATATATGACGTAGCTGATACACGGACCATGAATGCATCTTGAATAAGTTGGGAATCTGTCAGGAGAGGGGCAATTAAACTGCCACCTTTTAATTTAATTTAAGTTAAATTGAGTCAACTCATTTGAAGTAGATGGTAGAATAATATAAATTCAATGAATATACTTCCTCTTCCGCCTCTTCTGTCATGTGAGCAAACTTTAGACTAAATTCAAATGATTTAAACATTTTAAAACAAGTTTTTAACAAGTTTAATTTGATTAAATCAAGATACTTACGACTCTGAACATGGTTAACAAGCCCAGTAGTTATGCATAATAATCCAATAACGATCTCTGCTATGCTCGCCATTTTACAGTTCTGCATGCGTTTAACGAATATTGTATGCATATGGCCCGTATGTCAATTTACACGGTGCGATTCATTCTGCAAGTCATAAACTCCGCATGTCTGCCTTCCATTTTCTTTTGTGCAGATCCTATTGTGAAATAAAAATGCACAATAATATTGCGGTTAGCTATTTAAAGATTGTACGTCATATATATGTATGTAAATAATTTTCTCAAGCTTCACGTAGCATCTCTGACGTACTCATGCCATATGGAGTAACTATCGATCGCGGTTATTATTCATATATTGTATTTTGTACAAATGCTTTTTAAAGATTCCACTTGTGACAACAAATGTATAAACAAAGTCACTATAATATAAATATATTCATTCCTCTTGTTTAATATTGTGGAATTTACGTCCAGTTACACAGCATAAAAAGGCATATTCTAAAATTTGTAAAAATATAGATTTGACACAATTCTGCTCTTGAGGTAGTTCTTAGATAAGGCTGCATCATTTATTTTCCTCTACAGTGTGAGTCAAAAAAAAAGTTTACACCTAGAAAAGTGTTAATTATTTTAAAAATTATCTATAAACAGTAAATTATTATACATCTTATGAAAGAGTGTTTTATCCCAAATCATTTGGTATCATTTTTGTGTGGTATGTGTTCACGCTTAGATGAACAGGTGGCATTGTTTGCGAGAGTGCAAAAATCGACTTGCGCCAAAGTGATGCCCACAGCATGTATTATGTTGGGATTAGCGGAGTGAGAGAATGAATTGAATGTATCAAATGAAATGCATTGCTTATGCTTTTTGCAGAAGCAAAGTCACACACGCACACACACACGCGCACAAATGTTCATCTATATTTGATATTCAATATTTGATATGTGTGGCATGATTACTTTTGTTAGGGATGTTATTTGGATCTGCAAAAACCGATTCAATACCCAAATCCCAATTGTTTTAATTAAAATATCAACTTTGGCGCAAGCCGATTTTTGCACTCTCGCAAACAATGCCTCATTCAAGCGTGTAAACATACCACACAAACATGATACCAAATGATGTGGGATAAATCGTTCTTTCATCAGATGTATAATAATTTATTGTTCTTAGATGATTTTTTTAAATTATTAGCAATTTTCTAGGTGGAAACCTTTGTTGACTCACACTGTATTTCTACCGGCGTCCTTTTCTATGCACTACTTTTCTTTTCTTTTCCCTTCTCCAGTTCATTTCATAAGTGTTTACTTTCGTTTTCCCTCATCCCTCTCTCTCTCTCTCTCTCTCTTAATATCTCTCTATCCTCGATTGTCTTTTACACTTTAAAAAAAAAATGTTTTGCTGTCTCGTCTTGGGACTAGCTTCTGTAGATATGTACCTTAAAGGTATTTAAGCATCATTGTTTTCACATTTTAATGTTACATTTAGGGGCAAATTGTCAAGAATATAATCATTTGTGTGTTCCTAACTTATAAACTATGTAACTCTCTGTTTTTATTTTTTCGGTCTAGCAAGTGCAAATTTAAGGAAGTAATTATGTGTCACTTGCAGCAACGCCTCGTCCCTTTTGTCCTAACCATGTACCGCTCTCCATGTACCCCCATCTCTCCATGTACCCCCATCTCTCAATCCATGTACCCCATCTCTCCATGTACCCCATCTCTCAATCCATTTACCCAATCTCTCCATGTACCCCATCTCTCAATCCATTTACCCCATCTCTCAATGTACCCCATCTCTCAATCCATGTACCCTGTCTCTCAATGTACCCCATCTCTCAATCCATGTACCCCATCTCTCAATCCATGTACCCCTGTCTCTCAATCCATGTACCCCTGTCTCTCAATGTACCCCATCTCTCAATCCATGTACCCCTGTCTCTAAATGTACCCCATCTCTCAATCCATATGTACCCCCATCTCTCCATGTACCCCATCTCTCAATCCATGTACCCCCATCTCTCCATGTACCCCATCTCTCAATCCATGTACCCTGTCTCTCAATGTACCCCATCTCTCAATCCATGTACCCCCATCTCTCCATGTACCCCATCTCTCAATCCATGTACCCTGTCTCTCAATGTACCCTATCTCTCAATCCATGTACCCCTGTCTCTAAATGTACCCCATCTCTCAATCCATGTACCCCCATCTCTCCATGTACCCCCATCTCTCCATGTACCCCCATCTCTCCATGTACCCCATCTCTCAATCCATGTACCCCCATCTCTCCATGTACCCCATCTCTCAATCCATGTACCCCAGTCTCTCAATGTACCCCATCTCTCAATCCATGTACCCCCATCTCTCAATGTACCCTGTCTCTCAATGTACCCATCTCTCAATCCATGTACCCTGTCTCTCCATGTACCCCCATCTTTCCATGTACCCCATCTCTCAATCCATGTACCCCATCTCTCCATGTACCCCATCTCTCAATCCATTTACCCCATCTGTCAATGTACCCCATCTCTCAATCCCCGGCCCCCCCCCCCACTCAGTGTTATTTAGGGTACGCATATGCTCGTACCCTCTTTTTGAAAGCACCCCCTATCTGAGGACTGCCAACATTTCCGAACCCCCCTTTCGCGGGCTTTTTGAGGGCTTTTCCTGCCTTGGAGACCCCCCTAAATCAGGAAAAATGCTCAATGTACCCCCCTAAATTCGGAATAATTTCTCAGGATTCCAAAGAGATGAGAGAAAAAAAGAAAAACACCCCCTTTTTAAAGAAATCTCCGGGTGAAAAGTCAAATACACCCTTTTTTTTTTACAAATCTCGGGCCGGACTTTGTCGCACGAAAAGTACCCCTTTACCAGACATTTTGGCAACACGCATGCGGTCATTCCGACCTCTGAGTGGGGGGGGGGGGGGGGGGGCCGGGTCTCAATCCCTGTACCCTGTCTCTCAATGTACCCTATCTCTCAATCCATGCACCCCTGTCTCTCAATGTACCCCATCTCTCAATCCACGTACCCCTGTCTCTCAATGTACCCCATCTCTCAATCCATGTACCCCTGTCTCTCAATGTACCCCATCTCTCAATCCATGTACCCCATCTCTCCATGTACCCCATCTCTCCGTGTACCCCATATCTCCATCCATGTACCCCCATCTCTCCATGTACCCCATCTCTCAATCCATGTACCCCCATCTCTCCATGTACCCCATCTCTCAATCCATGTACCCCATCTCTCAATACATGTACCCCTGTCTCTCAATGTACCCCATCTCTCAATCCATATGTACCCCCATCTCTCCATGTACCCTGTCTCTCAATGTACCCCATCTCTCAATCCATGTACCCTGTCTCTCCATGTACCCCCATCTTTCCATGTACCCCATCTCTCAATCCATTTACCCCATCTCTCAATGTACCCCATCTCTCAATCCATGTACCCCATCTCTCAATGTACCCCATCTCTCAATCCATGTACCCCATCTCTCAATGTACCCCATCTCTCAATCCATGTACCCCATCTCTCAATGTACCCCATCTCTCAATCCATGTACCCTGTCTCTCCATGTACCCCCATCTTTCCATGTACCCCATCTCTCAATCCATGTACCCCATCTCTCAATGTACCCCATCTCTCAATCCATGTACCCCCATCTCTCCATGTACCCTGTCTCTCAATGTACCCCATCTCTCAATCCATGTACCCTGTCTCTCAATGTACCCCATCTCTCAATCCATGTACCCTGTCTCTCCATGTACCCCCATCTTTCCATGTACCCCATCTCTCAATCCATGTACCCTGTCTCTCAATGAACCCCATCTCTCCATCCATGTACCCTGTCTCTCAATGTACCCTATCTCTCAATCCATGCACCCTGTCTCTCAATGTACCCCATCTCTCAATCCACGTACCCCTGTCTCTCAATGTACCCCATCTCTCCATCCATGTACCCTGTCTCTCAATGTACCCCATCTCTCCATCCATGTACCCTGTCTCTCAATGTACCCCATCTCTCCATCCATGTACCCTGTCTCTCAATGTACCCCATCTCTCAATCCATGCACCCCTGTCTCTCAATGTACCCCATCTCTCAATCCATGTACCCCATCTCTCAATCCATGTACCCTGTCTCTCCATGTACCCCCATCTTTCCATGTACCCCATCTCTCAATCCATGTACCCTGTCTCTCAATGTACCCCATCTCTCAATCCATGTACCCCCATCTTTCCATGTACCCCATCTCTCAATCCATGTACCCTGTCTCTCAATGTACCCCATCTCTCAATCCATGTACCCTGTCTCTCAATGTACCCCATCTCTCAATCCATGTACCCCTGTCTCTCAATGTACCCCATCTCTCAATCCATGTACCCCCATCTCTCCATGTACCCCGTCTCTCAATCCATGTACCCCATCTCTCAATCCATGTACCCCATCTCTCAATCCATGTACACCTGTCTCTCAATGTACCCCATCTCTCAATCCATGTACCCCCATCTCTCCATGTACCCTGTCTCTCAATGTACCCCATCTCTCAATCCATGTACCCCCATCTCTCCATGTACACCTGTCTCTCAATGTACCCCATCTCTCAATCCATGTACCCCCATCTCTCCATGTACCCTGTCTCTCAATGTACCCCATCTCTCAATCCATGTACACCTGTCTCTCAATGTACCCCATCTCTCAATCCATGTACCCCCATCTTTCCATGTACCCCATCTCTCAATCCATGTACCATGTCTCTCAATGTACCCCATCTCTCAATCCATGTACCCCTGTCTCTCATTGTACCCCATCTCTCAATCCATGTACCCCTGTCTCTCAATGTACCCCATCTCTCAATCCATGTACCCTGTCTCTCAATCCACGTACCCCACCTCTCAATCAATGTACCCCGTCTCTCCCAGGCAGCATAAAAGTACTTGTTAATTTAAATAATATTACATCATTTTCGGCACACCTGGGGGCCCTAGGCGTTGTGGCGTGCGCCTGTGATCCAGCTAAAAGTGGAAGTTACAAACTGATTCAGCCGAGGACGCAGGTTCGAAGCTGAGTCACGTCTTTCGGATGGTGACGTTTAAAGGTCGGTCCCCAGACGTAAATAATCATATCTGATAGATACACGTCTGTAAAAACCCGATACACACACATGCCCTTCCTCTTCTTTGGAGCTGGATATCCCTAGACCTCCAAATCAAAGGCAGGCATAAACGCCATCCCTCGATTTAAACTGCTCCCAAACATGTAAGGGTGTAACCACTAAAAAGACACAACGCAATGACGTCCCCAAAGTCAACTGGTAATTGTAATAATGAATAACATAAAACAATCAATGGCATATGGTACACAATGCTATATATAATAACCTGTTAAGCACAGTACAAACAACTTACATGTATACATCCCTTAATTCCACTCTTTCCTCAAATCTTCATGAGAACAAGTCTTA
Organism: Strongylocentrotus purpuratus; assembly: GCF_000002235.5. Taxonomy (NCBI): domain Eukaryota; kingdom Metazoa; phylum Echinodermata; class Echinoidea; order Camarodonta; family Strongylocentrotidae; genus Strongylocentrotus; species Strongylocentrotus purpuratus. The sequence continues at coordinate 35,135,746 of NW_022145615.1, forward strand.
CCGAACAGTAATCCCTTCAACACCTTTATCATGAAAACCAAACACATCAAACAACAAATTATTTCAATCTGGACAGCTGAAATCCAGATTTACACCAAAATTGTTTAATTTTCAGGTTCTGGGTTTCTCTTTTACTTTTCTTCAAGGCTATGTGAAAGATACCAGTAGCCAGAATCAAATTATTGTTACCCTTTTAATGATGGTTCTGCTTAATCTTAAATAAGTTCATGAATTATAAAATCATCAATTAATAAATTACACATGAGTTGTTAATGCATTACAGAAGCCACAAATAATAAAACAGCCACTCATTCATTTTGTTTTGGTAATTTTATTTTTATTTGTAAGGCAAGACATTCAGTATTTAAAAAAATGCTTAGTACAAATAACATGATAATTTCAGAAATACAAACACAAAAAGAAAATTACAAGATATATGACACTTATTAATACAGTAACATTGATGGGATATGATAAATGCTACATTTATTAACTGAGCACTAAATGGTATAAGCGTTATACCAAACAACAGAGAACTAAATGGTATAAGCGTTATACCAACCTACAGGGCACTAAATGGTATAAGCGTTATACCAATCTACAGAGCACTAAATGGTATAAGCGTTATACCAATCTACAGGGCACTAAATGGTATAAGCGTTATACCAACCTACAGGGCACTAAATGGTATAAGCGTTATACCAATCTACAGAGCACTAAATGGTATAAGCGTTATACCAATCTACAGAGCACTAGATGGTATAAGCGTTATACCAATCTACAGAGCACTAAATGGTAAAAGCGTTATACCAACCTATAGGGCACTAAATGGTATAAGCGTTATACCAACCTACAGGGCGAAAATTTAGCAACGACTCAAAATACTTTAAATCTTTTTTGATAAAAATTGACATTTTTTTAAAATTCTAAATTTTATTTTTTTCCAAAAAATAGGATTTAAAAAAAAAAAAAAAAAAAAAAAAAATTGATGCATGATATCAAACAAATATATCCCTCAGCAAATAGCACTATTGGAGTCACCTCTTGCGCATAGTCTTAACCAGAACCTCTCAAGACAGTGTATATTTGTATACTACAGAGCACTAAATGGTATAAGCGTTATACCAATCTACAGAGCACTAAATGGTATAAGCGTTATACCAATCTAGAGAGCACTAAATGGTATAAGCGTTATACCAATCTACAGAGCACTAAATGGTATAAGCGTTATACCAATCTACAGAGCACTAAATGGTATAAGCGTTATACCAACCTACAGGGCACTAAATGGTATAAGCGTTATACCAACCTACAGAGGCGTACGCAGGATTTTTTTCAAAGGGTGGTTTTAAAATCTGAAAATCGCGCCAAAAATTTCGCAACAACTCAAAATATTAAAAATCTTTTTTGATAAAATTAGACATTTTTTTTTAATTCTAAATTTTAATTTTTTCCAAAAAATTAAAAAAAAAAAAAATTTAATTAATTTTTAATGCATGATATAAAACAAATATACCCCTCAGCAAATAGTACTATTGGAGTCACCTCTTGTGATAGTTTTAACCAGAACCTCTCTAGACAGTGTATATTTGTATACTACAGAGCACTAAATGGTATAAGCGTTATACCTATCTACAGACACTAAATGGTATAAGCGTTATACCAATCTAAAGAGCACTAATTGGTATAAGCGTTATACCAATCTAAAGAGCACTAAATGGTATAAGTGTTATACCAACCTACAGAGGCGTACGCAGGATTTTATCCAAAGGGGGGGGGGGGGTTTAAATTCTGAAAATCGCGCCAAAAATTTTGCAACGACTCAAAATATTTTTTTAAAAATTTGATAAAAATTGACATTTTTTTTTAATTCTAAATTTTATTTTTTTTCACAAAAATGCGATTAAAAAAAAAAAAATTAAATAGATTTTTAATGCATGATATAAAACAAATATACCCCTCAGCAAATAGTACTATTGGAGTCACCTCTTGCGCATAGGTTTAACCAGAACTTCCAAAGGCAGCGTATTATTTGTATACTACAGAGCACTAAATGGTATAAGCGTTATACCAATCCAAGGAGCACTAAATGGTATAAGCGTTAAACCAATCTACAGAGCACTAAATGGTATAAGCATTATACCAACCAACAGGGCACTAAATGGTATAAGCTTTATACCAACTTACAGGGGCGTACGCAGGACTTTTTCCAAGGTGGGGTTTTAAAATCTGAAAATCGCGCCGAAAATTTCGCAACGACTCAGCCAGCCTGTGAATAAGCAGGGGTGGGGGATGGGGGGGGGGGGGGGAAGGGGGTTAAGACTACATCCCATATGCAAACAATTTTGAGATAAATTTATACTCATACGGGAAAAAAATGTTTTACATTTACAGTTGACATGGAATTAGTCTGTCTCTCCTCTGATATTTTCTAGATAAGAACTTGAGCCGAATAAAATATTTCAGTGCAGTTTCAGGGCGAACAATTTATCACATATACATGTTACTTAAAACTTAATGTTCGAAAGTTCATTTGTTATCTTAGTGATGATTTAAAAACAAATCTTTTTAAAAATTGAGTTGTATGCTTAAAAGAGAAAAATTGAAATTCCTTTATTTCTATTACCAAAATTTGTCTTCAATCACTAGCGTCATGAAAATCCTTGCAGAATTGTGTGTTCATCGAAAACCATATGTCAGTACGCACTCTATGTGGAATATTGCCATCAAATTGGGGGGGGGGGGGGGGGGGGGGGTCCCAACACTATAGAAGGGCTTTAACTAGGCCTGAATACCTACTTCAAATAATCCATATATTTCTCCTTCAATCGAATCACTAACTGAGGTGGCAGTTTGTCTCTTGCTGTCAGAGTGAAAGGAAGGAGAATTACACTATCCCTTGGAATGGTCTCAACCCAAACCTGCTTCCAGTCCCGCTGTCCTGTGACAGCAACCATCATCTTCTTCCATTTTGTTGTCAATGTCCCTGTAAACCATTCTAGTACAAGGACATCCTCCCTGACCTTGTCCACATCTTGTCCTTGTCCTATCTGTGGTCATTGTGTGCTATACGCCTCGCGGTAGGTGGCCACCATATCTCCCTCCAGTATTTCTGTCCTCTTGAGCCTTCCTCGCATTGGGTCCAAGATGAACCTGAGCAAACAGACAAGCATAAACCAGGTGATTGAACAAATGAAATGTATAAAAGCTGCACTATATGAATTTATTATTATTATTATTATTATTATTATTATTATTAATGTGTAATATGTGCGCATGTATTAACTATCCATACATGTATCTTTGAATAATTGGAAGTTAATTACAAGTTGTAGAAAAAATTAACTGCATACAGTTGAGATATATGGCTTCCCATATGACACAATTGCCTCAGACTTATTAACTTTAAAGGGACCTGGTAAATTGTTTAGATAAATAAAAATACTGCTAAGATAGGACTTCAATGCTAGCTGTACAATTAAAGACAATCTGAAAGTTCGAGTGAAAACAGAACATTACCAACAATTAAAATGGGGAAAAACTGATCTGATTCATTTATAAATTCTCCCAACTACATTATATTAATTAAATTGAATTCAAGGTTAATTTAAATTGTTACAAAGCAAGGTATACATGTATAGACTCTTTATACCATTTTAAACATTCGAGTCATTAATGATTTTGAAAGCAATGTTTTATGTCATACTTACAAGGAAAAACAGTTGGGAGAATTCAAAAATTGGCAGGGAGATTTTACACATACCACTTTCAAAGAAAAGCTTATAGTTGTGGTTTGTGGGTTTTTTTCAGGAAATTTGCATTTTAGAGGGTTTGTACAGTAGTAGGAATATAATAAGTAACATTTCATATTAAAATTAAGCATTTTTTGTCATCAAACTTCAATAATGCTACCAGTTCCCTTTAAACAGTAATCGCATTTAAAGATACCCAATTTGATAGAAATATATCTTTCAGTTCTGGTTGTATTAGCATCTAATTGTTTCATGAACTTTGACCAATGATCTTTCTACCCCAAAACTTGATCATATCATCCTGACATAGCCATACATGCCAAATTTGTGTATGCTCTCCTAATCTGGTCTGAAGTTATTGCGTTAACAATGACATAAAGCCTTCAACAGTGCCAAATATAGAGGTTTTTGTTTTCATACTGTATTTACATTAGGGAACTGTAATTTATGGAACTAAGATAAGTATGGTTCCTAATGTGTTCCTTCTTACATTTTCAGGGGTTCAGGGGGCGACAAATCAAAATTTGAGGTTGCAAAAGTGAAATGTGTTTTAGGTTGCATCAGAAAGAATGTAATAATGAAGTTGAGCACTTCTATAGTATATGGTAGTCTATGATTGATGTGATAATATCCTTGCTTATATCTGCATGATAGAAAATACCTGTCTGTATGGTTTTTCCTCTGTGATGTCAGCATGCACTTGCTGCTGTGGAGCATTCACTGGTTGAGTGCCTGCTAGCATTAAGTCGCAAATGGGCCACCTCACTGTTGCATCGTCTTCTGTAGATGAATAAAGAAGTGCACAGAACTCATCTTGTATTCAAGGAACTTAATAACATAGTTTTCTGTTCACTATATAGTGCGTGTACAAATATCAGATATAAATCCATAAAAATTAAGCAAATAAATTGAGTATTATACAAAATACACAACAACTAGAGATTTCGCAATCTGTGTTGCCGCCCAATGGAAATGCATCCGCTGGCAGAGGCAGCGATTTTGGTGTCTTCCTTATGTTCAAAGGAGGGACAAAGACTGCGCAAAGCCTCCGCCATAGAGTGATTTTACAAACCAAACCAGAAGAATTTTTTTAATTCAAGTTTGTTTGCAATCCATTAACAGGTTCTCAGAATATCGTGATTACAAGCTATTTTTCATATACATGGCTCTGCAAGACAAATACATGTCCTGAGTTTGATAGTAATCCATCTGTCAGTTCTTATGATAATGCGTTCACATGCTAATTATAGGCATACATAATTAGCCCCACAACATGACCCAGGTTTGGCGGGAATCTCTCAATCAGTTTTTGTAGCAGAGGCATTAAAATATTGATTCTTTTGTGAAATCTTTTAGGTCCAGCTAATAAGTAGTATAATTATTCAATTTTGGTTTTGTGTGTGAGATTCACACACACAGGTTGGTAAAAAAAAATCTTAAAGAACGCGAAAAGAAAAACACCCTTTTTTCAAGTACCCTATTGCTTTAAAAACAAAGAGAAGGCAGCTAGCTTTTGGTTTCCTTTCAGTTTAATGACATTGTCAAAGTATTGCCATTATTGCCAAGATTTTTTTCAATAGGTAACATGAAATAGGAAATTGCAATTAGCCTAGGTTTATAGAATATAGAGATTATTTAAAGGGATTTATTCACCTTTTTGAAGATAATGAGCTCCATTAAGAGAGAGAGAAAGGCAAAGACGTGTCGATTCTTGTTCTCCCTTGCTGTCTTGTCTAATCGAAGATACAAAGTTGGTGGAAGGGAGTCGGTGCAGTGGATGAGAATGTTGAGGATGATGTTGATGGTGAGGTTGCTGTCATGAAGGTATTCTTTGATGTCGATATGAGTGTGTTGACCACTTCCATCTACAATTGCACCAGTGATGTGTGTGTTGAGTTGGTCCGTGTGGCTTAGGGCTTTGGGTGCTGGGTGTAGTTGCGGTATTGCTGTGCAGTGTTGATCCATATCCCATCGATGATGATGCTCATATATTTGTCTGGGCTTGCCTTCGCTTTTTGAATGTGCTTGTAGTATTTCTGTCTCTCACTGCTGCTGAAACAATAAATTAGGGAAAAGAAAAGCACTATTGAGGATATATTCAGTACATATTGTTGAGGATTCACAGTACAGTCAAACTTGTCAAACAACCTTCCTGAGGAAACTGGCAAAAGTGGCCTTTGTGGACAGGTGGTCATCATAAAGAGGTTCAGTAACATGCGAACCGCTCTAAAAATTGAAATTTTTAGTGATCTTTTTTAAATAGTTGAGCTTCAAAACAGGTTTGACTGGAAATAATAACATATTTAGAGATCAGGGTCCTTCACAGAATTCCTAGATTTTATTTCTTAGTACACAACAAAGCATGAATAGAGGCCTACGTGCTTCTGGGGGCTTAACCCTCTGGACCCCATGCCAATTAGTGTCCTGCCAGTGTCACAAATAAGGTATCAAATAAGCTCATCTTACTGTTATTAAATGCCTAAAACCCATGAGCTCCCCCTTGGCTCCACCTAGGGCCCTAAGGCGAGCCCCTGGATGCTCATCTGGTGGTCATATTTAAAGCCTAAAACCCCTGAGTTTCTGAGGGCATCGCCCCCTGGACCCCACGTTATTTAGTGTCCTAACAGTGTCACAAATAAGGTATCAAAATATGCTCTTCTGAATTAAATCCCTAAAATCCCTGAGTGCCCGGGGGCTTTGCTCCCTTGTCCCCACCAGGGGCCCCAATGCGGGCCCGTAAATACTTATCTGACCATTATAAAATGCCCCAAGATCCCTGAGTTTGATGGGGCCCTATTTGGTGGTAATTTAAAGCCTAAAACCCTCTCAGTTTCTGGGGGCTCTGCCCCCTGGACCCTAGGCCAATTAGTGACCTGCCAGAGTCATGAATAAGGTATCAAAATATGCTCATCGACCATAATTAAATGCCCATACCCCTGAGATCCTGCCCCTTGACAATTTTTGGGCTTTGCCGTAGGCCCCACGCCAATTTCCGCTAAGCTCTACCTTTGAATACTTTAGCCTTCCCCAACCCACATTTTTCTGCTTAGGTTGATCCTTCACGTCTGCAGGTGCGAAGAAAATACTGATCGAGACAACAAGAACAAGAGATGAAACTGAAATCAATCTACATGATCATTTGTACGGTAGCAAAATTGTGTGTTGAAAAAAAAGGAAACAAAATTTGCATGAAGGAATGAAACGGAATAGAAATACCGCAACATCTTGTGTTTTTACATCAAAGACTTAATTCCATGATGCTAAATTGTAGGTCAACAATTAAAAATATCAAAAAAGTACTTTCGTAGGATGGCATCCTACTATCGATTTGTAATCACTACCTGTAATAATAAAACTTACCTATGAACCGTTTTTGCTAGTAGTAGAATCTTGATCTCACAATTCCAATCACCTGGTACCAGGCTGTAGCACACACCGGCTCTAGACCAATGCTGAATGAGAACTGAAAGCTCGCATCTTCAGCTTGAGAAGAATGAGTCCTGAAGTACTTCAGAAGCTATATCCGCTGATCATACAAAGATTTCTCCTTGAAGGCTGAGCGGGCTGCAGCTGCATCTGCTCGTGTCACTATCACCAGGCAATCGAAAGAGCAGCATCTTCCACCGAAAACAGACAATAAAGTCTCACCACCAGTTTTGACTAAATAAAAGGTGCACAGAATAATTTTGGCTGATATAATAATAATAATATCTCCTTTCACATTAATATGTTACAATTTAAGTGAAATTTGGCCATCAAATTTTTGGCATATTTGGGGCTCCCAACACTTCAGAGGGGCTTTACCTTTATATATTCTACCGGTAATCAAAGATATCTAAATTTCATATTCTTCAATCAGAATCTTTCATTTCTCCTTTTCAAAATTAACAGAACATGTTTTCATATAAATTTCTATAACACTACTGCTATTTTAAAATCACCAAATTTACTTTCTGCAAAAAAAATTCCAGCTTGGCCTCGATGTCATTTAGTGTATGTTAATGCAACACAATCAAAATGGGGAGGGGTGTACATTGTGCATTCACTCTCCTTTTTAGAGCCATTCATGGAATAACACATACCTGAGTTACTGGCAGAAAAAGGCTGGGCATCCTCATCAGCATCACTTTCAAGCTCTAGCTGTGACAGTATTTCCAGGGGTCTGTAGACCTGTTAAGTTCAATTATCAAATACAGTAAGCTACATTTATATCTGGTCTTATAGCATTTTCCTTATTAACTAGCAATCTGGATTCTACTTGTACCCATGCCATGGTAGAGTATCCCTTTTGCAGGTTATAACTGCTGTAGAATTTTGCAGGAATTATTCATGAGTATTTGATTTTCACATACATGAATGTCCTGTCTGTGAAATGCAGAAGTTAGCAGTGACCTAGAATTAAAATGAAGCAATGAAATCTCTTTACTTTGTAGACTTAACATTTAGACACTTTGGAGTGACTGACTGACTTCAATTTTCTATGTTAAAAGCTTACATAAAATGATCTGTGAAGGGTATCATTTGTACACAACACAACAGTGACCCACTTCATGTAAAGAACAAAATTAAAATGATTTTTTCTTTGCTCAGCACAAAATGTAAGACTATGCAAGTATGCAGTACTAGGGTCTGAAACATCAGAATGATTTATTGGAGTAGAAAACTGCTAACAATTACATAATTAAACATACCGGTAAAGGTTATTTCCAGTGCTAATCTCTTAAGAGGAGCTTTTAGTTAATATTATTACTTGTTTAACATTGAATTTACAAAACTTTATATTTTGAGCCTGCAAGAGGGACCCATCTCCTTTTAAAGGCCCTGCATGGGTGTCATGAAATTGTAATAAAATTCCTAAAGATGACACTACCCTATCATCCTTTCAAATATAGGAACTTCTCAACACAGCTATGAAACAGTGTTTACAATGTAATATTCTGAAGAGCATTTTCAGTGCCTTAAATGTTAGTTGACAAGTTTCTAAAATATTCAACTCCCTTGTATTATTTCTGATATTTCACATTCAATATTTAATACCCTTCCTGCAAAAGGAACTTCACAGTTGTCCCAAGAAAAAATAAAGTAAAAAAGAAATGTAAATAGGGCTGTTACAACATTCACAAATCACAATTGGATTTAAGACATTACAATTATTGGCATTAAAGGGAGTAACACTTGCATTGCCCCTTCAGCCAAAATTAAATTGAAAGAAACATATTTAGTTTTCATTGCCACGTATAACTTTTGTCTGTTTAATTCAAATTTTTACAAGAGATTGAGGAATATTTGAAAATCAGGGCTACCGTAATTCCTTCAACCAAACTAATATGAATTTCTGTTGGTCTCTTAAGGTGGAGAGGGGCTATATTGCGACACAACTTTTTCAATTTGAAGAAAATAAATGAATCTATTCACTTTTTTACTTCTTCAAACACAGATTCATTAATTTGCTCTAAACAAAAGAAAAGGAAAGGTTACAATGCCAAAGAAATTAACCTTGAAATCTCATCAATATTTGGTAGAGTGTGCAAAGTGAACTGGTACGTGGTAGCGCACTGTTCATAATTTTAAAAATGATACATGAGTAGCTATTACTGAAGAATTCATGTACATTATATCATGTCAATGTGTGTGCTAATGTTAATCCCGACTACTCTCTAGAGTCTAGATCAACATTTCCAGCTCAAAGTATTTCTATAATAAGTACTAACCGGGTTTCCCTTCTTTATTTTGTCAATTTGGTACTGGACTAGACCTACTAGAACTACTGGTATAATTTTATTTTTTTATTAATTTAAGGCAATAGGGTCTACCGGTATACAAATAGGCTAGAGACTAGAGTGTTTTCCTTGGCTTAATTTGCCTTTGGATTGGTGATGGATCAAGCATTTTCTTTCCAAACAATAAATGATAATCAATTGATCATATTGCAATTGGAAAAGTGTCAGAATCTTTAGCCTCAGTCAGGACTCGGGTTAATAAAAGAGGCAGAATAAAAAATAGGTGATAATTTGATCTAGGCCTAGAATAGATCTACATAGTTTTACTTCAGTGTTTACTTTAGTTACTATATAGCTAGTTTAGACCTATTAGAGTCTAGGCTAGTATAGAACTTAAAGGGCAAGTCCACTCCAAAAATAAATTAATTTCAATAGAACTGAAAAAACAGAGAAACCAGTCAAAAAAAAGTTTGAGCAAAATCGGATAACTAATAATAAAGCAATGAATTTTTATTTTTAAACGACATGAAAAACTTTGAAAATCACTAGACGAATTGGAAACTCACTCATGAGTCTGTGACGTCATTGCCTCACTATCCACTTATTGTTTCCTTCATATTGATAATATTAATTTCCATAATTTCCCCTAAAAGTAAAAATCATATTTTCTCACACCATCATTCTAGTTATAATAGTAATAGGCCCTATGGTATCGCTTGGATGCATTAATATAGAGTTTTTTTTTTTTTAATTCTGTTAAATCATGAAAAATGTGAATTTTGATAAACTACATGTACATGATATAGGCCTAGGCCCTATATCAAAAACATTGATTTTAAATATACAATATTCAGAAAATAGTACCAAATCTTAAAAGTTCATAAAAGATTTTGTGAAATGTCATGCACGCTATATTATTAGATCTAGACTAGACCTACACTGTATACAAATCATATACCTGAGCAAAGGCATGGCGAAATCAAGTTTTGGGGGATAAAAAGGGAAATTAATAGGATACAAATATATAAAGCAATTAGTGAGGCATTGACGGCATAAACTGATACCCAAATTGGCAATTTGTGTAGTGATTTTAGTTCCACAGTTTTTCATACTTTAAAAAAAAAATCATAACTTACTAGAAATCTATTCCTTATCGGTTTTTTAGTTTAATATCCGATTTTACTCAATTTTTTTTAAACTTTACTTTACTTTACTTTAATACACGGTGGTGAACAGGTATTAGGTCTAAGCCTGTTCATCGATCCACGATTCTTCCATGGTTACTGCTATTTGTGGAGGGAGGAGGCTGTGTAATAACATAAGACAACAGACAACACCTAGACTAGAGTCTAGACCGGCTCATACAGAAGGCTTGCATTCTTTGACCAGTGACTATCAAGTCTATTCTTAAATGAGTTGACCGACCCAGCTGCCACGTTTTCTGGGAGACCGATCCACAGCTCCTTGCTAAAAAAGTATTTTCTTATCGACTATTGATCTAGCCTTGCATATTTCTTTTCCAGTTTTCTAGAGTGACCTCGTTTTGCTCGGTTTCTCTTGTTTTTCTGCATCTAGACTCAAGGCCTATTAAACGTAAAAATTATTTTTGGAGTAGACTCAGTGTCTTAGACTTAGTCTTTAACTTAGTTCTATCTATACGAGTGTAGGCCTATATTAGTATAGATACATCACAGAGCACCCTCTCAAAACCATGCATGATGCAGTCCTGGGGCAGTATTCTGAACATTGTTGTAAGTTTTGTGTTATCTTTTGTTGTATCTTCAAGAGATAACACAGCGCTAATATAGTTGTAAGTTGGTATTCTGAACATTGTTTTATCCCTATGTTATCTCTTGAAGGACCGCCTCTATCTTATCTTTGACCATTGATGACACGCCCATTTTTATGGACCCTACCAATCAAAATCTATTTTAAATAAGCATGATAAGTAGGTCAACCAATAGGAATACTTTATGCCATATCTGAAGATGCGCCTAGCGCATACTAATCTTGGGCGTAATTAGTTATTTGAGCACTTATTACGCGCGTCATCATTATGCGCTGTTGAATGTGGATCATGAAGACAAATCACGCTTTTACTATATTGGTTAAGATGAGAGCATTAAAGTCGTCATATCCTAGCATGTAATATCTTAGAAAGTTCTCATCTGTGATGTTTACGGTCAACACACAATCTTCTTCTAACTCGTCTATTGGCACGAAAGATACAACAACCCCCTACCTGTTGTAAATATTGTTGTAAATACCATGCAAGATAAGATGATTAAGATAAAAGATACAACAACTTTCAGAATACCAATTATCTCGACATATTATCTCCCGTGCGCATATGCAAATGAGGATTTAAATGCCACTTTATTAATAACATGCACATTACAAGCGCACCAAAGTATGAGCGCAGGCGCGGCCAATAAGATGAGAGAAAAGATACAACAAAAGATAACACAAAAGTTACAACAATGTTCAGAATACCAACTTTATCTTATCTTAAAAGATACAACAATATTAGAAATAATACCGCCCCTGGGCCACTTTTCATTTATAATTAACTAAGCCTGCCCTTACTGTAGTGGTAGTGTTAGGCCTTACTCCCTTAGCCTAGTCTAGATATTAGTTACCAGATCTAGATAGAGTCTAGTAGTATAGACCTAGGGAATTATACTCTAGCATACTATATGCCTGTAGAGGTCTACTTAACATGCTCTAGGCTAGTAGTAGTCCTACTCCTAACTAATCTTAGTTAGGAGGCTAGGCATAGAGTTCTTAGAAAATACAGATTTTCTACGTACCTGGCCTACATCTGCACCACTCTCTGTAGACTGTACTTGACTAAAGTTGGTTGGAACTGAGTTGCCTGCAACTAGTACTAGCTGATTATGATAAGCTGAGCTGAGTGCAGTGGAAGCCTGTAGATTTCAGCTCTAGATTGCTAGAAGAAGGCCTTGAATAAGTTAGAGTTGCAGTAGTAGCTAATACCAATCGATGAATCTCACAAAAGAACTAGAGCCAGAAACAATGGAAAAGGGTCAGCTGCTTTTGTTTTCAAAACATGAGCCTCTTCAGCGCGTGATGCTTGAGTGATTACTGTACGAACGAACCAACTTCAAGATTACTACAGTACACACACGAACACGTACGTTATACACACATACATTAGGTGGCGCGATCGTTGGCTATTCACTCCATGTTTAGTTACCTGTCTTCACGGGCTCTAATTTAAGACGTAGTCCTATAATGCCCACCTTCTTTCATTCAAAATCCACTGCATGTGATATCGCTTCATTATTTGCAGATATCAATCCTAACATGGAATGCAGACAGCTTTGCTGTCTGCTTAATACTTAAGTCTTACATGTAATCAATAATGTCATACATGTTCTTAATAGTCATATTTGTTGTACTTCGCTGAGAAAAATGCATCAAATTGACCTTTGAAGGCGTTGATCGATGCTGCTTCTACTGCCGACTTGGGGAGCATGTTCCAGTGGTCAACTACTCTGTGCGTAAAGCTGTTCTTTCTGATGTTCAGACGGGCATGTTGCTTCTGAATTTTCATACTATGGCCTCTTAGGTTTATGCTTGCTTCCTTCATAGAAAATAGGCTATCTCTGTCCACGTCGTTGTGACCATTCATTATCTTGAATACCTGGATCATGTCACCTCGAAGACGTCTGTAGGCTAATGTTGGTAGGTCAAGTCTCTCCAGCCGGGTCACGTATGGGAGATCTTTAATGCTTGGGACCATTTTTGTTGCCCTTCTCTGCACTTTCTCCAGCTTTGTGATGTCTTGTCTGAGGAACGGATTCCACACACAATTTGCATATTCCAGGTGGGGTCTGACTAATGTTTTGTGCAGTAGACAAAACATATCTTCATCCATATGTGCAAAAGTCCTCCTTATTAGACCCACTATCCTGTTTGCTTTGTTGGCCACCTTCCCGACATGCTTGCTGAACTTCAGTGTTGGGTCGAATGTGACACCAAGATCCTTCTCCTCCTTCCTTACTTCCATGTTAGCCCTTGTTGTCCCATCTCTCATACTGTATGGTCTGGTTTCATCTTGATTCCCATAATGCATTACACCGCATTTACCAACATTGAACTTTAACTGCCATTTCTCTGCCCAGTCACATAAGCTGTCTAAGTCTTGTTGCATGGTTTTCCTGTCTTCTTGTGACTTAATATGGGTGTACACCTTGGTGTCGTCCGCAAACATTTCTGCATGTCCTTTCAAGTTGTCCGGCAGGTCATTGATATAGGTGATAAAAAGAATCGGGCCGAGAACACTGCCTTGCGGGATACCGCTCAACACATCCGCCCAGGACGACTTCTTCCCATTCACCGCCACACACTGTCTTCTCTCTTTCAGGAAGCTTTCTATCCAGTTCAATAGTTTTCCATGGATTCCATGTGCCTTCATTTTCTTGATCAGTCGTTGATGTGGTACTGAATCAAACGCTTTGCTGAAGTCTAGATAGGCCACATCAACACCGCCTCCTTCATCTAGCATACTTGTCCATGAATCCAGGACACTGATGAGCTGTGTCGCACATGATCTACCTGAACGAAATCCATGTTGGTGGTCGGTCAAAATCTTCTTCTCATCCATGAAGCTCATGATATGGTCTCGAAGTATTGATTCCATGATCTTGCAAATCACGGATGTCAGACTAACCGGTCGGTAATTTCCGGGTGATGTAGCCTTTCCTTTCTTATAAATGGCTGTCACATTCGCTTCCTTCCATCCATCAGGTACACGTCCTTCTTGAATTGACTTGTTGAAGATTACCGCTAGTGGTTCAGCTAAGACTTCTGCTGCTTCTTTTAAGACCCTAGGATGAAGCCCGTCTGGTCCTGGTGATTTGGATGGGTTCAGTTTTTTTAACTTCTTCAAAACTTCCTCAGTTGTAATGACTACTTCTTCAAGTGGGTCCCCATCAAATTTCACCTCTGGCTCTGGGATAGTTGTGACATCTTCTCGAGTAAACACACTCGCAAAGAACTCATTCAGAACTTCAGCCTTCTCTTCGTCACTTGTAGTTTTACTTCCATCTTCTTTAATGAGATCACTAATGCCGCTCTTCACCTTTGTTTTAGACCTGACGTAGTTCCAGAATCCCTTGGGATTCTCTTTGATTTCTTGTGCTAGTCTTCTTTCAAACTTTATCTTAGCTGATCTTACATCTTTTGTAGCCTCGTTTCTGAGCTTAATGTAAGCTTCATAATCTCTGAAGTGCTTTGTTGCAGTGTATCTCTTCCAAGCATGGTATTTTTTCTTGACTTTGGCCAATGCTTTTTTGCACATCCATAGTGGCTTGTTCTTCTTTGTCCCTACTTTAGTACGGCAGGGCTTAGATTTTGGAATATTCTTCTCCATCGTTTCCTGTACTCTGTTTGCAAAAGACTCCCATGCTTCACTTAATTCCAAGTCTTGAAGTTCAGTCCATTTTATTTCCTTTAGGTCGTTATTCAAACTTACATAATCTCCTTTGGCGTATAAAAACCTGGTTGGTTGATCATCGGTGGTAGAACTGTGGCAATATAGCTCAAACTGCATGACAATGTGGTCACTTTTCCCAAGTGGGCTTTGCTCTGCAATATCGTCTACTAGCTGCTCTTCATTCACTATCAGCAGATCCAAAAGACTGGGCTGCTGACCATCTCTATACCTCGTATTGAATCTCACTTCTTGAAACAAGTAGTTATCTTGTAGACAGTCCAGCAATTTGTTACTTGAGTGGGTAGCGCCCGCTGATGACGTCCATGAGTCCCAGTCCACCTCTGGAAAGTTGAAATCGCCCATTATCAATAGGTGTGTGAACTTCTTAGCACAGGCTGCATTAATGAGGCTCGTCAGATGAGCATTATTCTCTTCTGATGAGCTTGGGCTTCTGTACACGCAACCAATCAACAGGTTATCTTTGTCTGATAATCTGGTCTCACACCAGGTGCTTTCCTTGAAATTCATATCAGTGAGGTCATCGACCTGAATGGCTTTCAGCCATTTCTTTGTGTAGATACATACACCTCTGCCTTGTCCCCCAAAACAGCAATCAAATCCTTCCAGTGACAGCTCTGCCTTCTGAATGTCTCTGCCTTTATACTTTGGTAGTACCTCTGTAACTGCGATAATGTCAGGCTCGTTGAGTTCGATTGCGGCTACAAATTCATCCCTTTTGTTCATGAGGCTGTCAGCGTTTGCATTGTTCTCACCAGCTAGCCAGGGCGGATCGTGAGAAAGTATAGTTGTGTAATGATATGGATATTCTCGTGTTTACGTTTTCCTCAAAGGTTCATTGACGTACATGTACAAGGCAAATTCCTGGTAGATTTCGCTAGAACTATGTTTACAAACATACATGGTGAATTCCTTGTATGCTATTTTTAACACCTGTTCCGAGACGTTGCGCTCTTAATTTTGGCTCTACTTTTTCGGCTTGGCCGATTGGATTAGGTGTCGCCACAGTTGACTTAAATTTAATTAGGCAAATTTAGGAAATAGATTTGTATTACAATTGGAAGGGTTTTTCCTTGTTGCCGGGTCTGTTCACACTATCGAAATAGTATGAGAGGGGAAGTGAGGATTACAGGTGTGTAATAGCCAGAAGCATGTGGGCTCGCTAGTGTGGACGGACATAGCAACATTTATCCCTTGTTATATTCCAGGGTTGTTGGGTCTCCGGGTGATTTGCATCTCTTGTTTGAGAGATTAGAATGTAAGAGACACAGGTGGGTGCGTGAAAGAAGTATGTGAGGAATAGAGATGCGGATCATCCGGAGCGCCTTATATCCGAGGGGGTAAATTCGCCAAGAAATATAGGACCTTTTAATACGGAAACTAATTATAAGTGGATTGATATTACGCAAAGCGTCTGTGTGACACGCCTCAATTTTTGGAAGGACGAGGCGTGTCAGTTCGGGGGGATAAAAACCGAGTTGCGTCTCTGGAGCGGGACCTCTTTTCCGTTACGATCGACATGAGTTGCTAATTTGTTTCGATTGGGTTGCCCAGCCCCAAAACATGAACTTCGTGATTTATTAATTCTTCGTTTATTTTAATAAATCTTCAACTCCAATCAAGAATTTGTTTCAGTGACTTTGATTTATCTTCGTTTTCTAAACTTCAAGAACTAAAGCTATACTTTAACATTTTCTGAGTCGGTACTAGGCGGGGCGGTTTTGGCCACCGGGCCGTCTCGCCGTGGATCGCTTCAGTTGTTAACTGTTGTTGTTGTTTTAAAGAATGTGTGAGTGTCCGAAAAAGGATTAGTGGTATTAAATTAGCCTATGAATGATTAAATAAAACACTTTCGGTACAGTGCTACCAATTGAATTTAAACTAATTAAATGATAATTGATAGGTAAAACATCAATATTAATTTAATATAGGACGATCGATCTACTGCAAAGACTATTAAATATCTCGATCTATATAATATAAATATATTATGCATGCATGGGCGGCAGGGCAGGGGGTACAGCTTTGACAAAATATCAACAACATCAAAATATTAAAAATTGTCGTGGTGCATATAACAATAAATCTCAGTTTTCCTCCATCAAAGTATTTATTTTTCTTTTCCTTTTGTCTAATTCTTATAATTCTTCTCTCTAATTCATCGTTCTTAAATTTGTCTTCTTTAATTTACAGACACAGTTCTCCTGTCTCCATTCGCATGTACAGTATCTTAATTAGCTAATACATCTTCTTCTTCTTCTGCTGCTGCTTCTTCCTTTTGGCAGTGATACATAATTTGGGAAATACTTCTATACATTGTTAGCCATATAGCTGGACGGCGGCGTGGTTCTTTCTCAATTAATTAAGATCTACTTTTTTTTTTTTGGTTAAAATATTAACTGTGGTCGACTCGTACTCGTTCACATCCAGAGCTGTTTACTGTAAGAAATTCACAATAAATTAAAGCACGGAGTAGCTATATTAGTAGATCCCTAATTATGGTAGCATAATCTGTCATTGTTTTTATAACTAAATGGGTTCGGGACTTGAGAGCTCGGGCACAAAACAAAATTTGGACACTTGCTGACTGGAACCAATTTAATGGTCCATTCCGAAATTAAATGGGGGACGGAGTCTACTGGCTTATTTTTTTTCTTCCACTGCTGATGGGGTTCTCTAATTCTAAAATTCCATATTATACGCTATGCATGTGATTACAATAGGATATAGGCAGTGGTGGATCCAGGTTGGGGGCATATGGGGGCACGAGCCCCCACCCTGGCAAAAAAAAAAGTATAAAAAAGATGGTACCGGGTAACCACACTTTTACATTTAAAAAATGGGCCCCAACCCCTGGCAAAAAAAAAAAAGAGGAGAATTAAGATGTATACCACAATTTAGAATTCAACCCATTTTTTTTTGCTAAAGGGGGGGGGGGGCGGGTGGATGTTGAATAAATAAAATAGTGCTCAATACCCCCCCCCCCCCTCCACAAAATGCATTTAGATTCAGACAGGGGTGGATCCAACTGGCGGCGAGGATGGGGGCCCAATTCGTGAGAAAATGTTTAGCGGCGAAAAAGCAGGAGGGGGGGGGGGGGGGGGGGGGGTAGTGCGCACTACCGGTAAACTGTTTTTGTTTATCAACAGCTAGGTGGGGGACAGTAAGCAATTTTTTAAAAATCAACACCCCCCCCCCCCTTGAGCGACCCTCTTAATTCTTGTTTTGTGAATAACGACCCTCTTCTACGATTATGAATAGCGGTCCTTACGAATAATGACCCTTTTCTCATTTTATAATTAAAGACACCCTTATGAGTAACAACCCCAATTTCGTATTATTGAATGGCGACCCTCTTCTCATATTATGAATAGCAACACCCTCTTCTTTGGTTATGTTTAGCGGTCCTTTATTATGAACAATTAATAATAAATTCTGACCCTTTTCGCAAATTATGAATAGCGGTCCTTCCAAACAGCGGTCCGGTTCTTATGAATAGTGGCCCTTATGAATAGCAGTCGTTATTGCAAGCAGACCCGTTTTATTTTCCATATTGTCAACAGCACAAATGTCATTGTGCCTCAAAAGAATTAGAAAGGTCCTTTATTTTATTTTGTTACGTGCCCCTCATCACCAATGAATATAAGAGGGGGTCTCAAGGGTGGATCATAAATTTCCAAAGGTGAGGGGAGGGGTCGAGGCATGAAATGAACGTAATTGCGAGCGCAAAGAGCAAAGTTTTTTGGGGGGTGTGGGGTCAGGGGCCTACTTAAGGGCCCAAGAAAATGTTGGACCTTAAGATGCTCTATGGTACATTCTGAGGCATTTCTGAATGCGTAAACTGAACGTTTATATTATTTTTCTTTTTTAGGAAATTTTAGGGGGCATGTGCCCCCCCCCCCCCCCCCGTGGTTACGCGCCTGGTAATTGTCGACCTTAACTAATGCAAATTATGAAAGAAGGCCTTAAAAAAGGAATACATCTTTTAATGAATGAATATTATTATTCATGTAAACAAAAATGAGGATGAAATAATGATCTGAAAACTTTTACCGGTAGGAATTAAATTACTATAGTGCTAGCTTAAACAGTTTTGATAACCATATGATGACCCAATAATTGATTAACCCCTCATACAACGTTTTTTTGTAATGTTACATTATCTCTACCCCGCAATAATTAATCTCACATCATACTCTGGGTCTACTTATAATAATGAAATTTATTTTCCTTATTCTTTAAAAGGGGTAATTTTCATATTTAGTGTGTTTCAGTTTTAGTCTAGGTAATTAATTTTGAAAGGGCAGCAATCTCTAATATTGTTAAATTTATCATTGCTTCGTCTCAATTTGGTCAAATCTCTCCATCATGAGATTCTTGAAACTTCTTGACCCTTCCTATACCAGTTTCAAAGGTCAAAGTAAAATTTCATGATGTTAGATGAGATCGTATATTTCATGTGCATTATGGTCTCCATCAAAATATAGCACAAAATTTTACACACGTACACACACGTCAAGTACACATATAATACATACGTACGGTGTGTATAAATGCGGTGCATGCACGCACATGTGAATATTGTTTGACAACAAAACGCTTGAATGAACAGTAGGCTAAGTGGTTGTATGCGCATTAGGGGTCTGGTCTATTGTTACTTGTTGTACAGCGCCTTTGTTTATGGGAGGATTAAAGTTCTATTCAGATCAGATCTTTACAAACTTACTGACTTAATCCCTATCATTCAAGTATCATCGTTGTGGACAGAATTGGAATTTAGTCTTCATTTTGTATTACATTAGTTTGGCCGGTAGGGGCGTTTATTATATCACTTCGGACAGCGGCAAATTCAAATTCTTCTGTGAGTAGGCCTACTGAGCTGCATGATGAGTAGACCGAAAGCTTCAGTCTCTATAATCGTCGGTTGTTCCACTGAGACTACGTCTGGCTCCACTAGACCTCCGGTTATAGAGACTGAACGACTGCCTATGCCAGCCTGTGTTGAACTTATTCCGCTAGATTTTAGCCGCTAGGCCCCTCCCACAAACTTGCCACGGCCGTATTGTTATGCCCCCAAAATCCCCCAAAATGTCATTTTACCTCGTCCATATCCAATTTTAAATTAGGCCTAGGCTATAATACATCGGTTCCACTTACTAATTTGATGTAAATAATCCGTTTAATGGTCCCTTTTAAGGAAATTATGGGTCAAAATCGACATCCATGTTGAAAATCTTGCAAGCCGTCCGTTAAACTCTCGCTGCCGTCAATCTCATCCCTTCTAGTCTACGCCGAAGGCAAAATGATAATGAAGGAAAAACTGTGCGCCATCTACACGCTCGTAATGGCGTTATCACAGTTTTTTCCTTCATAATCATTTTGCCTTCGGCGTAGACTAGAAGGGATGAGATAAGTTTGTCCGAGCGGACGAGCGGACGTGCTTTTCAGAAGCTCTCTAGGAGCTTGTAGATTTCTTGTAGATTTCTTGTAGAATTTTGCCAATATTGTTAAAAATTGCCTCAATACCGGATATAGTTGGGACTGTTTTGCTTCTTTATACTGTTGAACTTTGGATTGAAACTATAGTGGATTCATACAAGCCTATACTTAGGATCAGAGTCAAAAGGTAAGCAAGTCTTGTGGGCTACTAACACATACCGCACCCTTAATTACACGGTAGACTGCACACAATTGAATTTCCCGCCCTTTTCAGGCAACCAACCAGGTCATGGCCGGAGTGACAAACACCGGCCAGGGCGAAGAGCCACCTCTTTTACAACCCAATGAAGAAGATGAATTTCGAACTGTAAATTACTCTCGTAGGGAGCAAAAACCGAGAAATAAACGCAGGCGCGAAGGAAGCATTGCAATTGAAAATCTTTCAATGAGAACAGAATCCTCTTCCTCAGAAGACCAAAATACAACCCAGAACCGCCAATCGGAACTCAAAGTCTTAATTACCCCCATAGATAAATCAAAATCGCTAAAGAATGTGAATCCCATTACTATAGCTAGAAATATCCGTGAAGCTTGTCCAAACCCTGTGGAATTTATCAAACCCACAGCCCAAGGTCTCCTTATCAAATGCAAAAACCAGAAACAAGTAAAAGCACTATCTCAAATTAGTAACATAGGAACCACCCCAGTAAAAGTTGCAGAAAAGCAGCAAGTTGTGAGAGGGGTCATATATGGAGTACCTACAGAAATGACTGATGACGAAATTCTCAATGAATTGAAACACCAAGGAGTAATTGATGTAAAAAGAATCATGAAAAGGTCCAAATCAAATGTAAAATCAATTGAAATTGAAGAAAGCAGACCCAATTTTATCCCAATGAGGAGTGTTATTATAGCATTCAACCGTACAAACCTCCCCAGCAACATAACAATGTGCTATCAACATTTTGAGGTTAAACTATACATTCCCCCCGTTTTGAGGTGCTTTCAATGCCAACGCTACGGCCACGGCATAGCTCAATGCAAAGCAAAGATGAGATGCGTCAGATGCGGGGAAGACCACAAATTTGAGGAATGTAACCGAAAAGAAAGACCGATATGTATAAATTGTGGTGGGAACCATTCAGCAGCCTTTGACGGCTGTCTAGAAGCTAAGAAAGCCAAAAAGATACAAATAGTAAAAGTCAAAAACAATCTTTCATACGCACAAGCTGCAAAAATACAGTCGGAGCAAGAAAAAGCACAGCAGAAACCACAAGCCAACCTCCCTGAATCACATCCCTCCCTCGATGTCAACTCAGATAACCTCCCTCTTCCTCCCCGACCAGTGAGGTCATCCACAGCAATCCGCCCTGAAAACGCCACCCCGCAACTTAATCCCCAGCCCTGGAACACCCCGCTGCAAAAAAACGCACAGAGCAGTAAATTAATAGATAAGGATGGAAAAACTGAAGTAAAACTAGAAGCCCTCCCTCGAGGTAACCTAGTAACATTAATGAGTGATGAGCAAATAATCTCTTTCATTACGCAACTTGTTCTCACTTTTACGGATGGAAAATCCGAGAAGGAGATTTCATCCTTAGTGAAAGTGGCAGCTGAGAGACTGCTCAAACAAAGAGTAAAACATGACGCTAAAGATGTACTGGTATAGCATAGTAATGATGATGACAGCGCTAACCATATTACAATGGAACGCGCAGGGACTTCTTAATCACGGTCCTGAACTTATAAAATACTTAGATTCATATAAAGATGTAAAGTACCATTTAATTTGTGTTCAGGAAACATGGTTCAATGATGATAGAATATTGCAAATCCCTGAATATACATGTTTTATTAGAAACAGGGAAAATCAATCTAAAGGAGGGTGTGCCATTTATGTACATGATTCCATCAACTATGAATATCCTGTCAATGACGAAGAATTCGAAATACAACATATTAAAGTTCATGTTGCTGGATCAAAAATCTCCATAATCAATTTCTATAACCCTTGCAAAAAATTAAACGAGATTGTTTTGAACAGGATGATTAACAAACTAGAATACAATCTATTCCTTATAGTTGGGGATTTCAACTCACATAATCCTGTGTGGGGTAGTGCAAAGATAGACCAAAATGGGCACACAATTGAAAATTTCACACATGACAATAACTTTATAATTTTAAACGACGGAAGAGGAACCAGAATAGATCCACACACTGGGAAAATGTCATGTTTGGATCTTAGCATCACCTCCCCCAAACTATCTTGCCTATGCTCGTGGGAAGTTTTGCGGCACACCCTTGGTAGTGACCATTTTCCCATCTCCACCCAGATATTATTGGACCGAGCAGGGAAAGTAAACAGCAACAGCGAGAAGATAAATGAGGAAACAACTTGGTCTTTTAAAAATTTTGATTGGAACACTTTTGCCGAAAAATGTGAACATAAAATTGAACATAGTGGCAACTATTCCGACCCTACGAAAATGTATAAATGTTTTATGAAAAGTTTGTCAGAGACTATTAAAGAAATAATGCCCCAGAGGGGAAAGAAAAAACATGACCCTGTACCTTGGTGGACAAAAGACTGTACACAAAGTATCAAAGAAAGAAACAGGGCTAATAATAGATTAAAAAGACACATTTCAATAGAAAATCTAAATACATATTTGAAGAAAAAATCAGAGGTACAAAAAACTCTACGCCAAGCAGAACGAAATTACTGGCAAGAATTTTGCTCAAGACTCAACCGCTTTGTACCAGAATCAGCGGTATGGTCTACCATTAAACGGTTAAAGGGGGTATCTGTCAAAAAAACAAAAAACATGTCAGTCCTGATAGAAAATGAAAAAGAAATCACATGTAACAGTGAAAAGACTGAGGCTTTCTCTAAGTTCTTCCAATCAATTAGTAATGTTAAAGAATGTCCAGAAATAAAAGAAAACAAAAATGTTGAGCAACAAGTCACGAAATCACTGAAGCGGGGAATGGAGCATATCTTGAATGAACCATTCACTCTTTTTGAATTGCAAAAAACTCTAAACACATGTAAACAATCAGCTCCTGGAAAAGACAAGATCCCTTATCAGGTTTACCAAAAACTTCCTCAGAAAGCAAAACAATATATGCTAAAGGTCATGAACTTGATATGGGATACGGGTAGCATACCTCCCAGTCTGAAACACTCTATCCTAATACCTGTGTTAAAACAGAATAAAGACCCCCGAAAGGTATCGTCGTACCGACCCATAGCACTTTCCTCATGTTTTGCCAAGATACTAGAACGGATTGTGAAGAATAGACTCCAATGGTATGTAGAAAAGAACAATATACTTCCTCCCCTCATGACTGGCTTTCGTAGTAAACGTGGGGTCACGGATAACATTGTACTTTTAGAGAATGCCATCCAAAGAAGCATTAATGTTGGTGAATATACTTTAGCAATCTTTCTCGATATTGAAAAGGCATATGACAGACTTTGTATCAAAGGCCTTATTTACAAACTATCAGTACATGGTATTACAGGTAATATGCTCGAGTTTCTCTATAACTATCTGAAAGAGCGGACTTTCCAAGTAAAGATTGGTAAAGAAGAATCAAAATTATATGAAATGTACAACAGCCTCCCCCAGGGGAGTGTCTTAAGTCCTATATTGTATAATATCATGATGAGTGATATTCCAACAGATGAATTAATCACCACATCTATTTATGCTGATGACTGTGTCATCTGGATGTCAGGTAATAACATAGAAATTATTTCAAACAGAATACAGTGCTATCTGAACACATTGAGTGAATGGTTTACTAAATGGGGCTTTCGCCTTTCACAGAGTAAATCCTTTCCAGTGTTATTTACTAAAAACAATAAAGCAAAATACCCAGAACTGAAATTAAACAACGACGCACTTTTATTCCAATCAAAGAAGCATTTCCTAGGACTTATATTTGACAAAAGACTTTCATGGAAGACGCACATAGATGCCGTAGTCCTTAGATGTAAAAAGAAACTGAACATTCTTAGGTGCCTTACTGGGACTACATGGGGAAGCTCCTCGAAATCCCTGCTAATGGTATATAGAGCATTGATAAGATCGTTATTAGATTTTGGTTGTGAAGCCTATGACAGTGCGGCTCAAAGTA
This sequence comes from Strongylocentrotus purpuratus, assembly GCF_000002235.5. Classification (NCBI taxonomy): domain Eukaryota; kingdom Metazoa; phylum Echinodermata; class Echinoidea; order Camarodonta; family Strongylocentrotidae; genus Strongylocentrotus; species Strongylocentrotus purpuratus. The sequence goes on from NW_022145615.1 coordinate 35,160,282, forward strand.
TAAAGAAATCACTTGACTCCATTCAATATCAAGCCTTGAGAATTTGTGCGGGAGCTCTTCCTCTTACATCATTAGATTCACTACAAGTTGAACTAGGTGAAATGCCCTTAGACTTAAGAAGACAGATGCTGGCGGACAGATTCAGACAAAAGATTGAAATGCATCGAGATCACCCTGTCATATTAAACGTTAAGCCCAGCTGGCAAATGGAACTTTTGAAGCTCCAAAAGAATAACAAGCCATTTGGATGCAGAACAGAACTAATGAAACATTGTACTATCGAACCTTACACTATACCTAGTTTCCCCCCTTGGAAAATTAATGCTCCAAAAGTGTCGATAGAATTAAGCGAAATAGTGAACAAACATGAAAACCCATCTTATTTACGTCAACGCAGTTTAGAATTGATCAGTACCAAATGGCCAATACAACTACACATCTATACAGATGGGTCAAAGGTTCCAAGTTTTGGAATAAGTTCTGCTTCTTTTTATGTACCAGCATTCTCCTTTCAACAAGCCAAACGATTGGCGGATCACACCTCATCTTTCAGAGCCGAATTGGCTGCAATTGTCCTTGCGCTTAATTGGCTAGAGAACATTAATGTGTATGTTGGCATTGTTATTTTTTGTGATTCCGTAAGCGCCCTGCTCGCCATAAAGGATGAAAAAGATATTACATTTGTAACTGAAATTATTACATTAAGTACAAAATTATCGTATCAAGGAAAACACATACACTTAGAATGGATTCCTAGCCATTGTGGTGTACACGGAAATGAAATGGCAGATTTTTATGCAAAATCTGCTTTACAAAATAACATTGAAATTTGTAATAAATTATCCTTTTCTGAAATAAAGAGTATTATTACCAGCAAGTATATAAAACTCTGGCAAGACAGATGGAATAATTCTGATAGATCTCTTAGACATATACTGCCTACAGTAAATCAACCATATGAATGTAAGTTGAACAGATTTGAAGAAAGTATTCTCCATAGATTAAGAATAGGAGTGATAGGTTTGAACTTAGATCTCTTCAGATTGAATATACACTCGACAGGCCATTGCAATAACTGCATAGGACGTACTGAAACTGTAAACCACTTTCTCACTGAATGCCCAAAGTACATAATAGAAAGAGCTATGTTACTCGTAGAAACTGATTTATCACATCCACAGGAAATCATGACACTACTTAAACTTTCAGAAATAGTTAAACAAAAAGCAATAGTTCGCTTCGTTTTAAGAACAAAGCGGCTATATCCAAACAATTAAATTGTTGTTGAGTTTTTTTTTTTTTTTTTTTTTTTTTTTTTTTTTTTTTTTTTTTTCTTCTTATCTTCTCTTTTCCTTTTTCTTGCACCAATAAAGCCCACAATACTTGTAACTAATTTGACCATTTACTTTTCTAACAATTCGGTGATCACCTCCAACATCACATGCTAGCTGGCACCCCCTCACCTATGCCGGAGTGACCTAGGTTAAAACCGAAAGTCTGCGAAATATACCTCAAAGACTGGTAAGATGGCATTTTGAAAAGGGTGGGGGTAAGTGCGAAGTACACATGTGCATACGTGAGGTGATATTTGAACGCGCACGTGCGCGTAAACACAAGTACGTACGTTTAGTTTTAGTTTATAGGCGTTTTTTATTCACAACTTGCTAGGCCGTCGTCTCTTTCCAAAATTATTAATTTATTGAATTTTCTCTCTAAAAAAAGTTATAGAGTCTAAAAAGAAAAAAAGAGGAAGGAAAGAGGATGGAAGGAGAAAGAATCCTAAAAATAGTCATTTATGACATGAAATTGTACATATATGTATATATATAAATAATTCATAAAATAGTGAGTGGCAAAAATAGTCAACTGTGACTGATTGCCAAACAAAAACAAATCAAGAAGAAGAAGAAGAAGACGGCAACGAGAGTTTAACACGGCTTGCAAGATTTTCAACATGGATGTCGATTTTGACCCATAATTTCCTTAAAAGGGACCATTAAACGGATTATTTCCATCAAATTAGTAAGTGGAACCGATGTATTATAGCCTAGGCCTAATTTAAAATTGGATATGGACGAGGTAAAATGACATTTTGGGGGATTTTGGGGGCATAACAATACGGCCGTGGCAAGTTTGTGGGAGGGGCCTAGCGGCTAAAATCTAGCGGAATAAGTTCAACACAGGCTGGCATAGGCAGTCGTTCTGTCTCTATAACCGGAGGTCTAGTGGAGCCAGACGTAGTCTCAGTGGAACAACCGACGGTATAGAGACTGAAGCTTTCGGTCTACATGATGAGCTGAGCTGAGCTGGGAAGATTTACCCAGTGATTCAAGTCATTCCTGTCGAAGTTCAATACTGTAAGTATTAATTTAGACTATGTCAAATCCTGCAGTTAATTTGAGATCATTTAAGGTATAGATCTAGACCTATATATCGTGTAGAGTAGTACTGTATTTTGATGAAAAGGGTTACGAAATTTCAAAATGGCTGCCCGCAGCTCAGGCCGCATGAAGTTATGTATGATGTAATCAAGTGGATATGAATCAGGGCTAACTCGGCCCAGCTGCAAAATCTAACCATAACCCTAACCCTAAACCTGTAAAAAAATGAACATTTTTGCAACTGGGCCGATCTTCTTTGGCCCGAAATAGCCGGACTCCAAGTGATATCATTATAGGGGCGCGGGATTGATTGTAGCCATGCCTAGACTATAGACCCTGTATGAATTGATGTAGGTGGCTATGATGTATTTGTATTCTAGAGCTGAGTTGATAAATTAGGCACATTTTGAAACATAAATGACATGTAAGGTCAAGGATACATGTTATGAGGTTATCAGGCAAGAAAGCCGTATATAAATTACTTTGTAATGCGAAGGATGATTTGGGTATGATTCAACCACAAAAACTGGCAATAGTGGCATGGTTAATTGAGTTGTATAGAATTCGACTCTGCATGACATTAAAGAGAAGGTTGAGTTCTGGGAAGAGGTGAAAAATAATTTGTGAGCGTTATCATTCTTAATTATGCAACTATAGAAGAACGTCAGATAAGACATGTTCCCTGAAAAGCATGGCTCTTCAAATGCCTTCATATTCTAAATACAGTATGTCATGTAACATCGTAAAAATCTGGGGTAGGATTTTTACGCCACGTGTTTGTGTAGTCCCATATGCATCTTTCTGTGTACAGTGTTTTAACTTTACCAAGACTTGGCCAAATTTCTTATCAATTTGATGATTCCAGAACCTTGCAATATATACACACAAATTTGTATATGCTACTGTAGATAATCAACCTTTTCTGGTCGATTCCACTTTCACAATGCTATCGCATGACGGCCAGAACTCAACTTCAACTTTAACACTAGTGACAGTCAGTAGGAGGTGTAAATCATGTATGTTCAAGAATATTGATGAAGTCAAGATAAAGCAGATGCACTTGAGATTGTTGATTTATAAGCAATTAAGGTATTTATTATTGTTTGTTTTATTTGTTCATTTACAGATTGAACAACACTTCCTGAAACTTCACATCATTAAACGTCATGGTATCCTAACACAGCATTTAGCAGGAGACGGTTGGTGGGTGAGGGTGTTTGTGCTGCATTAACGTCAACAATCATCATGCAGTCAACTATCTTCTTCCGTTCATACTTTGGTTTGCTTTTGTTTAGTGCTCTGTAGATTGGTATAATGCTTATACAGTCAAACCTGCTTTAGTGACCACCTGTCTGGAAAGACCACATTTTTGTTTCCCTTGAAAATGGTTTCTCATTGAAACATGTATTAAAGGAACCTGTCTACAAAGACCACTTTTTGTGTTTACCTCGGGCAGTCGCTATAGACAGGTTAGACTGTATTATTTAGTGCTCTGTAGATTGGTATAATGTTTATACAGTCAAACCTGCTTTAGTGACCACCTGTCTGGAAAGACCAAATTTTTTATTTCCCTTGGAAATGGTTTCTCATCGAAACATGTATTAAAGGAACCTGTCTACAAAGACAACTTTTTGTGTTTACCTTGGGCGGTTGCTATAGACAGGTTTGGCTGTACCATTTAGTGCTCTGTAGGTTGGTATAACGCTTATACTTTTTAGGGCTCTGTAGGTTGGTATATCGCTTATACCATTTAGTGGTCTGTAGATTGGTATAACGCTTATACCATTTAGTGCTCTCTAGATTGGTATAACGCTTATACCATTTAGTGCTCTGTAGTATACAAATATACACTGTCTTGAGAGGTTCTGGTTAAAACTATGCGCAAGAGGTGACTCCAATAGTACTATTTGCTAAGGGGTGCATCAATTTTTTTTTTTTTTTTTTTTTTATTTAAAAAAAATGTCAATTTTTATCAAAAAATTAAATTAAGATTTGAAAAAAAAAAAAAAATTTAACTCCCAAATAGTACTCTTTCAAAGCAACCTAAAAAAAGATGAAATATTCCTGGTCATGTGACGAGTTCTTAACCAATCAAAAGCCAATACATTTTTGATGCATGACATAAATTGGTATAACGCTTATACTTTTTAGTGCTCTGTAGATTGGTATAACGCTTATACCATTTAGTGCTCTTTATATTGGTATAACGCTTATACCATTTAGTGCTCTCTAGATTGGTATAACGCTTATACCATTTAGTGGTCTGTAGATTGGTATAACGCTTATACCATTTAGTGCTCTGTAGTATACAAATATACACTGTCTAGAGAGGTTCTGGTTAAAATTATGCGCAAGAGGTGACTCCAATAGTACTATTCACTGAGGGGCGCATCAAAAATTTATTGAATTTTTTTTTTTTTTTTTTTGAAATCCTTTTTTAATTTCTTCAGAAAGAATTTTAAAGAAATTACAATTTTTATCCAAAAAAATTAAAAATATAAGATTTGAAGAAAAAAAAAAAAATCACAAGATTTTTCAACTCCCAAATAATACTTTTTCAAAGCAACCTAAAAATAGATGAAATATTCCTGGTCATGTGACGAGCTCTCAACCAATCAAAAGCCAATAAATTGTGTATGCATGAGATAAATTGGTATAACGCTTATACTCTTTAGTGCTATGTAGATTGGTATAACGCTTATACTTTGTAGTGCTGTGTAGATTGGTATAACGCTTATACCATTTAGTGCTCTGTAGACTGGTATAACGCTTATACCATTTAGTTACCGTTTAGTTCTCTGTAGATTGGTATAACCCTTATACTTTTTAGTGCTCTGTAGATTGGTATAACGCTTATACCATTTAGTGCCCTGTAGATTGGTATAACGCTTATACCATTTGGTGCTCTGTAGGTTGGTATAACGCTTATACCATTTAGTGCCCTGTAGGTTGGTATAACGCTTATACCATTTAGTGCCCTGTAGGTTGGTATAACGCTTATACCATTTAGTGCTCTGTAGATTGGTATAACGCTTATACCATTTAGTGCCCTGTAGATTGGTATAACGCTTATACCATTTGGTTCTAATGCCCCAGTCGTAAAAAAATAGGAAAAAAATAGGGGAAAAATAGGGGGAAAATAGTCCCGAAAATATATTTTTTTTCTATTTTTTCCCTATTTTTTTTAAAGGAAAAAATAGGGAAAAAATAGTTTTGGAAATAGGAAAAAAATAGGTTTGAAACAATTTTTTCTATTTTTTTCCTATTTTTTTTCCTATTTTTCAGACCTGAAAATAGGAAAAAAATAGGGAAAAAATAGTGTAGAAAATGGTGAAGAAAATAGTAAAAAAATAGTGATAACTAGGTGCTAGTGGACAGTGAAAAATAGTGAGGAAATAGAAAAAAAATAGTGAGGAAATAGGAAAAAAATAGTAAGAAAATAGGAAAAAAATAGTAAGAAAATAGGGGAAAATAGGAAAAAAATAGTAAGGAAATAGGGAAAAATAGTAAGAAAAAAGGGAAAAATAGTAAGAAAATAGGAAAAAAATAGTAAGAAAATAGGAAAAAAATAGTAAGAAAATAGGGGAAAATAGTAAGAAAATAGGAAAAAAATAGTAAGGAAATAGGAAAACAAATAGTAAGAAAATAGGAAAAAAATAGTAAGAAAATAGGGAAAAATAGTAAGAAAATATGAAAAAAATAGTAAGGAAATATGAAAAAAAATAGTAAATAAGTGAGGAAATCAGAAAAAAATAGTCAGGAAATAGGGGGGGGGGGGGATCACTCATCCTTTACTTTCATGGATTTCTCAAGCACTACCATCTCACACATCCAGTCAACGACTCTGTACATTCAATTAAATCATACAGTGCAAACTTGATATAAAGAGATCAGTTATACCTGAAATGACAAGGTAATTTAACAGCTTTGGGGGGTTAAGATTTCTTGGTTGCACATGACCTCATTGTCAAAAGTTTCCACTGTAGAATAGTCACCCTACTCCTACAGCTCTTTTCTCTGCATCGATGCACCTACTCAGTTTGCCAAATTCACTTCATCCTTTCAGTCCAATCCATTCAGTAGAACATTTAAAATAGTCAATGGGTATATGGAAAATGTTATACAGTCCACTCCTATTATAACGAACATGGATACACCAAGATTTTATTATCAGGCAATTCTCATCAGTCCCAATTTTAAACAAACCAATGTGTTCAGTAACTTGAGTATAACATGATTTCATTTTAACAAGGAAATTGGCTTGGTCCCGAGCACCTCGTTATAATGGCAGTGGACTGTAACAAAAAAAAATAATAAAAGGGAATGTGTCAAATAAAATACATGTACTTTATTTTCGAGAGGTAAACACAATGACATGAGTTTAGTATAGTATGTGTGTTCATATAAGCAAATAAATAAAAGAACTTAACTGATATTTACAATCTTTGGTTAAGTACTGTAGTGTACATGTTGTAGTAATAGAGTTGTTCATGGTTTGCTATGATTATACTCTAAAAAAACAACAAGACAAATGCGACTGCGTCTCCTATATGCCTCCGCCTTAAAAAAATATCATCCACCTAGAATGTAGCTTTCTATTTTTGTTCAAATAAAGTATTCAGGTGAGTTTCAGGACTATTACTGAGCCGATGTGGATATGCCAGGCGATCACAAGCTCTCTCCCTCACTAGTAACCAAATAAAGCAGTATTCTGGACATGAGAGTGTTGTTTTCTGTCTCTTTTATTACAATTTAATTGCAAAGTGCTCTTAATAATGTAATCACATTTTCAAACCTCAAGAAAATCATGACAAATAATTTTTTTTTGTCGTTATTTACAAAGATAACAAAATAAAATAAATCATATAACAGATTTTTCAACAATGCATGCATGCTCTATAGTACAGTTGACATGTTACATAATTTTCTCAATCTCAATTGAACTGTCAAAATCTTAATACAATCATCATAATCTAGAAACACTTACTACAAAATCAATGACATGTCATGTCATTGAGATATATATAAACAAGAAAATGACAGACTTACATGCTACTATTTTCAAATAGTTTTACAAAGTATAGGCCTACCATCATTACCATGTATCATAAGTAATGGTGTTATGGTCCTTTATCTTCACAATATGCAGGCACTCATTGTGTACACATACATGTTGTACTTGCCTATGAATCTCAATGATTAGACATAAGAATTACATAATAAAATGGAAACAAATACTAATGTAAAGGATACAGATGTTGGTCATGCTGTTCACAGGCATCGAATGGTGATTGTACGTTACATGTACATTGTAGCTTGATAGTTTCAATGGATCTGTAAAGATATAAATGAAATGTGAGTTAGGGGTTAGAATAATCATGCATTGGTACATTTATGAACATGCAATTAATACTTAGTACAAGTATTTATGTATTTCATAATGAAAAATTCAAAGGCACAGAACATGTGTGTACAAAAGTATGATAGCAAAAAAGATGCCAGGCTGACGACGAACGGATGGTGAAACAACGGAGTCATCAAAGAGCTGTCAAGGTGCATGAAATGTAAACCACTCAGGTAGGCAATTAATTAGAGTTATTTTATTCTTAGATATATTGGGTGAACATACATAAAATAAAACATAAAACACAGAAAAGAAAATAGTAAAGGAACAATTTGTTGAAGAAAAAAATAAAAAGGAAAGAGAAAAATAATGTAGATCTAGGTAGAAATTGTGCCACCTGCAAATTATTGTTCTAGCATAATGATGAGGTAAACTACTCTAATATTTTGATGTCAGATCTTAACTAACAAACATGAAATAAATAAACCCCAAAAAATTATCAACAATAGATTTAGATTTCTACTTAGTAAGGACATACCTCGCAGACACATGCACTCTCGGACTTGGAAGACTTGCTCTTCTTCTTGCGTGGTACTTTAGCAGGTTGTGTTTTCTGATTCCTAGAAGTAGAAAAATAATTTGAGATACAATTTAGACTAAAACCACATAAAAACATTATATCATGCAAGGCAATATAATTGACAGACCAGGGCTTGTAATAAATGGATTCCGCATCTAAGAGGGCCCTTTGAAGCAGTCCGTTGCACCGAGAGTCTTTTTTCCCCCTATCATAATCCCGTTAATCCCCCACCCGGACCGCACAGCTCGTAAATCTCACTCCCGAAACTGAGTGACATCGGGCTCGCGAAATGCATTGTTGGAAATACACATCGGCTGCTATCGACAAAAATGGCGGCGTACAGTAGGGAAGAGTATTTGGTAGGCGACGATTTAGACTTTCTGACTGATTTTGAGGAAGATTTTCTTGAGCCTGGTGTATGGGAAGTTGGAGACCAATACAAGTTATGCACGTGTGAAATTCCATCAACGGAAAATCTTATTCGTTGCAGCGAACCAGAATGTACGGTTAAATGGTTTCATCGTGAATGCGTAGGCCGCTCCATGTAAATAGGCAGCATTTGAATACATGAATAGTCAATACACTCACAACATAAATGCACATAATCATCCCGATGCGGTTGATCGGCAAGTTTGACAGTAGACTCACAATTTTAATTTTTAAATTATTCTTTCTAACATCAGAAAGTTGAACAAATTGTATTTTAATGCTCTTTAGGTGTCATCAATCGTCACTATAGTACTGCCTTTGAATGAAATCAGTTGAGTTTTGTACAGTGGTGTTTGAAATGTTGAGAATCAATAGCACAACTTTCAATACACGGCCAGGGTAGAAATGCAGCTATGTGTGTTTCCACCAACAACATCCAGCATGTACAGCCCAGCGAGCACGGCGGCTTTCGCGTCGCCGGCCCGTACTCGGGGTGAAAAGTGGTGATGAATTGACAACTTCTAACCCTCATTAAACCAAATGCGCAATTATACAACACAGTTTCATTTAGTTATTTTAAGAGATAAACTTATGGACTACCTTCCTAGCTATGTAAAAATTTCGGAAACTTTCGGAAAATGTCAATAATTAGAAGAGAACGTGATGATGATGAGAAACTTGCATTCACTCTAACTCACGATTTCCTTGGTCGATTTCGCTGGTTCAGATGGCTACGTCTTCAGAAGAGTTATCCGAGCACAGCGAAAGCATTTGATAACCAATAGCAGGTTGCCTTGTGCCATAAGTTGTCGATTTTGTATTTTTGTCTGTTATAGCTATATACATCTTCAATGAGTATGACGTCATTTTCTCGGTGACTCGCATGGCTTCAAAGCCTTTTTTTTACGACCAAGTGTTTGGAGAGCTTAGGGAAGCAGGCCGCGTTGCGTAACACTTCGTAACATTTGGATCGCCAGAGGGCATCTGTGGTCTGATAAGGGCGGCTGTTGATGGATTTGATGGCTGAAGAGGGTTACATTACTTGTTGTTAAGCCAAGTTAATCTTGAATATCTTTCCCTCGGGAAATTCTTTCGAGACGGAATCTCCATTAAAGTCTCACCTCCCTGGACAGACGTAGTAATGGTACAAAATCTGAAATTTCTATGTGGATTTATTGTAATCACGTTTGTTTACATTCACTCATTCACTAACAGACACTACACTGCACTTGGAGATTCACTAGGCCTACGTACACTTCACTCAGAAGTTTTGTAGTCTAAGTTACAACCTCAACACTACATGGGAATATTGATACGTAAAATAACATTCTATAGGCCTACTATGTCTATGAAGTAGCATTATATTCAACAACAGACACAATAAAAAAATATATATCATAATATAATTAAGTTTCAGAAATAAACGTACCTTTTCAGCTGTTTTCTGGGGCCAGTTCCGCTCGTCGATGTTCCGTCATTCGACAACAAACTCATTTCTCTACGAGTGGGACTAGTAATATTTTGAACATTTGTCGGGCTCATTTTCTTGGGAAGAATCACTAAAATGGGATAAGGAGGCATCGGAGTATGAGGAGTCACTATCTCTTGATGAAATTTCATCGCTAGAATAATTGCTGGAAGACATTTTGGTGTGATTTGGAGACGTTTGATGAACGAAAATCAGCAAAAGTCCGATGCGCATAGCAGTGCCAGTGGGGAAAAAAATAACGGGTAATTTTCAAATTACGTACTTGCGTACTGTCCTCTAGGTTGAAACTTTGCACACACATAGAACGGGAATATCTCGATCGAATGCTTTTTTTTCTATTAATAAAGGAGATTTTTTTGGGTTGAAATTTCTATGTGTACATTTTCTTTTTACACATGGTTTATGTATGGTTATCTTTGAGTGCACTATAGTCACTACTATAGTTTGTAAATAAAATCAAGAATATTAATAAAGGAACAAAATTGAAATTTCGTACATTTTCTTTTTACACATTGTTTATTTATGGTCATCTTTGAGCTCACTATTCAATATGTGACCCCACAGCTAAAAACCACCAATAAGTCGCAAAATGAACAACAGAGATAATGGCAGGAGAAGCGGGCTTTTTGAATAGGATGCCAGTCATAAACAATGAAAATATGCAAGTTTAGAAAATAGACAAAAAATAGTTTACAAATTTGTATCATGTCATACAAAATTTAAGTGCAAAAAATAGGAAGAAAATAGTACTCGCAAATAGGTAAAAAGAAGTCTGAAAAAGATAAGGTGAAAAAATAGGGAAAAAATTGTCTGAAAAAGATTAAGGTGAAAAAATAGGGAAAAAATAGCCTGAAAAAGATTAAGATGAAAAAATAGGGAAAAAATAGTCCTATTTTTTTCATATTTTTTTGGAGAAAATAGGCAAAAAAATAGTCTGAAAAAGATGAAGGTGAAAAAATAGGGAAAAAATAGTTTGGTACTCGAGAATAGGAAAAAATAGAACCATTTTTTTCCTATTTTCTTTAAAAAAATAGGAATAAAATAGTCCACAAAAGTTGAAGGTAAAAAAAATGGGGGAAAAATTGTTTGTGCTTGAAAATAGGAAAAAAATAGGACTATTTTTTCCCTGTTTTCTTATAGGAAATAGGAAAAAAATAGTCTGAAAAGAAATATAGGTGAAAAAAATAGGGAAAAAATAGTTTGTACTAGAAAATAGGAAAAAAATAGGACTATTTTTTTCCTGGTTTTTTATAGGAAATAGGAAAAAAATAGTCTGAAAAAAAATATAGGTGAAAAAAATAGGGAAAAAATAGTTTGTACTTGAAAATAGGAAAAAAATAGCCTTATTTCTTTCCTATTTTCTTGAAGGAAATAGGGAAAAAATAGTCTGCATTTCCAGAAAATAGGGAAAAAATAGGAAAAAAATAGGGAAAAAATATATTTTCGCAACACACAAAACTACTAGGGTGTGTATACTATGTATGGTTTAGGTATTTTATCGATTATTGAATATTATCCAAAGGATTAAATATGACATTTGTAATTATGTTAACTGTCAATTGGTGATTTAAACAATAAAATAAAAATCTAATGTATGTATGGTTTAAGTATTTTATCTATCTTTTTTATTTCTTATTATTTGATAACTATTGAATATTGTCCAAAGGATTAAATATGACATTTGTAATTATGTTAACTGTCAATTGGTGATTTAAACAATAAAATAAAAATAAAATGTACCACATGTGCATAATGAATACAATTTTCTGGTCTGTATTAATTGCTTTGTGTTTTAAGACGAGTAACATGGAAAGGGAGTGAATGCATGGTCATGGAAAGAGAGTGAATGCATGGTCATGGAAAGAGAGTGAATGCATGATCATGAAGAGAGGTTGAGAGAAATATCATTTTGTTCTTGCACAAGATGGGAAATAAAAAGGAACAAATACCATAGTTCCTACCAATTTATGACAGAGATTTCTGACTTTATGGTTTATAAAGGGCTCAATAAAACAAGGATTAAGTAGCATTTTCTGTATTTTTTACAGTCCATAAACGAAGAAATAGTCCAGAATGGAATAATATCTTATAAGGCATCTTTATTATTGTTTCCAGTGATTCACTGGAAACAATAATAAAGATGCCTTATAATTATACACCTTTTCTCATAAAGTATCATAATAATCTCAAAATCCCCAGTCTCAGGTACAACCAGTGGTAACTAATTATCTCACCTAATTAATTTCCAACTTCCATAATATAACCCATAAACCCAGACAAATCTATTTTTGTCACAAAATATGTATTATTTAATGTCTACTAAATGTAGACGTCAACTGTTTAGTTTTATCTTTTTGTTTATACAGTCACCAAAAACAATATAAAGTACCAACTTGGCACAGGATGGCTTAAAAAGATGTTAAATAAACTGGTAACAATAATGTTGTACATCGCAAATCTATGAATATGAATGATTTCAGGAAAAACATATCTTACAATACAAATAAAGCATGTACAGTACATGTATCAAACCTATAACCAGATAAAATACTAAACATATGCATATATGAATTTAGACACATTTTTTTTATTGGAAACATTGGAATCATGAAATAATCACTTATTAGTAGTAGCTCTATACAAAGCGAATTTATGTTTCCATTTCTTTTCACATAACATGAACAATAATAGAAAATAATAAATGTAATGATATAACATTGTTTTGGGTCATTTAATTACAGGAAATTACAGGAAATGAAGAAAAAACGAACCTACTTGAAAGCAAAGCTTGTTAGATGTAGGTTCGCACAATAATAATAGTCAATGCAGTTCAATTGATGAAGCTGTTGAATTATGGCAGAATCTGTTATTACAAGAAGTTGACAAACAAGCCATATCGTTCAAAAATAATAAATACAAGGGCCAAGGGGCTCTCCGTGGATGGATGCAGGTATTTATAAACTCATGAAAAAGCATGACAAACTGAAAAGGAGAGCGTGTAAACTTAAAGATGAAAAACACATGTGTGAGTACAGATTACTACGTAATAAAGTAACTACTGATGTAAGGAAAGCAAAGAGGAAATACTACTCTAATAAATTCTCACTTTCTAGTGCTTATCCAAAGCAGACTTGGAAGACATTAAAATCTATCATTCCAAATAAGAAACGCGAAACGCGAAACGCCAATAGTTGCGCTTAATTCAGAAAGTAATATTAATACTGCTAACGTATTCAATACCTTCTTTGCTGAAGTAGGAAGTAATTTAGCAGAAGAAATTCCTGATTCGCCTCTCCTTATAGAAAACAATTTACCCTTAATTTGAGATTACCCCTGTAACCGAAAATAATGTGTTGGGAATTATAAACAAATTGAAAAATAGTAAGTCTGTAGGTGTAGATACAATATCAGTTTTTGTTTTGAAAGCATGTGCTACTGAGATATCACAGAGTATTGCCAACTTGACGCATAGTTCCCGGAACGCCGAAGGCGGCGCTTTTCATCGAACATTCTATCAGAACACTGTAAATGCTTTCATTAGGAAAGGACCTGTTGTGAATAAAGAGCTCCAGTCTTGTATGATCACGTTTACCCCTTTTCGCTTTAAATACATGGATACAACACTGAACAGTTTTAATTACATATGACTTCCTTGAAATTAAATGACTCGCAGGTAATTAGGAGAATTTATCTGTTTTTTGTCAAGTTGTCTGATTTGATGACGTCATTGGTGATTTATAAGCCATTTATAAGCCATTGGCTAGAAAAGTCATTGGCGATTTTTGTCGATTTATAAGCCAAATAATGCTTCTCTCACGCATTATTCAATAGCGATTTTCGGTTCCATGACACATGCTCCGCCGACAATTGCTCCGCCGACAAATGCTCCGCAAAAAGCGACAATTGCTCCGCGACATTTGCTCCGCGACATTTGCTCCGACGTCAAATGCTCCGCCGACAGTTGCTCCGCCGACAGTTGCTCCGCCGACATTTGCTCCGCCGACATTTGCTCCGCCGACATTTGCTCCGCCGACAATTGCTCCGCCGACATTTGCTCCGCCGACAATTGCTCCGCCGACAATTGCTCCGCCGACATTTGCTCCGCCGACATTTGCTCCGCCGATAATTGCTCCGCCGACATTTGCTCCGCCCCCAAAGTACCCCGTTGAAGACAAATGCTCCCTTTTGCAGGGAAAAAAAGATAGGAAGAAAGGAAAAGAAAAGAAAAGGACAAGAAAACATGGAAAAGAAAAGGTCAAGAAAAGAGACAAGAAAAGGTTGAAGACAAGGGAAAAGGGACACAAAATAGAATATAGGAAGATTAATGACGGTAAATCTTGCCGGCGCTGCGTTGGGACACGTCGGAGAAAAACTAGGAATAAAATGGAGTATAAAATATACTACATGCTCGTGAAATAATCATTAGTGATTAAGGCAGATGGTTTTCAGTTATTATATGAAAAGGATGAAAATTCGCTTGCTCGCTGCGCTTTATATGTTCGTAATACATTGTGCACATCAGTGATTAACAAGCGATGCTGGTCACGCAGATTCTTTTTAATATGAAATGACAAGCCAAAGAATTTCGACCATTCGTTAACTAACTCGCTCGCCAACAAGGAATAAACAATAAATCCTGGAATAATACTTGCCCATATGATTCAGATTAAGGGGCGTAATGTAGAAAAATTATATTCAAGATTATAACCTATGATTTTTACCTTTCTTATTCGCCAAATTAACAAATCAAAAACAAACAAAAAAACAACATCCCCTTAAAGATACTATTTCCCTTTTGCAGCCAACATCAAATTATGTAGAAATTTGCAGGAATTATAAATATGTCATGTATGTCCTATCTGTGAAAGTTAAACGTTAGCAGTGTCATAATATTCAAATTATGAAGGAAACCTGTTTATTTGCTAGGCTTCACTGATTAGACACTATTGAGCGACAAACTGGCTTTTTTTCTTCTTTGGTAATAACATACATAAAATGAACTGTAAAGGGTACATGAGCATTTGTCTACATCAATAACCCACTTCTTGTAAGGGCCAAAATTAAACTGATTGAATCTTTGCGCAGCATAAAACATACGACCATTCGGTACAATGGTCTGAAAATCAGACTATTACTTACAGGCTCTATAGCCCTTAAGTCGATTCGACAACTAATAGTCGTTATTTTCCCACTTAAAGACATTTTAAAGCCCCCCCCCCTTTTTTTAGGGAAGTTCTAAATTAGTATTTACTCTTAAATGCCGTTGGAATTTAACCTTTTCATTTTTTGGGGCCTGCAAATGGGACATAGTACCTTTAAATGTGTTTGTGCCCTCTATTTCAAGGGAAAAGACGACACAGTTACTTATGTAAACAAATATGCCTATAATTATTATCAAAAGAGAAGTGCAAAAGAACTCGCTCACATGATACGCTAACTCGCGGTTATAATTTTTAACATATTCATTTGACGAATGTGCAGCTTCTAAACGTCAGACGAAGAATGGCGGAAGGCAGGTAGATGCTATTCATTATAAAATAAGCTTAAAACCGCCCGCTCGCTAAAAATAAAATTGACATCGCCTTATTAAACTATGAATGTGCCCGACCCGTCCTGCAGCAAGAAAACTCTGTTGGATACTCATTATTGTTGACAATAATTCATGAGTTGAACGTTCGCTGTTCAGTTTATGGTATAAACGTGCCCATTTAATCAAGGAGGGAAATGAAGCAGGAAGATGCTATTCAAAATTATTGATAAGTCTACATTTTTAGCTTTCTCTCTCTCTCTCGCTACCCAGGACCAAAATCCAATTGAAACCAGTTGAAATCTCCAACTGGTTTCAATTGGTTTCAACTGGTTTCAATTGGTTTCAATTGGTTTCAATTGGAATAGAAAATTTCCAGTTGAAACCAATTGCCGAACTGGAAAATATTGTTATGGGTACTCATTTCCAGTTCAAACCAATAAGAAGTGCAACTGGAACCAGTAAGGTAATTTTTCCAGTTACTCAATTGGTTCCAGTTAGAAGTCATTTCCAGTTACCCAACTGGTTCCAGTTAGAAGTTCAACTGGAAACAGTAAGATGATTTTCATGTTACTCAATTGGTTCCAGTTAGAATTCATTTCCAGTTACCCAACTGGTTCCAGTTAGCATTTATTTCCAGTTAGAAGTAATTTCCAGTTACCCAACTGGTTCCAGTTAGAATTCATTTCCAATTACCCAATTGGTTCCAGTTAGAAGTCATTTCCAGTTACGCAACTGGTTCCAGTTAGCATTCATTTCCAGTTAGAAGTCATTTCCAGTTACCCAACTGGTTCCAGTTAGAATTCATTTCCAATTACCCAATTGGTTCCAGTTAGAAGTCATTTCCAGTTACGCAACTGGTTCCAGTTAGCATTCATTTCCAGTTAGAAGTCATTTCCAGTTACCCAACTGGTTCCAGTTAGAATTCATTTCCAGTTACCCAACTGGTTCCAGTTAGAATTCATTTCCAGTTACCCAACTGGTTCCAGTTAGCATTCACTTCCAGTTAGAAGTCATTTCCAGTTACCCAACTGGTTCCAGTTAGAAGTCATTTCCAGTTACCCAACTGGTTCCAGTTAGAATTCATTTCCAGTTACCCAATTGGTTCCAGTTAGCATTCATTTCCAGTTAGAAGTCATTTCCAGTTACCCAACTGGTTCCAGCTAGAATTCATTTCCAGTTACCCAATTGGTTCCAGTTAGCATTCATTTCCAGTTAGAAGTCATTTCCAGTTACCCAACTGGTTCCAGTTAGAATTCATTTCCAGTTACCCAATTGGTTCCAGTTAGCATTCATTTCCAGTTAGAAGTCATTTCCAGTTACCCAACTGGTTCCAGTTAGAATTCATTTCCAGTTACCCAATTGGTTCCAATTGGAAATATTTTCCAGTTACCCAACTGGATCCAATTGAAACCAGATAATTTGCATATTATATGCGTGTGTGCAGATCAATGTTTTATGTAATTTATTTTGATTTACAATGTACTTATTAATTAATTTTCATTTGCAAGTAATGCATTTGTTTTAGTTAAATATAAAGATTAATAAGCAATGATAAGCATGTTCATTAGTAACATATTTTTGTAATTACACAGATTAAAAGTTGATTACTAAAACACTAACCATGTACAAAATACATCAAATACAAACATATATAATGACAATGCCTTCCTTGTTAAGTATATTATATGGTCTGCATATTATAATGCCCTTTACATTGTACTTAATGTAGACACATATAACAATGTTTCTGTGTTGACATGAGCGATAATTAGTGCAAGAGCTAATTAACTCATAACTAATTAAGTTTTTGCCAACTGTAAGTTTCAATTGGATCCAATTGAAACCAATTGAAACCAGTTGAAACCAGTTGAAGCCAACTGGTTTCAATAGGGAAATTGGAACAACTGGTTCCAGTTGAAACCAATTATTAGGCAACTGGAACCAGTTGGCAATTGGTTTCAACTGGTTTCAATTGGAACCAGTTGGCAATTGGTTTCAACTGGTTTCAATTGGAACCAGTTGGCAACTGGTTTCAATTGGAACCAGTTGTTCCAATTTCCCTATTGAAACCAGTTGGCAACTGGTTTCAATTGGTTTTGCTCCAATTGGTTTCAACTGGATTTTGGTCCTGGGTATATATACCATCGTTTACCAAAAGGGAATAAATATAACCTTAAATGATATAGTGCTCAAGAAAAATCACTATTTGTTGAAAGAAGGTCTACTAAAGGTTGAACACAGTTTATCTGTTACTTAAAAGTTTCTGCACCTGCTCCCCACCCCCCTCAAAAAGGGATTGCCTCTTTCGCAAAGGTTTATCACTTTTTTCCCATCGGTGTCATCTGATCGGGGAATTAAAACGCATCCCCCATCTCAGAACGCTGGCTGCGGCCCTGAATAACAGCAACAAAACAAATCACTCAAAACAAAAAAATAACCCATGAAAGAAATATTGTCGGCGGAGCAAATGTCGGCGGAGCAATAGTCGGCGGAGCAAATGTCGGCGGAGCAATTGTCGGCGGAGCAACTGTCGGCGGAGTATTTGACGTCGGAGCAAATGTCGCGGAGCAATTGTCGCTTTTTGCGGAGCATTTGTCTCCGGAGTAATCGTCGCAGGAGCATGTGTCGGGTTACCCGATTTTCACCGTAGGAAACCACAGAGGTAACCCGACACATGCTCCGGCGACGATTACTCCGGTGACAAATGCTCCGCAAAAAGCGACAATTGCTCCGCGACATTTGCTCCGACGTCAAATACTCCGCCGACAGTTGCTCCGCCGACAATTGCTCCGCGACATTTGCTCCGCGACATTTCCTCCGACGTCAAATGCTCCGCCGACAATTGCTCCGCCGACATTTGCTCCGCCGACAATTGCTCCGCCGACAATTGCTCCGCCGAAATTTTCTCCGCCGACAATTGCTCCTCCGACAATTGCTCCGCCGACATTTGCTCCGCCGACATTTGCTCCGCCGACAATTGCTCCGCCGACAATTGCTCCGCCGAAATTTGCTCCGCCGACATTTACTCCGCCGACAATATTCATGGGTTATTTTTTTTATTTGTGTGATTTGTTTTGTTGCTGTTATTCAGGGCCGTAGCCAGCGTTCTGAGAAGGGATGCGTTTTAATTCCCCGATCAGATGACACCGATGGGAAAAAAGTGATAAACCTTCGAGAAAGAGGCAATCCCTTTTTGAGGGGGGGGGGGGGGGGGTGGGAGCAGGTGCAGAAACTTTTAAGTAACAGATGAACTGTGTTCAACCTTGAGTAGACCTTCTTTCAACAAATAGTGATTTTTCTTGGGCACTATATCATTTAAGGTTATATTTATTCCCTTTTGGTAAACGATGGTATATAGCGAGAGAGATAGAGAGAGAGCTAAAAATGTAGACTTATCAATAAATATTGAATAGCATCTTCCTGCTTAATTTCCCTCCTTGATAAAATGGGCACGTTTAAACCATAAACTGAACAACGAACGTTTAACCCATGAATTATTGTCAACAATAATGAGTATCCAACAGAGTTTTCTTGCTGCAGGACGGGTCAGGCACATTCATAGTTAAGGCGATTTCAATCTTACTTTTAGCGAGCGGGCGGTTTTAAGCTTATTTTATATTGAATAGCATCTACCTGCCTTCCGCCATTCTTCGTCTGACGTTTAGAAGCTGCACATTCGTCAAATGAATATGTTAAAAATTATAATCGCGAGTTAGCGTAGCATGTGATCGAGTTCTTTTGCACTTCTCTTTTGATAATAATTATAGACATATTTGTTTACATAAGTAACTGTGTCGTCTTGTCCCTTCGAAAGAGAGGGCACAAACACATTTAAAGGTACTATGTCCCTTTGCAGGCCAAAAAAAAATATGAAAAAGTTAAATTCCAACGGCATTTGAAAGTAAATACTAATTTAGAACTTCCCTAAAAATAAAAGAGGGGGATGGGCTTGAACATGTCTTTAAGTGGGAAAATAATGACTATTAGTTGTCGAATCGACTTAAGGGCTATAGAAGCTAGTAAGTAATCTTTTGCACTTCTCTTTTGATAATAATTATAGACATATTTGTTTACATAAGTAACTGTGTCGTCTTGTCCCTTGAAAGAGAGGGCACAAACACATTTAAAGGTACTATGTCCCTTTGCAGGCCAAAAAAAAATATGAAAAAGTTAAATTCCAACGGCATTTGAAAGTAAATACTAATTTAGAACTTCCCTAAAAATAAAAGAGGGGGATGGGCTTGAACATGTCTTTAAGTGGGAAAATAATGACTATTAGTTGTCGAATCGACTTAAGGGCTATAGAAGCCAGTAAGTAATAGTCTGATTTTCAGACCATTGTACCGAATGGTCGTATGTTTCATGCTGCGCAAAGATTCAATCAGTTTAATTTTGGCCCTAACAAGAAGTGGGTTATTGATGTAGACAAATGCTCATACACCCTTTACAGCTCATTTTATGTATGTTATTACCAAAGAAGAAGAATACATGACATATTTATAATTCCTGCAAATTTCTACATAATTTGATGTTGGCTGCAAAAGGGAAATAGTATCTTTAAGGGGATGTTTTTTATTTTTTTTATTTGTTAATTTGGGGAACAAGGAGGGTGAAAATCATAGGTTATAACCTTGAATAGAATTGTTTTACATTACGCCCCTTAATTTGAATCAAATGGGCAAGTATTATTCCAGGATTTATTGTTTATTCCTTGTTGGCGAGCTAGCTAGTTAACGAATGGTCGAAATTCTTTGGCTTGCCATTTCATATTAAAAAGCATCTGCGTGACCAGCATCGCTTGTTAATCATTGATGTACAAAATGTATTACGAACAATATAAAGCGTAGCGAGCAAGCGAATTTTCATCCTTTTCATATAATAACTGAAAACCATCTGCCTTAATCACTAATGATTATTTCACGACGCAGCGCCGGCTTGTGTCCCCTTTTCCTTGTCTTCAGCCTTTCTTTTCTCTTTTCTTGACCTTTTCTTTTCCATGTTTTCTTGTCCTTTTGTTTTCTTTTGTTTTCCTTTCTTTTTTCCCTGCAAAAGGGAGTATTTGTCTTCAACGGGGTACTCTGGGGGCGGAGCAAATGTCGGCGGAGCAATTGTCGGCGGAGCAAATGTCGACGGAGCAAATGTCGGCGGAGCAATTGTCGGCGGAGCAAATGTCGGCGGAGCAATTGTCGGCGGAGCAATTGTCGGCGGAGCAAATGTCGGCGGAGCAATTGTCGGCGGAGCAATTGTCGGCGGAGCAAATATCGGCGGAGCAATTTTCGGCGGAGCAACTGTCGGCGGAGCAACTGTCGGCGGAGCATTTGACGGTGGAGCATTTGACGTCGGAGCAAATGTCGCGGAGCAATTGTCGCTTTTTGCGAAGCATTTGTCGGCGGAGCAATCGTCGGCGGAGCATGTGTCATGGAACCACCACAGAACGCCATCGCATGACTAGTCTCACGTACGTGCAGACACTATTCAGAAGGGAAAGAACGTACTTCTCATAGGCTCAACACGCACCATGCCCTAATGTGTGCCGCAGAAAAAAATAACGCTACCCGCCGGGCACCAAAATTTGTGAAACATGTCTGCAAAGTAACCTGGTGTGTTTGTAAGTAAACTTAAGTTATTTTATTTTATTATTTTTAATCTCACGCACATACAGTACAACATGCAACATGTTCATTATATACCGGTATGAATTAAAATTAATGATGAAATAAAAATTTGTTTGTGACACTGCACCACTCGCACTGCTGAACCACCCTGTGTGTAGATCTAGTGAAACTTAGCAGCACACAACCCATACTAAAAAAAAGTCTTAAAAATATGATTATTGTAACAACAAAAAAATCTCATTCATGAATTATGTGTCTTTCATTATTATCTTGGCTGTTTGGTTATTTTTTATTCACAAGAGCGCTCAAATCTTCAATCCTGAGCATTCTTGCAAGGCCCTAGTCTAAGTAACAAGTTAAACACTCCTACTCCTACTCCTAGACCTAGTGCCAATGAGGTGAAACACGACAGTCTTTGACCTCATACTCATAGGTGACAATAGCGCATATACGGGGTGGTGCATTTGAGGAAAGTCGGCACCCGCGGTAACTCACTAATGCACACAATGATAACGACAAGGCTTACCGGCTGTGTGAGTTGTCTTGTGATTTTATGATTTTTTTCTTTTAATCAAAAACTTTTTTGAGTAAAATTAGTTATTGATTATTGCAGTTTATATATCACAAATTTATATCTCTGAGGTATAAATTTTGATTAAATTCTTGTCAATTTTGTACAATGATGCTTGAAAGTCTGACTACTCTGGCGGTTTTTCTCCACGTTATTGAGGTCCTAATTCCCCCTAGAGTGCCTCTAAATATGGACTTGTAAAAACCATGCCAATAACCTAGAGGGCCTCACAAAAATATGCTCAAAATTAAAGATTTGAGTGCTCGGGTGAACAAAAAACAACATAACAGCCAATATTATAATGAGAGACAGATCATTCCATTAATTCATTCGTGATTTTCTTTTTGTTACAATAATCATATTTTTAAGATTTTTTTTTAATATGGGTGTATATATTGATCAGCCAATCCCATCGTAACTTCGCATATGTTGGCGAAACAGCTTCTATAAAGCGCAGACTCCAACAACACAACAGTGGCCATGGTTCAAACTTTACAAATAACCCCCAACTGCGACCCTGGATGTGCTTGGTGCTAGTATACCGATTCCCTGGCAGTGGTCATGACGAGGCCAACATAGATGCCAGGAAACATTTTGAGCACCTCTGGCATGCCCTGAATGCAGACGACCACCTACCAGATACTCAAAAAATCTACACCAATGGAAAAATTGTCTTCAACCGGATGCGTACGAGATACCCAAGCCTTGTATGGGAAAACCGAGGTGACGCGTAGCTACGTTTACCTCGTGTAAGTACTAACAATGATCATGTACACATTTTAAAATATCTAATAATTTCAAATTTGAAGTCACTAGGTGAGAGGATGCATTTCCTTTAGGCAATGCGTCCTCTCACCTCCAAACAGCCAGGAACATGGTCATCCCCATCCTTCCAATTTTCATATTGTCCAAAAGAAACATTCCCTCATTCTGGGTACCTTTTAACTACAAGTTTCACTCTACCTCAAAGTCCACTACAACATTCTTCAAAGATAGCTGATAAACTCAAGTGCAATCGGCCACAAACCCTTGTACAAACATACCACTCATCCCTCGTCTAGTACCAAGTCCCTACTTATATCTACAACTGTGCACGACTAATGTGAAGTGCTCATTCACATTATACATTGGTATTTAACACAGTATCTCTGCTCTTCTTTAAAAAAAACAAAGACAAACAAACAACAGCACCTATGACCCCTAAAGAAAGGGGATTCTCATTGGCATAGGCCTATATATTAAACACATTTCCCAATAGATATTATTACCTTTAAACTTTCTATCAATATCAGGATGGACCCTCACTAATGCAGTTCAACTGTCTTCACTTTTGGCCAAATAATCCATCTCATGAAATTTCATAGCCACTTAAATGCCCACACAAATCAGAATTACTGTGCCATAATTGAGCAACAACCTGTCCTGCAACCAAGATGCAAACTAATGCGGTATGCTCAAAGCACTTCGTAGGAAACTTGAACACATATCTTCTTATCAGTCCACCAATCTAATTCTCTGCTATACCAATACCCAACCCTAGTTCCGACAGCTCTGGATCAACCTCTCCTTGTTGAGCGGTAAATTTCCACAACAATGGAAAGGTGGCGATAAGAGCTCTCCTTCAAATTACCACTCTCCTAAAAGTAACTGATGATTGGCTTCACGCAACCGATAAGAAAGAGTATACGGGGGTTGTATTTGTGGACTTAAGAAAAGCCTTCGACACCGCGAATTGTGATATTCTTATTAAGAAACTCAATAGCATAAGAATTTCTACCACTCCATGTTCATGGCTTAAAAGCTACATGTCAGACAGAGTCAGTAGGACACTTATTAATCCAGAACTTTCTTTCGAATCAGTTATTTAGTGTGGTGTGCCTCAAGGTTTCCATCTAAGGCCACTGCTATTCATCTTATATATCAATGATTTAGTAAAATGTATAAAGTTGATTGCTGATAATAATAATAATAATAGTCCGTCCTCATATAGCGCATTTAAGGACCGCAGGCCCTCTCAATGCGCTTTACAGATATACTGTTCTATATTTCTCACATCCTTCTATACATAGAATTGAATTAGCTTTGAGCTCAGAATTAGAAAATATGTATTACTGGATGTGCCAAAACAAATTAAGTGTCAACTAACAAAAAACAGTTCGTATGCTCATTGGAAGCAACCACTTGATATCTAAAAAGAATGTTATCCGAGTTTCATTGAATGACATCTCCATAGATCAAATTCATCATGTCAAGTACCTTGGCGTCTTAGTTGATGACAAGTTAAACTGGAATTTACATATAGACAATATGTTGAAGAAAATTGGTCAAATGGTAGGCTTTCTAGGAAGACTGAGTCGATTATGTAAGTGAATCGGTACCGAAATGAATATATAGCTCACTGATCCTTCCGTATTTTGATTATGGTGATGTTTTTTACAGTGCAGCTTTCAGGAAATATTATACAGATCGCCTCCAAGTTAAACGCCTAAACCACTGAGCTTCCGGGGGCTCTGCCCCCTTGACCAAACCGAGGGCCCTAAGGCGGGCTCCTGGATACTCATCTGACCGTAATTTATCGCCTAAAACCCCTGAGCTTCAGGGGGCTATCCCCTGGATCCAAGCGCGGACCCAGGATTTCTTAAGGGGGGGGGGGGGCCAAATTTAAAATTATGCGAGCCAAATATTGGTACGTAATGGTGACACCGGCAGTGGCAAAAACATTTTTTTTTTTTTTTGAGGGGGTAGATAACTAAAAAATAACCATCACCCCATTCTTACATGCAGGCCCGGCATAACGTTTTTCGGCGGGGGTCAAGGGGTGGAGCCCCCAGAAGCACAGGGGTTTAAATACTGTCAGATGAGCACATTTTGATACCTAATTGTGACACTGGCAGGACACAAACTGGTGTGGGGTCCAGAGGGCGGAGCCCCCAGAAGCTCAGGGGTTTTTGGCAATAAATTACGGTCAGATGAGTATATTTTCATACCTTATTTGTGACACTGGCAGTCTACAAATTGGTGTTGGGTCCAAGGGGCGGAGTCTTCAGAAGCTCAAGGTTTTTTTTTTACATCAAATTATCGTCAGATGAGCATAATTTTATAACTTATGTGTGTCACCGGCAGGTCGAAAATTTGCGTGGGGTCCAGGGAGTGGAGCCCTCGGAAGCTTAGGGGTTCGGGGCAATAAATTATGGTCAGAATAGCATATTTTGATTCCATTTTTGTGACACTGGAAGGACACAAATTGGTGTTGGGTCCAGGGGGCGGAGCCCTCAGTAGCTCACGGGTTTTATACATTAAGTTATTGCAGATGAGAATATTTTGATACCTTATTTGACACTGGTAGGTCACAAATTGGCGTGGGGCCCAGGTGGTTGAGCCCCCGGAAGCTCAGGGGTTTGGGGCAATAAATTACGGTCAGAATAGCATATTTAGATATCTTATTTGTGACACTGGCAGGACGCAAATCGGTGTTAGGTCTAAGGGGCGGAGCCCCCAGAAGCTCAGGGGTTTTAGGCATTTATTAACGGTCAGATTGGCATCAAGCCGTCCTCCTTAGGGCCCTAGGTAAGGTCCAGGAGGAAGAGACACCGAAAGTCAAGGGGTTTTAGGCATTTAATTACGGTCAGATGAGCATATTTTGATACCTCATTCAAGTTGTGGCACTGGTAAGTCACTAATTGGTGTGGGGTCCAGGAGGCGGAGCCCCCAGAAGCTCAGGGGTTTTAAGGCATTTAATCACGGTCAGATGAGCAATTTTTTTTTTGCCCCGGAAATTAGAAAATTACGTCGTCAGATATTCGTTCAGTGGCTCAGGAGGGGGTGGGGGGGGGGGGGGGGGTAGAAAAACTTTTTTCTTTTTTGTTGCTTTCTTATGCACAATAGAAAAAATCTTTCCCCCCTTTTTTTTGCCAGGGGCGGGGGGGGGGGGGCCGAGGGCGGGCCCCTGACTGCTTATCTGACCGTTATAAAATGCCCATACCCCTGAGCTTCCTGGGCTCTGCCCCTAGACCCCACGCCAATTTACACTAGGCTCTACCTGATCGTAAATACTTTAGCCTACCCTACCTATTTTGAAAAACGTTAAGCGGGGCCTGCATGTAATATAGGGGTGATGCTGATTTTTGTCTGCCCCCCAAACGTTTTTGCTCATTACGCCACTGCTGTATTGTCACCATTACGTACCAATATTTGGCTCGCATAATTTTAAATTTGGGCCTCCCCCCTAAGAAATCCTTGATCCGCGCCTGATCCACTGTATATCATGCATTGTTATTATACGGAAATAAATACTACTACTACTATTCTCTGTGATCCCCCATCTTTCCAAGTGCCCCCCGTTTCTCCATGTACTTCCTTTTTTTCCAAGTACCCCCCCCCCACGTCTCACCCCCCAATTGTCTTCAAACATATTTCTGCCTTTCCCTCCATCTTTCCTCTCTGGCAGGTCCATTCACATTTCCATCATGTACATCAACCTCTCTTGAACAGTCATATGGAGAGACAGACAGAAAAAAAAAATGCAACACACGTACATGTATTTCATACAATGAGTATCGACAGGTATTTTATAACAAAAAGGATACTACATAATTATTCAAAGGCAATTGGATACTGAAAGAGTTAGGAAAAATACAAATATGAAATGACCTCCCCCCCCCCCCCCCACCCTCACATAAGATCATTCCCACCTTAATAGTTCATCTTACTGATATCATTAGTATCATACTAGTAATCTACTTGATACATTACATGAAAGATGTTAACAAATTCTATATGATAATGTTAGGATGGTAAACCAATAACTTTATAGTCTTATTATTAAAAGAAACAACAAATAAATGCTATCGTCACAATTATGGATGTAAGCCTGGGTGTCACCATCTAATAGTGAGCCAAGTTAAAAGAACGAATTAGACTTTAATAGACGAATCAAAATAATGGTGAGAAGAGTGAGGTAATCATGAAAAAGTAGGCTTGGGAGATTGGAATAGAAGAGGGGAGGGAGGAAGGGAGAGAGAGAGAGAAAGAGAAAGAAGTTTCTAGTAATACATTAGTTGACATATTTGTGATTTTCTTTGAATTTCACCTTTAACAAATTCTTATTAGAATACATTATTATTACTATTATTTGAATTAAAGACAATAGACCTAAAAGAATGGTGAATGTCCTCAAATCCAATATTTCAAGCACATTTCCCAAGCCAATCTCACTCTTCATATCCTTGATGTATTTCTCTTATTCTTTTATCTTCCTCCTTTGTTTCTTTATCATTGACTTTTTCTTTAATATCATCATCAACGTCATTATCGTACCACCATCAGCATTATCATCGTCATAATCATAATCATCATCACAATCATCATAGCCATCACGATGCAATTATTTTGTACTTTTTGTTGATTTATGTCTTCGTTTCTTTTGTTTCTTGTTTTCACTAGACACCACACTGTCTTGTCATCCCTACCACCACGTTTCTGTTAAGCCTATATACCATATCCTTATTACCCTTATTATCTTTATCAATTAAATTGTCATTTTTGTTATCATCCTCATATCTATTGCTATCACCATGACAGCCTTGCTATGTTTTTATGGTCATCCTCATTTTAATAACGTCCTCCATATCGCAAGTGACGTTGTTGTTTTTATTGTTGTGTTCCTATCGTTGATCTCTTCTCTTATTAATTGAATCCGTCTAAGTGATGACGGTCTTGGTAATTCATGAGAAAGGAACGCATCAGTTAATTGCATTGACAGGTTATAATGAGGATCCTACAAATTGAAATTGCAAATGTGTCATTTTTTTCAATGGGAGAGCAGCAAAACTTGATTGAATCAATTTCCTTTGTTTTTCACCGTAATCACACCAAAATCCATATTCGTTATTTGATAATCTTCAATATCTATACAACTTTGATGATATCAGTCAATCGACTACAAGAGACAAAATGGCATCTCAATAACACGGCCATACAAAAGGTCTCTCCGCTATGGTTAATATCAATCTCATCTATCTTTGAAGCGATCTGAAAACACCGGGGAGATATTCATCTCATGGGCGAGCCTTCTACATGATATACAAAATTGTAACTGTCTAACGAACTCTGATCATTCATTTCTGATCATGACTTAAATCATAAACCACTGGTAAACAAAAAAACAGCTGGACATTTGGAATTTACAAGTACTGGTAAGAATTAGAAATGTTAATATCATGTTAATAAAATCAAAAGATCTTTAATTAATTGTCAAGAGTAGGCCCCAAACATGAATTTGTAACAAATGCATTCACAAGACTTAAATGGGAAATGGGATTTTGAGGTTGAAATGTGCAGGATGTAGGCTCAAAGGTAAACTTGAGAAATTATCAGAACATGATCTGCTATGTATGTGCAGGCTGTGGGCACAAAGGGAAACTTGAGAAATTATCAGAACATCTGCTTTGTATGTGCAGGCTGTGGGCACAACGGTAAACTTGAGAAATTATCAGAACATCTGCTATGTATGTGTAGGCTGTGGGCACAAAGGTAAACTTGAGAAATTATCAGAACATCTGCTATATATGTGCATGCTGTGGGCACAAAGGTAAACTTGAGAAATTATCAGAACATCTTCTATGTATGTGCAGGCTGTGGGCACAAAGGTAAACTTGAGAAATTATCAGAACATCTGCTATGTATGTGCAGGCTGTGGGCACAAAGGGAAACTTGAGAAATTATCAGAACATCTGCTAAAAAGTGAAATGCAGTTTGTAATACTAGTTTGGTATAATCAATTCACATTTGAGTACGGGACCATGGTCCACTGTGATCCACATTGTTCGTTCATAATAAAGATGAAGATATACAGTGCATCCCAGAAAAAACGAAACTAATAATTATCAATGTTTTATCATAACTTAATCACAATTATAATTAACAAATGACAAATATTTGTAAAGCTTATATGATGCATATTTCACGCATGAGTGATTAAAAACAATTAGAAGGGAGGAAACCAAAAAGTCATTTGGCGAGTGGTATCTGAATTTCAAAGAGAAAATCACATTTCTAGAAAGTTTGTTTTCTGCACTTTCATATGATATCTCAATCAGGAATAACAAAGTTCTGTTTGTTTAAAGTAATGCATGCATTTCCATAACTTGATTAAACGAGTTCGTTTTCACTGGCATCATCAAGTCTTTCGAATTCTTTGTGCATAGCTGAAACAGAGTTAAGTCTTTTGTCAACTCTGTTTGTTGATACAATAGGCAGCCAGTAAAAACAAACTTGTTAAAATTTAGGGTATTTTAATTCTCATGCAATGCTCCTCTCATATGATTCCAGATTACATACTCAAACCATGTTCTATGTCAAATTTGCTCAGCTACAAAAGTAAGCTAGAAAACAGTGGGTATGTGCAACTATGGACATTGTACCTGAACAAATCCTGTTCACTGTTCCATGAAACAAAGGTTGTTAAAATTGCACACCCATACATGTAACAATTTCATGAGTGTCACATGATAGCTTTTCAGCCAATAGGATACCCTTTCACAAATATGACTAGATATTGATGGAAATAAGATGTCTTCACTCTTAGCAGATGTTGTAATAACTTTACTCTTCTGTTCCAAATCATTTCTGCTTTGCTAACCTACTTGTTCTAGGTCGACCCTTTCCTCTACTCTTGCTTTCATTCTGCTCTGTTTTGTGTTTGCAGGACTCAGTCCTGTCATCCTCTAAAACTCTTGTGTTTCTTTTCCCTTTCTTACTACTATTTACACTAGCAGCATTCTTAAACTCTTCTCTAGATTGTGCACCTTTTGAAACTTCCATTCTCTTCTTCCTATTTCCATTTTTACTTCCCTTCTTGTTAACTTTATCTCCTCTTGCCTTGGTACTTGTATCTCCTCTTGCCTTCGTACTTGTATCTTCTCTCTTTCGTGATGATGTAGGAACATTTGATGCAGCTTTGGTTTCAGAGCTCATTTTCGCTGTGCGTTTTGATGTTCTCTTTCTGTTCTTCTTGGAGATATCATGGTCTGAATCTTCTGTTTTCTTGGACTGAATAAGTAAGATTAAAGAAAAATCTGTATTAGAAACATCTATGATGATACAAGCGGTAAAATATTACAGAGCGATATGAAATAGAAAACAAAGATAAATGCGACTGCGTCTCCTATATCATATGCCTCTGCTGTTAATTCAGTATAGGAAACAGATGGAATTCTTCATGACATATTTATCACAATGAAAACTAAAAGCCTATAATCAAATGTTGACTGACGACTATGATCCTCACGTACTAGCCCCAAATGAAATTGGATCATCTTCCTATAGTAATACTGTCATCATGTTTTTATATATTGCTATATTGTTATAGCAAGGCTAAAGACCTTTAATTTTTGAAATTGACCTCTGTGACCTTTGACCTATTTAACCAAAATCTGAGCTAGTTGTTCTTGAGATATTATGATAACAAGGCTAATATCTAGAATTTCAGAAATTGACCTCTGGGACCTTTCGAAGTTGAAAGAGTAAAAAAAAGAAAGACTAAAATAAGAAAGATAGAAAGAGAATATGATAGGAGGGTAGTATACAATAACAACAAGAAAGATAGATGATAGAAGGAAAAAGCAAAGAATAACATAAGGATAGACAGAAAGGCAAAACAATAAAAATTGAACAAAACATTACATAAAGAAGGCTAGAAAGAGAAAATAGTAGAATAATAAAATTAAGAATTTCAAATTGAAAGAGAGAGAAAATGACAGAAGGATAAACAAATGTCAAAAAGAGAAGATAGAAAGATAAAATGATGGAAGTACAGTCAAACTTGCTTCAGTGACCACCTGTCTACAAAGACCACATTTTTTATTTCCCTTGAAAATAGTTTCTCGTTGAAACATGTACTAAAGGAACCTGTCTACAAAGACCACCTGTCTACAAAGACCACTTTTTGTATTTCCTTTGGGCGGTCGCTATGGACAGGTTTGATAGAAGGAAAACAAAGAATAACATGAGGAAAGATAGAAAGAGAAAGTTGTAGAATGATAAACCAAGATCAACATAAAGAAATAGAAAGAGAATATTATAGAAGGATAAGGATAAAGATAAAGAAAAAAAGGAAAGAAGAGAAGGTGATAGGAGAAAAACAAAGAATAACTATTAAAATAGAAAAATAGAAAGAAAAGACAATAAGAGAATAAAATTAAAGAATAGCCTAAGGATAGATAGAAAATTAAAGAGTAACATAATAAAAGGAGAGGAAAGTGAAAGGAGAAAAGCAATAGATAACACAATGAAATATGTTTAATAAGTAGCATTGAAAGGAAAACAAGGAACAACATAAGTAAGTTTGTTTGTTTCTTTTATTTTTGAAGAAAAGGAGGAGGAAAAAGAAAAGACAAGAATAAAGAAGAGATGGAAACAAAACATTAAAGATAAAGACCAGTTCTGGTCATGTGAAAGAAACGTTGTGGAATCGATCAGAAAAGGTTGATCATCTAGCATATAAATAGCCTATTGGTGTGTACTACAAGGTTTTGGAATCATCAAAATGATAAGAAATTTGGCCCAGTCTTGGTAAAGTTACAAGCACTGTACACAGAAAGATGTATATGGGACCAGTGACACGTGCGCAATATCTATCAGGTCCAAAATTTGTATCATCACGTATTAGTCAAAACATATTCTTTCACATGATTAGGAATGAGAGCTTCCATTTGATTTTTTGAGAGGGGGGCGTTTCCAAAACTGGTCTATACCTTTAAACAAGGAAAAAAGATAGTACATAAGTAATATTGTAAGGGAAACAAAACAAAACCATGACTCGCAAGCTTGCAGCGCAAAGAGTTGGATTCTGTTAAAAAATGACCTGTGCTGTCATAGCACCAGAAACAGTTTCTGTTGCTATGGCATCACGTGTCTCATCAGGGTAAAAACTGCGATGAGTGTGAAACCAAATGAACCGTACCTCTGGAGTGGTCCAGGGGATGGTCTATAGGGTAGATCGGTCCAGCAAAGTGACTGGGAAAGAGGTCTTAATCAATCTTTTATAATTACTTCCAGACAGTTTCTTTCAAAATAAAATCATATGACCAGAACTCTTGTGTTTTAGTTTTATCTCCATATATTTGTACCTTCTTAGGAGTTTTTACATCATCAGTGCCAGTAGCCTCTTTTCGCTTCTTTGGACTTCTTATGCTACGAGATTTTCCATCTACAATAAAGAAAACATAAACACATACATACATACATAATAAGTTAAAATAAGAAGATTCCTATCATGGCAGAAGGGCGTAAGCTCGAATTTCAGGTAAAAAATGAAGTGCTAAGCAGAAGGGCCTTAGCACTACATTGCCTCAAACTTTTATAAAACAAACTTATTTCTGAAAAAAAATTGTGCCCGTGTTCTACTATTTTCGGGACGGAAAGCAGTTTAAATATCAAACAATTTGAAAAGTAGTTTTCGAGTCACTCGCTAGGCAACAAGCTTCTTTTGGACGATGCATTGACCAACAGAGAGAGCATTCATGAACTCCTCTGTGAAGCTAAGAAACCTGTCAGAGTAGCATATGTCATTGAATTTTGCACTTTGGCATCTTTTAAAAGGCAGAGAAAAAGTGTTTTTGGGGTATAATTTGATCATTTAATGAAATTGGTTAATCCATCTGTTTCTTAGATTTCATACAAGCTGTCGATTGAATGGACACTTCAGTACATGTGACATCAATCATATTATTTAACCATCCCAAACTGACCATGATGAAATGAAAAACTCCCATATGAATGCATGTCCAATTCTGTGAAGTCGTAGACAGTGATTCACTGTGAAATCTACATATCTTTTAAGATAACAGAACTTGTTGCAAATAAGTTCTTTCCAAATTGTTATTGGTACATTCAATGTGAAGGTGATTTTTGTGACAAACCAGGATCATACCACAGAGAAAAGTTCCCTTAAGGTACCATTGCACCTGGTGGACTTGAGATCGTATAGTCCTATCATGGTGGTCTACTATGTTAGTCATACCATCTAGGTGTAAAAGATTAAAGAGAAAAGTTCCCTTTAGGTACCATTGCATCTGGTGGACTTGAGATTGTATAGTCCTATCATGGTGGTCTACTATGTGAGTCATACCATCTAGGTGTAAAAGATTAAAGAGAAAAGTTCCCTTTAGGTACTATTGCATCTGGTGGACTTGAGATCGTATAGTCCTATCATGGTGGTCTACTATGTGAGTCATACCATCTAGGTGTAAAAGATTAAAGAGAAAAGTTCCCTTTAGGTACTATTGCATCTGGTGGACTTGAGATCGTATAGTCCTATCATGGTGGTCTACTATGTTGGTCATACCATCTAGGTGTAAAAGATTAAAGAGAAAAGTTCCCTTTAGGTACCATTGCACCTGGGGGACTTGAGATCGTATAGTCCTATCATGGTGGTCTACTATGTTGGTCATACCATCTAGGTGTAAAAGATTAAAGAGAAAAGTTCCCTTTAGGTACCATTGCACATGGGGGACTTGAGATCATATAGTCCTATCGTGGTGGTCTACTATGTGAGTCATACCATCTAGGTGTAAAAGATTAAAGAGAAAAGTTCACTTAGGTACCATTGCATCTGGGGAGTGTTTATAAAGACTAAGATCAACTTTAAGTTGGACTTAACTATGGCAGGATGTTCATGCCACTGTTTGCTCTCACCATTATGATCTTTAGATAATATTTTTTCCTTTAATAATGAATTATCAAAAATGTAAATTCTGTAGATTTGTGACCATGATTTGTTCTCCCTTGAGAGGCCAATGCCAGTAAATGGTGAGAGCAAACAGTCAACAGCCTGCCATAGTTAAGTCCAACTTAAAGTCGATCTTAGTCTTTGTGAAACACTAGGAGCTGTGAAACAATAGGAGCTCCACTCTGCTGCTCGTGAGGCTCACCTACTCTGGGTTGAAGCTGGCAAAACAGACAGGGACGGTTATTTGAACTAAAGAAGAGGGCCAATGCACGATTCAAGTATGCTCTCCGTTTTATAAACAATAATGAGAATGTTATGCGGGCGGACTCTGTTGCTCGTAAATTGCAGGGTAAAAGTTATTATGAGTTTTGGAAAGAAATTAAATGTGTTAATAATAGTAAAGCGCCTCTTCCAACTAATATTGAAGGTATCTCTGGTGATGAAAAAATAAGTGAATTGTGGTGTAATCATTATAAGAATTTGTGTAATTGTGTACAGAGTACGGTGCAGGATGTTACTAATGTTGACTTTGATGTAAATATGGTTATCTCTCCAGAGGAGGTTAAAGAAGCTATCAGAAAATTAGACGACAATAAGTCATGTGGTCTTGATACTATTACAGCTGAACATCTAAAGTTTGCAAGCCCGAAACTCATGCCGTTGCTTGCAATGTGCATTTCTGGCTTTTTGATTCATGGTATCTTACCAGATAGTATGATTTCCATTGTTTTGGTGCCAGTCAATAAAAAATAAAGCTGGTCGCATTACTAGTAAGGACAACTATAGACCTATAGCATTGGCAAGTGTCCTGTCCAAAGTGCTGGAAAAGATATTGCTTGGTAGGTTAGAGATGTATATTCTTACTAAAGATAACCAGTTCGGTTTTAAAGCCAAACATGGCAGTGACATGTGTATATTTGCTCTGAAGGAAATCATTGCAAGTTATCGTAGCAAAAATTCTTCCTTGTTTCTTTGTTTTCTTGATGCTTCAAAAGCTTTTGATCGAATAAATCATGAAAAGCTGTTTACGAAAATGGCTGATAGAGGTATTCCTAAGTACCTGATTAGAATACTCGTGTTTTGGTATGCCCATCAAACAATGATGGCTAGATGGGGAAGTAGTGTCTCTGAACCATTCCATGTCAATAATGGAGTTAGACAAGGTGGTATTCTTTCTCCCTTTCTCTTTAACCTGTACATGGATGGTCTGTCTGACAATCTGAATGCTTGTAAAAAAGGCTGTGTAGTTGGTGGAATGGTAGTCAATCATTTAATGTATGCAGATGATCTCGTTATTATTAGCCTCTCAACTGCTGGGTTGCAGAGTTTGCTCAAGATTTGTTCTCATTATGGATATGATAATGATGTGAAATATAATGCAAAAAAGAGTCATGTTATGATAATTAGATGTAAGGAACACCGTAGATTGGTATTCCCGGATTTTTATTTGTGTGGAGCTAAACTCAATGTCTGTACAGAGGCCATGTATCTTGGTCATTTCTTTACTGAGGACCTCAGTGATGATAAAGATATTAGTCGACAGTGTCGTAAATTATATGCTCAAGGTAATATGCTTGTTACGAAATTTCATATGTGTTCTCCGGATGTGAAGGTGGCTTTATTTAGGGCATACTGTACACCTCTGTACACTGCGCATCTGTGGTGTTATTTTAAGAAGAGCAGTTTGTACAGGCTTACTGTTGCCTATAATGATGCCATGAGAATGCTTCTTAGGGTACCTAGATACTTTAGTGCTAGTCAAATGTTTGCTGAGTTGAATGTTCCAGCCTGTTCAGCTGTATAAGTTCATCCAGAGAGTGGATGTGTCTGAGAATGGTATTCTAAAGATGTTAGTGAACCCCTCGTATAGTTGTCCTAGGTACACATTGGGCCTCTGGAGATTTTGGCTGAATAGCCTGCTGACACATGGCAATTGATCATTATGTTCCTGTTACCAAGGATTCCAGTATCCTTGTTTGTCTGTTTTTTATAATAGTTATTTATTATTAGTTAATCGTTCTGGTTAGTTGAACAGAGACAGATTGTTACAAGATACAACTTCAATAGATTGTTATTGATTGTTATACATGTACTTATTTTAATCTTACAGTTACAGGTACAGCTTAGAGTTAGATTGTTATGCTGTCATCAACCTTACATACATGTACATGTATGCAGGTTACATGTTACTCTTAGAGTTTAGATTGTTTGTACATAGGCCTAGTATAGTTTAGTTATACTCTTTGTAAGATTTGTTGTTATTATACTCATCATATTTATATTCCCTATATATATATCTATGTAACATATGTTTTATGGACCTCTGCCTTGTGTAGATGAGTCTGAAATAAAGTTCTGAATTGACTCCCCAGGTGATCTTGAGAACCGAATAGTCCTATCATGGCGATCTATTATGTTAGTCAATAGTCTTACCATCTAGGTTTAAAAGATCAAAGAGAAAAGTTACCTTTAGGTACCATTGGACCTGGTGGTCCTGAGAACCAGATGGTCCTGTCATTGTGGTCTACCATGTTTTTCATTCCATCTTTGGAGTAACACTGCAGCCATTTCATGAAATCAGAGTAGTCAGAAGCTTTACCATCAGCTGTGTATCCACCAGCACCTTCAACATTGAAGAATATAAAGCACAGAATAAGTACATCAGAGGTGAAGAAGAATATACAGCACAGAATAAGCACATTATCAACACTTATCACTTTCAAAAGCATACAATATGTTGGTTTAAAACATGATACAAGAGCCTACCTATAGCAATGACCTCAAGAGGCACTGTATGACATAGATGAAGAATATCAGGTTCCTCTCCTTTCCTTTTTCCTCCCTTCATTGGTTTGACATCAGGTGGTTCTGCACTCAGTCCTTCCAACACAGTTCTTGCTTTCTCAAATGGTGGGATACCCAACCTAATTCATAATCGAAGTTCAAAGTCAAACAAACAAAGAAGTAATTGCTTCTTTCTTTTTTATGTAGTGATAATAATCACCCTAAATATCATATTTCAATCTTCATTATTTTGAAGTACACTGTATCAAAAGTTTATATTAATTTCTAGTAGTGAGGATCACATCATGCATCATATGGAGTGTTCTTTAAAATGCCGGGATGTGCGCCTTTTGGAAGTAATTTCGAGCCACTTCCGGGACTTGCATACTTCCAGTATACGTTGCATGCAGGAACACGTATTATGCATGTGCAATATATGTATCCGAAAAGCTATTTCTATATTTCTCTCTTGTGGGCTGCTACTGACTTCATTGTTTTTTTTTACAAGTCCATGATTGTTTGAGAAGAAATACTTAGGGAATCCCACTGCATGTACATCATTTTCTAATTATTCTTTTTCTAAATGCTTCTCCAAAGAAAAAAAATTGTTTATTTTTGTGTGGCCAGCACACATCAGATTCACAGTATGGCACCATATTACAACTGACAATTTAGTTTGTAAAAATAGAAAATTGCTTATGATATACTATCAAAAGAGCCGAATACTAAGGGAAGGTACATGTATACCACCATCCAACTATTTCAATGAGTATACGCTGTAGACAGCTATCTTACTTAGTGACTACTGACTACCGGCTGCCGCGCCGCTTTGCGATGGCCGAGACCGGACAGCACAGTACAGCCGCACAAAAAAGACCTGTAGCGACTAAGTCACCAAGCTATCCCAGAGTGCATTTGAAATGGGGGCATGAAACTAACATCCAAGCATTTGGGGGTTTTGGCGATAGTGAGAATTGTGCCTACAAAGTGCTGTACAGAACTTTAAAAAGTCTAATCAAGCATCATTTTGTAAAGCTTCTGATCTGAGCATGATTCATTCTGACAGAAGAGCTATAAAGTGTTGTGATGTCACACACATACCTGAAGAGAATCTCTGCTCTTAAGTAGTTCCCGATTCCATTGAAGAATTTTTGATTCAGCAAAATCTCACAGATTGGCTGACCAAAAGCAGATTTCTGCATGTTCTTCACCACATTAGACCTGGGAAAAATTAAAGTGAAGCAGTGAATGTTTGCCAAAGCACCAGGGGCGGCGATCCGGGGGGGGGGGGGGGGGCGAAGGACACGTCCCCCCCCTCGATTTTTTTTTAGGGGGGGATTTCCCCCCCCCCCCTCAAAATTTGAAAAAGTGCACACAAAAAAGTATAGCAAATACTGACTAAAGACTAAACACACTTTTAGGCTCTGGGGGGCCCAAGAGTGCAGCGTTTAAACAAATACAAATACAAAAATCTTCTCACTCTGTAGCTTAGCTCCCTCGCACAATATCTTTCAAAATGTACAAGTAAATACCAAGAAATTTGAAGGGTGAAAAAAGTATATTGCTAGGTTTATACTATAGTTTTGCTAAGGAATATAATTTTTTAATACAACAAAACTTCAAAAACCTGTGAGGGGGTAGTCAATTCCGTCACCTTCATCCCTCTCATTCACTATGCTCCCTTGCATTTGCGTACTGATGGGGGCGGGGGGCGGGGGGCTTTAGGGGCAGTTCCCCCCAAAAAGGAATTTAAATGTGGTTTATTTATAATTCGATACCAGTGATTAACAAATGTAGTAGAAATGGCATGATTTTTCCCCTGACCTTCCGGGTGCCCTGGACCCCACCAAGGGCCCTAAGGCGGCCCCTTGATGCTCATATGATCGTAATTTAATGCCTAAAACTTCTTCTGGGGGCTCTGCCCCCTGGACCCCACCCCAATAAGTGACATGCATGCCAGTGTCACAAATAAGGTATCAAAATATGCTCATCTGACCGTATTTAAATGCCTAAAACCCCTGAGCTTCAGGGGCTCAGCCCCTTGACACCCCCTGGTGCTTTGCCCCTGGCCCCCACGCCAATGTACGCTCCAATTTGCTTTGCTTTGCCCTACCTGATCATAAATTCTTTAACCCTACATACCTATTTAACTCCATTATACATGTATTTTAGTGTGGTTCTTCTATGAGCAAATCATTAAAGGGCTATGAAGAATACCACACAGATCATTATCAGTCATAAATTGCAGATATAATTACATGTACATAATACACAGAGATAACACCCTAATCTCTGTACGTGTGTGAAGTTAGCGACTGTTATCTCAGATCTCAGATAAATTTAAATTCATGTAAGTAATTCACATTATGATGATGATGAACACCACTATGGTCTCTAACTTTACTCACGCGTGCGTACCCGCACGGCCGCACTCCATCTTCGGAACGGTATGCAATTGTATTGTGCAACATGCAGCAGCAATTCAAAATCGGAGGTAAAAATAACGAAATATTAGCAAATATCTTACCAGAGCGATACAGCTCTGTGAGTGTAATATAGACCTAAAGCACGGAAGTGCCAGTCAGTGGCGCTCAAGGGGGGGGGGGGGGGGGGGGGTGTGCAAATTTTTGAGGGCCACAAAAAAAAAAAATGTGCTCACCACCCCCCCCCCCCCCCCCCCCACTGAGCGACTTTTCGGCCGGCGCGATTTCTCAAATTTTTAAATTTTCGGGAGCAAAAAGAATAAAAAATTGGGCCCCCTCCCCTGAGAAATCCTGGATCCGCGCCTGGTGCCAGTCAGAGGTCAACACCATTGTATTGAGATCATAAAGTCACACGCTACACGTGAAAAGGGTGCTAAGCTGTATTGCTCTTCTTCTGGTAAGATATTTGCTAATATTTCGTGATTTTTACCTCTGATTTTGAATAGCCGTAGGTGTTTAGGAATAGAAGCGGCATCAAATTTGCTAAGGCTACTGTCCAATATTCGTCGGGTGCGGGAAGGTGTGATTTCGAACTTATTTTAGGGTTTGTTTACATGCCTCTCCGCACATGTCTATGGCAGCCGGTTAAGGCTTGGTGATATCAATATCATACAAATATTATCACCAAGTCATTAAGGCTAGATTTTACTTTACCTTTACCCGAGATTCTGGAAGAATGCTGTGTTCTCAGCAGTCGGGCTTCCAGTTCAATTACATTTTCTTCCTTCTCGTAGTTGGGTGTCTTCTTGGTAAGTGTCTGGCTCAGTCGGGTATTCTACTCATATGGGGAGCAGAAACGCTTGTCCTTCCATACTCGATCCAGTCTGGCTTTAAAGGCATTCACCGTGGTAGCAGTGACTACCTCTTCAGGGAGTGTGTTCCAGTCATTGATGACACGTTGGCTGAATGCATCCTGTCTAATCTTCGTTGAGCATCTTTGTTTTACGATCTTTAGACTGTGGCCTCTTGTGATTCTAGTCGAGTGTTCAAAGAAGGTATCAACTGGGATGCGTTCAAGTCCATGGATGATTTTGAAAACCTGAATCATGTCGCCTCGCCGTCTGCGATATTCGAGGGAGGGAAGGTTGAGAGCCCGAAGTCTCTCTATGTAAGGACGGTTGCGGATGTCATAAATCATTTTGGTAGCTCTCTTCTGCACCCTCTCTAGGGTTTTGGAGTCTGTCTTGAAGCGAGGGTACCATATGGAATCTCCGTAATCTATGAGAGGTCTGACAAGGCCTTTGTACAGCTTTGGAATTGTGGACCTGTCTCTGCACTCAAAGCTGCGACGGATGCAGGAGAGTACTCCGTTGGCTTTCTTGACAGCATATGCCACATGGTTATGGAACTTTAGCTCGTCATCAATGAGGATGCCGAGATCTTTCTCCTCTGATGTAGCTTCAAGGACATCATCTCCAAGGGCATAGATGTGTTTGACGTTTCCTGGGCCTATGTGTAGTACTTTGCACTTTTGTGTGTTGAAGTGCATTTGCCATGTATTGCTCCATTCCATTAGTGCATCAAGGTCAGATTGGATTGAGCACAGATCATCTTTGGTGGATGCTTTGCCATACAGTTTAGTGTCGTCAGCATAGATCTTGACAGACCCTTGAAGTCCATCTGGTAGGTCATTGATGCACAAGACAAACATTGTTGGGCCGAGAACACTACCCTGCGGCACTCCGCTCCTTACTTTTGTCCAGTCAGATAATTCATCATTGACTCTAACTCTCTGGCATCTACCTTGGAGGAAGTCTGCTATCCATTCCTTAATTTGGCCACATATACCGTATGTCTCAAGTTTTGATAGAAGGCGAAGGTGAGGTACACTATCGAAAGCTTTCTTGAAGTCTAAGTATACCACATCAATAGGGGTTCCTTTATCCAGCATCTCAGTCCATGTCTCCATGACAGTCAGAAGCTGTGTCACACAAGAGCGTCCTGGAACAAAGCCATGCTGTTCATCACACAGTAGGTCATTTTCCATCAGGTGGGCAACTATCTCATCTCGAATTAGTGACTCCAGAATTTTGCATGGTACTGATGTCAAGCTGATTGGTCTGTAGTTCTTAACATCCATCTTACTGGCTTTTTTGTGGACAGGTACCACATGACCGACCTTCCATGCACTTGGTAGTTTGCCTTCCTTCAATGATGCATTGTAGATTATGGAGAGGGGCTCTGAAACTGAGGCGGCTGTTTCTTTTAGAACGCAAGGGTGAATGCCATCAGGTCCTGCACATTTGTACTTTGACAGGTGGACAAGCTTCTCATAAACATCATCTTCAGAGATTGAGATAGATGTCAATGTCTCTCCTTTGTGTCTTGGTGGGAGTTTTGGAATGTGCCCTTTATCCTCATCAGTGAATGTAGTGGCGAAAAAGGTGTTCAATGCATCCGCTTTTCCTTTATCAGTTGATATTCGTTCACCGTCCGGAGTTCTGAGTTCGCCTAGTCTGCAAGAGGTTTTGAGTTTGCTATTTGTATACCTCCAGAATGCCTTGGGATTTGATTTCACATTCATAGCCAGGTCTTTCTCAAAATTCCTACATAACTGCTTGGTCAGAGTTTGCAGCTGCTTGGCTAATCTCCTTGCTCTCATGATGTCCACAGGATGTTTGGTCCTCTGTGCCTCTTTCCAAGCTCGATGTTTCTGGCTTTGTTTCCTCAGTGCCTCTCTAGTCATCCATCTCTGTTTCTTTCTGCGGTGTTTGGGTTTTGACTTCGGTATGAACTTCTCCATTTTTTCAGTCAGGGTGACTAAAAAGAACTCCCAAGCATCCTCTACACTTTTATTCTCCAATTCAGATTCCCACTCGATTTGGTCTAGCTCTTTACACATATCATCATACTGCCCTCTGTAAAACTGGAGGTGAGGAGTTGGGGTGTGGGTGTCTGGTGTGTATACTGTAAGGCCAAAGAGGATTCCAATATGATCACTTCTTCCAATTCCAGGTACATAGTCTATGTGGTTGATCATGCCGTCCTCGTTCGTGAAAACCAGATCTAGCATACTGGAACGCTGGCCTTCTCTGTATCTGGTATGTTCCCCAATGTGTTGGTGTAGATAACAGTCAGCGACAGTTTCAATGAACTCCTGTTCAGTATGGGACCTTGCCCTTCCAAGCTTCCAATCAATGTTGGGATAGTTGAAGTCTCCTGCTATTAGGACATGGGAGGAGTTGATTGATGTGACTTGTTTAAATGCTCGTTTCAGTTCCTCATGGTTGTCTAGTGATGGGCTTCTGTACATGCATCCAATCAGTAGTTTGTCTGAGGTTCCATGACACATGCTCCGCCGACGATTGCTCCGCCGACATTTACTCTGCAAAACGCGACAATTGCTCCGCGACATTTGCTCCGCAACATTTGCTCAGACGTCAAATGCTCCGCCGACAGTTGCTCCGCCGACAATTGCTCCGCCGACAGATGCTCCGCCGACAATTGCTCCGCCGCCAATTGCTCCACCGACAATTGCTCCGCCGTCAATTGCTCCGCAAAACGCGACAATTGCTCCGCCGACATTTGCTCCGCCTGAAGCGACACTTGCTCCGCCGACATTTGCTCCGCCGACAATTGCTCCGCCGACAATTGCTCCGCCTGAAGCGACAATTGCTCCGCCGACATTTGCTCCGCCGACAATTGCTCCGCCGACAATTGCTCCGCCTGAAGTGACAATTGCTCCGCCGACATTTGCTCCGCCGACAATTGCTCCGCCTGAAGTGACAATTGCTCCGCCGACATTTGCTCCGACGACATTTGCTCCGCCCAAAAAGTGTCCCAAACTACAAATGCTACTAGTACTACGACAAATGCTTCGCCGACAATATTTTTTTTACACGGGTTATTTTCGTTTCTTTTTTTTTCTTCTTTATTTTCTGAATGCATTTCATGAAATAATGTAGATGAAATGAAATGAATGAATGTTGATGAAGTGGGAGGAAAAAGGAGTTACCTAAAAGTCATTTCGAATATACTGAAATAACTTTCCATCTATCACTGTACGTCCCATATAATGTACACTAAACACTCATTACATGTCGTGGGAAGTTTTTAAAAACAAGTAGAGCAGCAAGCCACATTCCCCAATACTCGCATACCTCCTAGTCAATTTCTGGTAATTA
This sequence comes from Strongylocentrotus purpuratus, assembly GCF_000002235.5. Lineage (NCBI taxonomy): Eukaryota > Metazoa > Echinodermata > Echinoidea > Camarodonta > Strongylocentrotidae > Strongylocentrotus > Strongylocentrotus purpuratus. Next base: position 35,203,340 of record NW_022145615.1, read on the forward strand.
GTGCAATAAATGCTCAGCCGTTTTTTTGCTATTCCCCATGTTTGATTAAAAAGAGAAAATCAAATTATAGCTCCTTTATATGCAAGTTCTCCGGCGAAAGATAATTACTCCACTCAAAATCTGTTTCATGTATTACTCATTAGCTGATCCAAAGCTCAAGGCTATCTCTCTCTCTTTATCTCTTGCTCCTCCTTTTCCTTTTTACACCCTTTTCTTGTCTTCTTGGCTCTTTTCTTTCCTCTCATGCTATTAGTCTTTTTTCAATTTCATCACTTCTTCTCTTCTCCCCCTCTCGAGTTCTATTTCTCTCGTGAAATTGTAACGTAATGTAGTACATGTAGTACATTCTTGTTTAGAATAGTATTTTCAATAATATCCAGTCCGTTTTCTATAGGTTTCTTTCCTTCAGTTAAGTGTATGTAGCTTTACTATAATTATATATATATATATATATATATATATATATATATATATATTTGTGTGTAAAACACCCCGTCTCATTCGAGTACTTTGTTTTCACTGACTTTAAGGGACTCACGGAGCCACCTGAAGAAGAACAATTGGCTTATTATGAAGAACTAACATCAAACTGCAACATAATGATTTGTATAAATGGGAATAAGCAGAAAGGCTAAGAACTAAACCATAAAGATAATAAAATAACAGTGTTATTCATTTTCTTTATTCGTATCGTTTCAAATAATAATTACAAAAACTTACATCACATATTCAACCAAACAATTTCATGATGCGGATATGTTATATCATAAGTTACTATCATTTCCTGAAAGAACTTTTTTCAAAATTATCTTCATATTGTTTCAACCTAATTCTTCTACAAACTGTATAGGCCTAATTTTCATGACCGTCACATCATTTTCTACTCGGTTTATCTTCTTCTTATCTCAATCCCAATCAATTTTGTATTGGAGTTCTGGTCATCCAATTACATTTCGGAATAAACCGTTTCAAAGCATTATGAAATTAGATTAGGTGTACATAAACAAGATTTAGGGATTATCGAATCGATAATTTTGCACACGAAAGTCCGCCTCAGGCACTTGCGCTGCATGCATAAACGCGTAGTACTACAAGGGACCAAACTCAATTTGTTCTGGCATGAATGTTCAGCCAGAATCCAGCCATTTCTTGACATTACTAAATATACATGATAAAGGCCTTTGACGAGCAACTCCCTTTCAGGGAACCTTTAAAAAAAGTTATGACATTCTTCCTAACTCATAAGGGGGAAAAATGCGAAAACACACAAAAAAATCCTTTTCCCAAAACTTAAGGTTGTTTTTAACCAGTTTTTGGATATGCATTATTATGCAAGTACAAAGTAGGCCTATTTATGCGTCATTCCGAATTGTCTCAAAAACTAGGCAACACGCAAAAAGAACAGACATCCGAGATATTGATCAAAGAATCTTTTAAAAACCAAACTCGAAAACAAGAGGATTGAGCACCATACAATTAATACAATTAACATATCAAAGAATCTATGCTGATATTGCAAATATGTTCAAAAAGGATAAGAAACATTTCTCTTACTCCTGTTAACCGAACAATTGCCAAAACACTCTCAAATGGTATGCAACAGGCAGCATTATAACATAAAAACAATCCTACATATCAATTGTTGGATGGTAGATATCCTTAATAACAATCTAACAAATTACAGCTCAAACAGGAAACGTACGTTCGTCGAACTGCTCTAAAATAGAAAGATTGCAAAATAAGCTTTTAAAATTAATAGGCACCGTTAAACGGGGTGGATGAGAAAAACAAATGAAAACATGTTTTGGGTAATTTGTTTTCTTGATTATTACCCACATATTTCCAGCTTCCTGGCTATGACTATCATGCTGTGAATCATCAATCAAGTAATATATCCTCTCGGAGGGAATATGTACATTGCTTTAATGTTCTGTCTACAATTTCTTTCTCTTGACCTTCTAGATAATGATCTGATTTACATGAAGACCTCACAAGTATGGTGTTTCATAACATTCCTGAGGGAGAAAATGATTGCATTTTGAAAGGGTTATAATTTGTTTTCGCTTTAAATAATTTTTTTTTTTTTTTTTTTTTTTTTTGGGGGGGGGGGGGGGGTAAATAACCGCAAGATTATTCAAACTGTCATATGATTACATCTTATGGTAACTCTTCAAGATATAAGAAAAACATATGGTGAAAGAACAAAGAAAATGTCTAAAATAAAAACCTCGATTTACTCCCAAATAACTAAAGTGGATTTAGGTCCTTTTGCAAGAAAACTCTTCATATTCTTGGCGTATAACATACCTACATCAAGGGATTATACAGCTCCACACTACTAAGTACAATCATACTGATATTGCAAATGGCTATATATTATGGAGGTATTAAACAACTGGTAAGCCGGAGAACATTACTGAACAGCATCTCCAGAACAGACATTTTCAGGCACCTTAAGAAAGCTTAAATAATATCCGGCACACTTCGGCAAACAATATATCATATATTCTCTTACAAAATTAATCCAAAGAGAGTATAGGAATGTTCAGAGTAAAAATATCCAGTGGACATACACGGGATGTAAACTCAACATCAGAATCCTTGTTTACCGAGCTCTTCCCCCACTGTTTACTACCAAATTATGAACAACCTGGATGTTTACGATGCAAAATAAGCATTCATTTTTAAATCAAGTAGCTCTGGAGCCACATTAGAGCATATCAAAACAACAACAACAACAATAGAAAAGTAACATGACCATATACTCCACTTTCATCCACAAGAAATTCCAGTATAGATGAAGAGTGATTTTTTTTTGCAGGTCACATTCATTGGTTGGGTACAAACTATGGTGCCTGCCCATCATGATGCCAAGCTTTATTTATCCTAATGGATGGCCCAATAGCTCTGAGGAACACTTCCATATCTCCATCCGCATCGTATCGCTGGCACAGAACCTTCAGCCTGTGCTGGTGTGCCACATAGCTTCTCCTCTTCCTTCTTTTTACTGGAATTCCCAGCGCAGATTGTTGTAGTTGAGTATCTGTCAATGCCCAATCCTTTCGCAGGGCCGAGAGGAAGGACCAAAAGGGAGGATGAACACGCCCTTAAAAAGGAAAAAATACCAAGCATTATACAGTCTGAATAAACAAAGCAAAACGTAAAGTTCACGGACACCCGAACAAAAATAAAAGTTGATTAAAAGAACGTGAAGACTTGGTTTAAACCAGCATTTTTGAGCTACCTTTTGAAATGTGCAAACGTCAACTAAAATGGTATAACTTGATCTGGAGATCATTTCCATAGGCAATATCATGGGTACTGAAATCACTCTCGACCTTCTACACTCGTCCAGGCGGGTACGCAGGATTTTTTCAAGGGGGGGAGGGGGGTGGGGTTTAACATTAATAAATCGGGCCGAAAATTTCGCAACGACTCAGCCAGCCGCTGAATAAGCGGGGGGGGGGGGGGGGGGGGGGGGGGAGGTAAGAGGACACTTTTTTTTTTTTTTTTGTCCCAAAAAAAATCGCAACGACTCAGCCGACCGCTGAATAAGCGGGAGGGGGGGGGGGGGGTGGGGGGAGGAGGGTAAGAGGACACTTTTTTAGGTCATCCATGGGAGTAATTTTTTTTTTAAACCTCTGGGGGGGGGGGGGGGATTTTAGGGGGGTTTACACACATAAAAATACCAAAGGACACTTTTCTTTTTTTGTTGGTCTCGAAATTTGAAAATTTGAAAATTTTGCTCCGTTGGGGTGGGGGGGGGGGGGGTAAGGTCACCTTTTTTTAGGTCAGCCATGGGAGTAATTTTTTAAAAAAACCTCTGGGGGGAGGGTTTTTTTTAGGGGGGTTTACACACATAAAAATACCCCCCCCCCCTGCGTACGCGCCTGCACTCGTCATGCCCTTGGTGTCATCTAATCTCACTTTGTGAATAAATAATATTATGAATGCTTATTGAAGTGATCCCGACCAATACCTGCATGATGTAGTGATTATATTTTGCGCATATTTAAGTTTCTAACGAATGCAATGTTTAATCCATTATTTCTAAATGATATGTACCAACAAATTATTCTGATTAATAGATAACAAAAGGAAAACAATTTTTCTTTTTCTATGAATGGGCGCAAAAAGAAAGCATATTGACAATATTGCGATCGGAAAGTTTGATGTCGTAACGCACCGCGCTACAACTAAAACAAATGTATTCTAGAACGAGTTCGAACTTCGCGCACATCAGCTTATAATTACAAATAATTTATCTCAATATAGAGATCCAATAAAGGTAGGGCAACCAGGGGTGTCGCCAAAGGGGGTGAGGGGTGCGACACCCCCCCCCACCTGTTAGGATATTGTCGGTAAAATTGCGCTGCCGTCGGGGAAAAAAGAGAAAAGGGGGAGGGAAAAAAAGAGAGGGAAAGGGAAAGACAAGAAAAAAGAAAAGGAAAAGAAAAGAAAGAAAGGAAAGAAAGGAAAAGAAAGGAAAGAAAAGAGAAGAAAGAAAAAGAAAAAGAAAAAGAGGGAGGAGAGGAAAGAAAGGAAAAGAAAGAAAAGAAAGAAAACGAAAAAAAAGAAGAAAAAAGAGAGAAAAGGGAAACAAAAGAAACGGGGGGTGAAAGAGAGGAGAGAGAGGAGAGGTAAGAGCCTGAGAGAGGAGGAGTGGGTGTAAAAAAGAGAGGGGGGTCGTTGGGTTGAGTCGTCTCGTCGAGGGAGCAAGAAAGACACGGGTAAATATGTTGCTGTGTCGGGTCAGCTGTGTCGGTATTCTTGCTCAATCCTCGTGTAGGCCTACTATATCAATGCAGAAGTTTGAAGTCGGTGAGATGTATATTGTCGGTCGGCCGACAAGTTTTTTCCCCTTCGAACTGTGACTGTTTATCCGCTGTGTCGACTTCGAGAGGGACTGCAACTACAATACTTGTATTTTCTCGAAGTTTCACTTTCCTATAATATCAGCTAAAGAAATCAGAGGTTTAAAATTTTCGGGGAAACTAATTTCAAAAAAGGATTAAGAGTCAACAACGGTACGAAGAATCGTCTTCCTTTCTCTATATTTTGATGAAACGCCAAAAATTCCGCGCTTCGATCGGGGGGGGGGGGGGGGGACTTCATTTAGACGAATCGTAAACGGTACAACGAATCATCTGCTTTCTCTGATAATTTAAGGAAACGTCAAAGCTTCCGCGCTTCGCGCGAGAGGGAGAAACTGAATTCAGATAAATAGGGCTTATTAAGAGTCGAAAACGGTGCAACGAATCGTCTTCTTTCTCTAATAATTTAATGAAACGTCAAAACTTCCGCGCTTCGCGGGAGAACTGAATTCAGATAAGGATTAAGAGTCGAGAACAGTACACCGAATCGTCTTCTTTTCCTAATAATTTAAGGTAACGTCTAAGCTTCCGCGCTTTGCGCGGGAGGCCTATATCACCCACACCCCCAAATGAGCGCGCAAAGGTGATTCGCTTACTCACCAGCGCCCCTCCCTAAAATAAGATCCTAGCTCCGCGCCTGCATTAAAATATATAGCTATGATGCTGTCTAAGTTGACTAAATCATTCGTATATTAAAAAACAATTTAGCCTTCGGCCCCGGGTTTATAGCGCTAAATTTGTAGATATTGGGACATTTAATTTTGTCGGTAATTGGTGGCTAGTTTTGTCGGTAATCGTTGGCCTCTACACCTCCCCCTCCCCCCCCCCCCCACTGAAAAAGGTCTAGCGACGCCCCTGAGGGCAACTGCATGAACATCAAGGCAAAATACCATAGAATAAGGGAGTTTACAGATACAATATACGCATGGGTAGATAAAGGTCATTTGTACCAAAATGGTAAAACCCACAGAGATGAATACTGGAAATGCGCTCAAGAAAGTTATGTAATATTATTCATTTATGCAACAACGGTACATTCTATGATACGCAGGTGGAAGTATTCTTTTCAAGAGGTCAAACAAAAGGTATTCATGAAGCACATCTAGGATTTTGCAGTTATTATTCTAAGATGCTCAAAGTGGAACTTCTCCATGTGTAAAAGATCTGTGGATATTTGGGGTCATTTGTACCATGTGCTATCTGTAAACTCCCTTATTATTTGATACTTTGATTTTGATTACAAGTTTCTTGACATCTTCTTTCATGCTTATGTTCATGCTCATGGTCATGCTCATGTCTTTCCCATTTTCAAATAAAATTGCGTCCTGAGGTAATTCTGCGTGCGTCCTGAGGTAATTCTGCGTTCCTCTATCCATTGGTGCTATTTGGTTTTGAAATAATTTCTAGGTTTTGAGATATACCTTGTGCATGAATATTTATCTATTTGACACGTTATAATGTGCATTGCATAGAATTTTAATTTAGGGAAATAAAAGCTACATACCGATGAGATTACGGAAGGCGTTGTTCCACCCTTCGCACACATTGTTTGTCCTATCCGCATCATGGATAGTGATTTGGTGGACGCGTTCCACGCTTGGGGGGGGGGGGGGGGAATCGTGGCGGTGTTAAGTGTCCGTCCGCTCTTAACGTCCCGGTGACATATGTCCTGTCGAAGTAATCTACCACAGGCTGAAGGGCAGGGGTGGGCATGATGCGCCTCAGGAATTCCATGCCTCGCACCACGTCTTGAGGAGGTAGGAAGGCCAAACCGTCCATCATCCCAAGGTAGGTGCGGACTCCCTCATCTGTTGACAAGATATGAACAAACATTTCTCATTTATAAGCAAATTACAGTACTGCTTTGTGACTTGAACTTAGAAGACAATCCAATATTTTGTTACTCATCTAGTTGATTTGTCTTCAAGTTGAAAAAAGAGGAGGGAATGGTAAAGGTTGTAATACTTGAAAGGTTCAGACATTTAAAAAAACTATGATAATATACAATGATCTCTCAATTTAGTTTCTTAATTGTGATATGTAAAGTATGGCCAGATCCCAGTTGTTATACATGTACACTAAACATATATTCTTTATCTTAAGATTCTTTTCCCAAGAGTCAGAACTAAAACTACATCATTGATAACACATTGTAACTGACAGGCCTAGGACCTACTTTTCCCCATAATTTCGAAGAGGGAACTTTGTGTTAAGTTTTGATATGCATGCGCATAGCTGGTCGCAGTAAACCCCCCCCCCCCCCCTCCCCCCCCCCAAAAAAAAAAAAAAAAACGAAACATGACAAGAAACGTCAAGCTTCACCTCCCAAAAGCTGCCCTATTACAATATCGCAACTTTGTGAACGTATCTGATGTGAACGTGAATGTTTACCTTGCAAATATAACCCTCTGAGGCCATTGTCAGCTACCCTCTTCCAAGTTCGTTGGGTGAGATGGAAAAAAACATCCGTGTAGCTGAACTGCATTTCCCAAACAAAACTGGACCGCACTCCTAGCGGCCTCTTCAAAATCGGTCACGATTGTCCTAGGTGCGTGTGCATCATGCCCTCTATCAATGAGGGCTTCCATCAGAGCGTTGAAGAGCCTGATATAAAGAGCCCGAGTCTTTCCTGACATCAGTGCATAAACACAAGATACTGCGCCTTCGTCAACTTCTGCTCTGATGCAGTATACCTGCAATTTTAATGAAAATGGACTTCATTTTATAAACAATACATGAAAATGGAGTAGAGGAATAATTATGAGAAAACTAGTGAGCATGACACAGATTTTAAGAATTTATACTAGTCTGGTGTTCATAATGTACACGTGTACAGGCGTGTTAATATGGTCATAGCTGGAGGGTAGGGGGGGGGGGGCAAACATTCCTGGGGACCTCAACAAATGATTACTACCAGCATACAGCCCTAGCCCCCTCCGAACAAGCATATTTTTTCCCATCTTTATATGTTATAAGTGCAAGGTCTAGAATTTTCTTTAAATAAATACAAAAAAGGAAAGTAGCTTCACTAGGCAAAGTAGACCTATTAACACTCCACATAACAGATTACAATACTAAAACGGAGGAGGGGTATGAATATAGCAAGGAATAAAGAAAAACATTTGAAGAGTTTTTCTTTCTTTTTCATTTCCCCCATTCTCCCCTTCTGTCTTTGAGCCCCCCCCCCCGTCTGTCTCCCCACTTGTGTGTCCGTCATGGAATATCAACTTTTGAATGGCATGTGGTAATTAATCTGTATTAATCTTGTGTTAATATATTCTTCGTATAGTGCATCTTCCTCTTTCTCACAAATGCCCTCTTCACCTTCTGATAAGTGCCCCTTTTAAGCTGAGATAAAAGCCCTATTTCGTCTGATTACTTTCCGTTCTTACAGTGCCACTTTTCATCACCGAATAGTTCATCTTTTGAAGTGCCCCCTAATATGATCTGTGAACCCTTTTCCTTTCTGATATTATTTTCCCTTTTGATAATTTCCCCTTTTCCCTATATATCCCGATGTCAAATTGTGCTCTAGAGTAAACAAAGGAGGCGACCACCTCCAGATGACTAGAGAGGCTTGATAACAGATTCCCCTACTAGAATCAGCACAAAGTGCAGCAGTGGAGCAGGGCGCAGTCCTGAGTAGAAAGGACACAATACCCTAGACTATACCACAGGGGCGGCAATTTCTTTTCATGACCAGGAGAACGAAATGCGAGGGACGAAGGAACAGTGGCGTAATGAACAAAAACGTTTGGGGGGAGAAGAACAAAAACCGCATCACCACCACTCTTACATTTTACGCAGGCCCTGGGAACGTTTTTCCAAGTGGGAGGGGTGGGGGGGGGGGGGTGCTAAAGTATTTACGATCAGGTAGAGCAAAACAAAGCAAAGTGGAGCGTAAATTGGGTGTCAAGGGGCAGAACCTCAAGAAGCTCAGCGGATTTAGGCATTTTTTAAGGTCAGATGAGCATATTTTAATAGCTTATTTGTGATACTGGCATGGAGGTCACTTATTGGAGTGTGGTCCATGGGGCGGAGCCCCCGGAAGCTTAGGGGTTTTAGGCATTAAATTGTGATCAGGGGCCGCCTTAGGGCCCTTAGTGGGGTCCAGGGGGCAGAGCTCCCGAAAGCTCAGGGAAAAATCATGCCATTTCAACAACATTTGTAAATCACTGGTATCGAATTAAAAATAAACTACGTTATAATTTAATTTCGGGGACAACTGCCCCCAATGCTCCCGCACGTGTAAGCAAGTGCGAGGGAGCATAGTGAATGAGAGGTGTGAAGGTGACGGAAGTGACTACCCCCTCACAGGTTTTTGAAGTTTTGTTGTATTAAAAAATTACATTCCTTAGCAAAACTATAGTATAAAAACAAGCAATATACTTTTTTCACAGTTCAATTTTCTCTGTATTTACTTGTACATTTTGAAGGATATTATGCAAGGGAGCGTAGCTACCGAGTAAGAAGATTTGTGCATTTTTATTTGTCTAAACGCTGCACTCTTGGGCCCTCCAGAGCCTAAAAGTGTGTTGCAGTCTAGTCAGTATTTGCTATACATTTGTTTGTGTGCACTTTTTCAAATTTTGAAAAAATTGAAGGGGTCGTAACTCCCCTCCCCCCGTCCCCCGGATCGCCGCCCCTGCTATACCATATTTAACAGTGCCCCTTAATCACTAAAGGAGTGTGGAGAAAAAAATAGGTAGGTTTTTACAAAGCTCGCTCGCATTTACTAGATACTATATTATCTTATCATATAAGGCAAATCTTTGTACAACACCATAGCCTTCAGTGTTAGAAAACCTTTACAAAATAAGCTTGCTCGGTTGGCTCGCAAATTAATATCAGATCATTACCATGCAGATATTTATCTGGAACCATGTGGAGATGACGAAAATGATCCCCGATTAATCAGATGCGGCGATATGATGTCTCAAAGTGGTATTGTCCGCCTTGTTTTCACCCTTTGGAAGTGCCCATGTTAAAAAGTGCCCCTATTTTGGTGCCCCTACACAGACGCTCTGCCGCCCCTGGTCTTGTTTGTTGCTCGGACAGGATGCCAGTATAGACAGATTCGTTTAATAAATCATGGAAATGCAAGCATCACATTACACCAACAGAACTTTTATTATCCCTAGTTCATTTTTTTCCGAATAGGGTGTCATGCGAATACTGATGACAGGGCAGAAAATGAATTCTCTAGAAACATGAGAAACGTGATGATCTCTATGAAATTGAGATATCGTTGGCCGAATGACTTTTAGGTAGCCTGCTTCACTTGGTCTTTATTCACTCTCGTGTGAAGTATGTATCAAATGAGAGGCATCAACATGAAATAAGATGATCCAAGAGTCAGCTGGATACAAGTAATGTGAATAGTCGTAATTCTAATCAGAAATGACTGGGATCTAGTCAAAATACGACTAGAATCAGTAAGAAGAAACTGTAGAATAATAGTTGCACCCAGCCGAGGTAGACCCTTTCGGTCTAGTCACAATAGTTTCTCTATTTTTCGCGCCGAAACTTTGACATTTCATTAAAATTATTAGAGAAAGAAGACGATTCATTGTACCGCTCTCGACTTTTAATCCTTGTCTGAATTCAGTCCCTCCACCCTCCTACGCGTAGCGCGGAAGCTTTGACGTTTCATTAAATTGTTAAAAGAAAGAAGACGATTCGTTGTACCGACTCTTAATCATTGTCTGAATTTTCAAAAATGTTTCGTTGTCCGACAAAAAGTCACAGTTCATAGGGAAAGAAAAGCCGGCCGACCGGTATATTACATATCACCGACTTCAATCTTCTGCATTTGTATAGTACACGAGGATCGAGCAACAATACAGACACAGCAACATAATTTTCTATGCGTATCTTTCTTGCTCCCTAGGCCGACGCGGCGACTTCACCCAACATCCCCTCTCTTTCTTACTCCCACCCCTCTTCTCTCAGGATCTTACCCCTCTCTCTGCTCTCTTTCACCCCCGTTTCTTTTGTTTCCTTTGTTTCCCTTTTCTCTTTTTTTTTCTCTTTCTTTTCTTTCTTTTCCTTTCTTTCCTTTCGTTCCTCTTTTTTTTCTCTTTCTTTCTTCTCTTCTCTTTCCTTTCTTTCTTCTCTTCTCTTTCCTTTCTTTTCTTTCCCTTTCCCTCTCATTTTCCCCGACAGCAGCGCAATTTCACCGACAATGTCCTGACAGGGGGGGGGGGGGGGGTGTGTCACACCCCCTCATACCCCTCCCCTTTTAGTGACGCCCCTGGTTAGAGAGGATAGGGCACCGAAATTTTTTTTGAGGGGGGGGGGGTATAGAAAGAGTCATGTCTTTGCTTCTTTACTACATGCATGCATACCTGTGTGAAAATAGCGGGTGCTCTGGAAAAGGTGCCATCCATGTACCACGTGCTAGCAACGGCGAGACGTCGTAGTTGGGAATCAGTGGCAAACAATATCAGCCTGTCTTGCCCCGGCCCGGAATCATAGAGGAGAAAACGCTGTCCTTCTACATCACCGGTCAGTGTCCATTCGTCAGGAATCTCCAAGGTTTCTTTTGATTCGGGTTCTGCCGGGTATGCAGCTCGTCTGGAAAAAAAGTAAAAGATCAACAGATAAACAATCAAAATTTCTGTCATTTCGCTTGGTGTTTTTAAGTCTAGCTGTATATCAAAATGAGAGAAGGGGAGATTAACATTGTTTTGAGAGAAAAGACATCCATCATAGCGCGGCTTTAAAAAGCTGATTACCTTAAATAAAAAATAAAAAAGTTCAATTCAAATATCATAACCTAGTACAGTATATTAAGTATCTAAACACCTCTGTAGCCCCGCCCCTGACTGACACTCATGATGTTTGCCAAAACAGAACAGGCACGAAACTACATTATACGTAGGATCCCTGATAAATAGGCCTGCTGGTGGGACCTGAACGGGGTGAGTGGGGTATCCCTCCCAAGATGACTCCGTCAAATTAAATTGATATATAAAACTAACATATTAATTCGGCTTATAATGTGATTTTGTATTGTAAATAATGATAATTCTCCATAAAGTGTCAACATTTGTGATTGCTTTAATAATATTTTAGAAAACTACATGGGGTATGGACTATGTTGCGTGTTAACTAGTAATCCCACATAATTCCCTTTTTTAATTAAACTACTAAAAAGCAGTATCCCTCCAGACAAGAAAACACTTAATAAATGATCACATCCAGACAAATTGATTATGGTTAAAAACTGGTTCTATATTCTATAATTTCACATAAGATACAATGATTACAGAATTATCAGAAACCTCTTCTGTCTATCTCAACAGTGACAGACAATTAAACTATCACTAGGCCCTTGGTAGTTACTATTAATAATCAAACATAGATAACTTCCAACAGCACATTAATGTAAAGGAGACTCAACTTAGTCACTATGGTATTAATGATTACCGCTGAATACAAGTCTCGAAATATCAGGAGTCTAGCTGTTCAGTACAACTTAAAACAGTACTAAAACAAGTCAGTTAAATATCATTCACACTGCATGAATAATAACAGTCAAGAAAATACTACTCAAATCTAAGCTAGACAGCGTTTAGATTTACTTACATAGGCACGAAATATTGTGGTTCAAGAAACCGCTAAACAAATCTCTACTTGTGTATGTGTACGGAATGCACAACACGAGGATACAACAATATATCGGTGGATCTAGACTATAGCAGATCTAGATCAGTAGACCAGGCATAGGCCTAGAACTAGTGCAATTATAAACATGTAAAATATGTGTTAGTAAGCGTACGCACTCAACAACAGGCACTCAGTCAGTCAAAATAAGGCCTCACAATGATAAACAATGCAAAGCATAAATCACAATATAATTAACGTTACGTGAGTCATTGGAGTTGAATTCAAAGTAGATCTTCTTCAAGTTCTAGGTAGATGTAGAAACTAGCTAGGCCTAGTCGAAAACAGTGGTCGACGAGCTGGTTGTCGATCGCGTAGGATATGCAGACGATGATCGACGCTAGGTGAATACCACGATGATGAAGACGATGTTGAAGACAACGATGATGACAACAATGATGAAGACGACGCTGGTGAAGACAGCGATGATGAAGTCGACGATGAAGACGACGCTGGTGAAGACAGCGATGATGAAGACAACGGTGATGAAGACAACGATGATGAATCAGTTAACAGATGAATACAATGATGATGCAGTCAATGTCAATAGATCAACTTCAGTGACTTGCGATGCAGGTCGAAGAATCAAATGTCGAGACAATATATATGAAGTCGATGATAAAAGGTTGTCAAACAATAATGCAGGTGAGAAAAACGTTAGATCATATTAAATGTTCTATTCTCACTGCTGGTGAATTAAAGTGTCGTCAATGTTGAACATCGAGAGAGTCAAAATATATCTTGCAAAACGTACAAGATGTAAATAGGTGAGCACGTCCACCGGGAATGGTCCGGGGACGTAGCAGTTCAATCCTCGTTGGATACAATCTTCTAGGTACAAATATCAACACAATAACAGCATGTGTGTATACCAATATTAAAACAGCTCACTGATTCCCGCACAGGAAAATCAGAAGAGCGCCAATCAACTACAGCGCGATTGGTTCAAAACAAGCGCACATGTATGTTAATAAGGCACGTGATCTAAATACTTATGAATAAATACGCGTACATCTATGTTAATTGGTCATGTGATCAAAATACTAATGAATAAACATCGTTATATAATAAATCGAGTTAAAACCAGTTCTGAGGACATGGCGTAATACCAAATCCTCGAACTCTCAATGACTTCTAAAGCGGCCATTTTGGATTAAAAACACAATATGTATACCAGTGAATTATAAATGAATGCACTGTAACATTTGTCGCTACAATATTAAAAACAACTTTTCATTGAAGGAGATTTTAAAGAGTTTTTTAAGGACGGTGTGTGGTTATCCATCGCCCCAAATGGTAGGGGTGGGGAGTTTAGATGCAGCAGATACAATTATTTTATTCATACCTCTGTCTTTGGACGTCCCTCCTAAGGGCTGACAGCTGTCCCAACTGCCCTCGAATCTCCGGGTGCGCTACCATGAGGGCGTTAGCAACTATTTCGGTTGTCGGGCCACTGTTGACATCCCTCGCGGTTCTCTTTAGGCCTGCCCGCGCTGCTATGACCCTTGTTCTATCCTGATCAGGTTCGTGGTTATGGGGCGTCGCCGCCATAACTCCCCCATATTGAGGGGGGCCATTCGTTGTTATTGCCCCACTGCATGCTTTGGATCGTTGTCTCTCGCACTGCCATCTAACTTTCCCGTCTAAATGGGTCCTCTTCTTAACGTATGCGTGTCCTTCAAAGCTGATTTTTATCCCTCCCCTGTTATTTTCTAGAACTTCCATGACTTTACTTGCAGACGAGTAAGATGCATGTGCTTGCTTGCATTGAGTTTTATTTCAGGTCTTACATATTGATGAGCTGTTTGAAATTAACTAGGAGGTATGCGCGTATTGGGGAATGTGGCTTGCTGCTCTACTTTTTTTAAAAAACTTCCCACGACATGTAATGAGGGTTTAGTGTACATTATATGGGACGTACAGTGATAGATGGAAAGTTATTTCAGTATATTCGAAATGACTTTTAGGTAACTCCTTTTTCTTCCCACTTCATCAACATTCATTCATTTCATTTCATCTACATTATTTCATGAAATGCATTCAGAAAATGAAGAAGAAAAAAAAAGAAACGAAAATAACCCGTGTAAAAAAAATATTGTCGGGGAAGCATTTGTCGTAGTACTAGTAGCATTTGTAGTTTGGGACACTTTTTGGGCGGAGCAAATGTCGGCGGAGCAATTGTCGGCGGAGCAAATGTCGGCGGAGCAAATGTCGGCGGAGCAATTGTCGCTTCAGGCGGAGCAAGTGTCGCTTCAGGCGGAGCAAATGTCGGCGGAGCAATTGTCGCGTTTTGCGGAGCAATTGACGGCGGAGCAATTGTCGGCGGAGCAATTGTTGGCGGAGCATCTGTCGGCGGAGCAATTGTCGGCGGAGCAACTGTCGGCGGAGCAACTGTCGGCGGAGCAACTGTCGGCGGAGCATTTGACGTCGGAGCAAATGTCGCGGAGCAAATGTCGCGGAGCAATTGTCGCGTTTTGCGGAGTAAATGTCGGCGGAGCAATCGTCGGCGGAGCATGTGTCGGGTTACCTTGTCTGAGCCTCTTAGAGTAATTAAGATCCACACTGACTCATGGAAACTGTGCTGCAAATCACATTCACCGACAAGGTGGTAAAGATCTCTTGCGATATAAATTGCAACTCCTCTATTTCCATCCTCCAGATTGCAGTGCAAATCATATCCCTCTAAAATTAAAATTAAAAATAAACTAATACAAAATCTAACGTTTCAATCCATAAAACAACATTTTGCTTAGACCGAAAGCTTCAGTCTCTGATATTGACGGTTGTTCTGCTGAGATTGCATCTGGCTCTTCTGACCACCTCTATGCCTATGGGAATGTCAACAAATGTCAGTTTTATTAAAGAATGACCCATAGTCCATACCTAGATCTATACCAGACGGTAAAACTTGAAAAAACACAAAATATTTACCTGAATGCCTGATATTCAAACATTGGATCCGGACCACGATTTTTAGACCAGTCTGCATCAACCTCCCACCGTCCAAACCTGCGAACATCAACATAACTTAAAACCATCAGAGGTTTATCCTTCGTGTAGAATTTCAAATGAGAATGTTTGTGAATATCACTTGGTGTGGTGAATTGAAAGTTCCCCGACATCCCGAAACGGAAAAGGATTTTCAGTGTCTCTGGAGGTTCCATGACACATGCTCCGCCGACGATTGCTCCGCCGACATTTACTCCGCAAAACGCGACAATTGCTCCGCGACATTTGCTCCGCGACATTTGCTCCGACGTCAAATGCTCCGCCGACAGGTGCTCCGCCGACAGTTGCTCCGCCGACAGTTGCTCCGCCGACAATTGCTCCGCCGACAGATGCTCCGCCGACAATTGCTCCTCCGACAATTGCTCCGCCGACAATTGCTCCGCCGTCAATTGCTCCGCAAAACGCGACAATTGTTCCGCCGACATTTGCTCCGCCGACATTTGCTCCGCCTGAAGCGACACTTGCTCCGCCGACATTTGCTCCGCCGACATTTGCTCCGCCGACATTTGCTCCGCCGTCAATTGCTCCGCCGACATTTGCTCCGCCGTCAATTGCTCCGCCGACAATTGCTCCGCCTGAAGCGACAATTGCTCCGGTGACATATGCTCCGCCGACAATTGCTCCGACGACATTTGCTCCGCCGACAATTGCTCCGCCGACAATTGCTCCGCCGACAATTGCTCCGTCGACAATTGCTCCGCCGACAATTGCTCCGCCTGAAGCGACAATTGCTCCGGTGACATTTGCTCCGCCGACAATTGCTCCGACGACATTTGCTCCGCATGAAGCGACACTTGCTCCGGTGACATTTGCTCCGACGACATTTGCTCCGCCCAAAAAGTGTCCCATTAAATTCAAATGCTACTAGTACTACGACAAATGCTTCGCCGACAATATTTTTTTTTCACGGGTTGTTTTTGTTTCTTTCTTTTTTTCTTCATTTTTTGAATGCATTTCATGACATTATGTAAATGAAATGAAATGAATGAATGTTGATAATGTGGGAGGAAAAAGCAGTTGCCTAAAAGTCATTTCGAATATACTGAAATAACTTTCCATCTATCACTGTACGTCCCACATAATGTACACTAAACACTCATTACATGTCATGGGAAGTTTTTTTTTTTAAAGTAGAGCAGCAAGCCACATTCCCCAATACGCGCATACCTCCTAGTTAATTTCAAACAGCTCATCAATATGTAAGACCTGAAATTACCTCAATGAAAGAAGACTAATAACATGAGAGGAAAGAAAAGAGCAAAAAAGACAACCGTTTTTTGCTATTCCCCATAATGTTTGATTTAAAAAAATAAAAAATAAAATTATAGCTCCTTACGCAAGTTCTCCGGCGAAAGATAATTACTCCGCTCAAAATCTGTTTCATGTATTACTCATTAGCTGATCCAAAGCTCAAGGCTATCTCTCTCTCTCTCTCTCTCTCTCTTTCTCTCTCTCCCATGCTCCTCCTTTTCCTGTTTACACCGTTTTCTTGTCTTCTTTGCTCTTTTCTTTCCTCTCATGCTATTAGTCTTCTTTCATTTCCATCACTTCTTCTCTGCTCCCCCTCTCGAGTTCTATTTCTCTCGTGAAATTGAAACGTAAAGTAATACAATCATGTAGTACATTCTTGTTTAGAATAATATTTTCAATAATATCCAGTCCATTTTCTAAAGGTTTCTTTCCTTTAGTTAAGTGTATGTAGCTTTAATATATATATGTTAGTGTGCAAAACACTCCGTTTCATTCGAGTACTTTGTTTTCACTAAATAATTTAAGGGACTCACGAAGCCACCGGAAGAAGAGCAATTGGCTTATCATGAAGAACTAACATCAAACTGCAACAAAATGATTTGTATAAATGTGAATAAGCAGAAAGGCTGCCATCTCATTTTCCCGTCTGAATGGGTTCTCTTCCTTACGTATATAAGTGCCCTTATTTTCTAAACTTTTTTTTTATATTTGTGTGTTTATTAAATTTTCAATCATATAAAAATTACATATTTACAAGTCATTGGTAATAATTAGACAAACAAAAAAACCAATATGTATAAGAACAACTAACAATAATGAAAGGACAAGAAAGTTATAAAAAAAAAACATTATAGTAAAAAAAAATACACTGTACACATATAAATCATAGTTTGAACTCAAGTGCATAAAGGGGAGTGAGGGGGCACAGGAATAAAAGTTAAATCAACATGAGTACCATAAGTCAAATCGCCATTTCTTAAAATGCGAAACAAGCTTGTTCCTTTTTTTCGCTGAGAAATATTCAATATCTTTTTGTTTCTTTATAAAACTCTTAAAAAGATCAACACTTGGTAAATCCCCCTTACTTATTTTCTAAACTTCCATGATGACCTATTACATTGTATAATGCTTTACCTAGTAAGATGCATTGATCGAGGTAATTTCAGGTATTACATATTGATGAGCTACTTGAAATTAACTAGGAGGTATGCGCGTATTGGGGAATGTGGCTTGCTGCTCTACTTTTTTTTAAAAACTTCCCACGACATGTAATGAGTGTTTAGTATACATTATAAGGGACGTACAGTGATAGATGGAAAGTTATTTCAGTATATTCGAAATGACTTTTAGGTAACTCCTTTTTCCTCCCACTTCATCAACATTCATTCATTTCATTTCATCTACATTATTTCAAGAAATGCATTCAGAAAATGAAGAAGAAAAAAAGAAACGAAAAAAATAGGTGTAAAGAAAATATTGTCGGCGAAGCATTTGTCGTAGTACTAGTAGCATTTGTAGTTTATGGGACACTTTTTGGGCGGAGCAAATGTCGTCGGAGCAAATGTCGGCGGAGCAATTGTCGCTTCAGGCGGAGCAATTGTCGGCGGAGCAATTGTCGGCGGAGCAAATGTCGGTGGAGCAAATGTCGGCGGAGCAAATGTCGGCGGAGCAATTGTCGGCGGAGCAATTGTCGGCGGAGCAAATGTCGGCGGAGCAATTGTCGCTTCAGGCGGAGCAAATGTCGGCGGAGCAATTGTCGCTTCAGGCGGAGCAATTGTCGGCGGAGCAATTGTCGGCGGAGCAATTGTCGGCGGAGCATCTGTCGGCGGAGCAATTGTCGGCGGAGCAACTGTCGGCGGAGCAACTGTCGGCGGAGCATTTGACGTCGGAGCAAATGTCGCGGAGCAAATGTCGCGGAGCAATTGTCGCGTTTTGCGGAGTAAATGTCGGCGGAGCAATCGTCGGCGGAGCATGTGTCGGGTTACCTCTCTGGAATGTTCACTTTTTTGCTATCTTTCTCGTCCTGGGCGGTGCCATTGTTTTTCTTTTGATAAGGTTTCCTTCTCGTGTCGCCTTCGCCATGGCCATTTTCATGTATACTGTCATGACTGTCGAGCTTTGTTAGTATCAGTTGCATCTCCTTGCCACGCGAAGCCGCGGAGATAGTGTATGCTGGCGCATCGAACTCAATGTCGCTGCTCTTGTGTACAGGGTTTTTCACAATCTCCCCGCTGAAAATACGACCTCGACAGGATTCATTTACAAATTTACTGGCCAAATGGAGTTCAGGACCTTCTGGCATGGTGAAATCCTCTCTTGTGGCTTGGTATATATAATTATGAAATGGCAGGCAGCCGGAGCTGAGGGCAACTGTACAGTGCGGCGCCGTTTACTAAACTCTCATATCCCTGAGCTGAGCTAACTTTACCTCGTGTGATTGTTTATGTTGCATAATGTGCTTGACGAAAGTATGGAAAGCCATAAGAGTTCCATCATTTTTAAGATGAAGGATAAAACCAAAAGTAATGAAGTGGGGGAACAGCATATGTTGCCCTTGATACCCATCGAGTGACCCGACGTTATCAAAGATGTATTGAATTCTTAATAACCCTCTATTACTATCCTTTAAGCCCTCCCTCAGTTTCTTTGAAGACAGCTCCCATCAGGTTGCCTTGACAAGTTGTTGCACTAGCTTTCCATAAGCCAGATGTTACAAAGCTATGCACGATGGCTGCTTCTGAAAGGACGACAAATGGCGAGCTAGATCTGCCGGATTTTACAACGGAAAGCTATTGGGATGAAAGATTTAAAGAGGAGGAAACATACGACTGGTTACTAAAGTATCATCAATTCAGTCATTTTGTGGAGAAACATGTGAATAGAAATGAGAGGATACTTATGTTAGGTAAGACTTGGACCGAAAATGTCTCTTTCGTTCGTTAGCCTCTCACTACCGGTACCGGTATGGTATAGGGTCGGCTCCTCTCTATAGTACCGCCCGGCCACTCAGTGTACGCATATGCTCGTACCCTCTTTTTGAAAGCACCCCCTATCTGAGGACTGCCAACATTTCCGAACCCCCCTTTCGCGGGCTTTTCGCGGGCTTTTCCTGCCTTGGAGACCCCCCTAAATCAGGAAAAATGCTCAATGTACCCCCCTAAATTCGGAATAATTTCTCAGGAGTCCAAAGAGATGAGAGAAAAAAAGAAAAACACCCCCTTTTTAAAGAAATCTCCGGGTGAAAAGTCAAATACACCCCTTTTTTTACAATTCTCGGGCCGGACTTTGTCGCACGAAAAGTACCCCTTTACCGGACATTTTGGCAACACGCATGCGGTCATTCCGACCTCTGAGTGGGGGGGCCGGGTAGTACCGTAAGTTGGGAATCCCAGACAACTCGCCACAAAGACAACGTACCGCCACAAAGACAACCCGCCACAATACCCCGGACATCCCGCCACAATACCCTGGACATCCCGCCACAGCCTTTTCGGACAACTCGCCACACTTTTTTCCCCTCATGATTTCTAGATCTAAAATCCCTTAGAATCTTAGATGAAATTGTCATTTTTCATGATTTTCGTGCTTTTATAAACACAGTTATGACAGGAAACATGGAAATTGTGAGTATTTTGAGAGCTGTTCTAAAGAATAAAGATGATTTTCCTTGCGCTTGCAACAAGAATCTATTTTGGACGAACCCAAGCCAGGCGGACGACTACGAGTTACGACTACGATCGCCGTATACTATAATTTCTCGATTTTTAAGTTCATGTCTCAGGAAACTTTTTAATGGTAGGAATATGCTGCTATGTATAATTCTTTGGCGTATCTTTACATTCTAATATTACCTTTTTTAAAGTTAAAGTTAATGCACTTCTCCTTCCTTTTTTTTCTTCTTCTTGGTGTTCAGGTTCCCTCTGCTTTAATTCCCTTTCCCTTTTTTTCTTTTCTCAACAATACAGTATATACTTGCTAAGGGATTGACGCTAATAAGGCTAATTGCCCTTTTTGTTAATCCCACATTTTTCTTGTAATCAATCTTTTATCTGATAAGATAAAATTTCATTTGACTCTATGGACCCATTTCAGGGGTATGATAGCACCACATATTTACAACACAATACAGAAAAATATATAAAACAAAGTAAGATATGATAATAAAATACATAGACATGATATAGGGTATACATTTTTATATTTCTATAGACAATAAACATGAGCTAAAGACTAAGTATACCCTACATACAGTTTAAAGCTATAAGTCTAAAATATCATGTGGTTTGGTTTGTCTACCACTACGAGTAGGCCTATTACACTTTTGGTAACAAAAATAGGACCACGCCTAATTCAGCATTATGATCCAACAAAAAGAATTGTATTATAAGTGTTATGAATTTTACGAGTTTTCTTAATTGCTTAACGCTAGATATACCATGTTTGTATGTTTTAATGTTTTTTTTAATGGAGAATGATATCAAATGAATTGAATTGAATGGAACGTTCCATATCCTCTCGATCTCTATCCTGAGGTCTTCATACTTGAGACGTCTTTCTTTAACGGCGATGTTGATGTCATGGGGAACGATGACCTCGATGATATTTACTTTGTTGTTGTCCCTGAAGACAATGTCTGGATTCTTGCAGTTATTATTAGTACTTTTTATTATTGTTGTTGTCGTCATCATCATCACCGTCATCGTTAAATTGTAATCATCATCATCATTATTATTATTATTATTAGTAGTAGTAGTAGTAGTAGTCAAATGAAGTAGTAGTAGTATTAGTATAGTAGCAGTATAGTAGAGTAGTACTATATTTCAGTGGGGAATATATTGTTGTCACTGCCAGGATTACCAAAGAGGCCGGGACGAGCATTCCTGACATCGCAACCAGTTTTGCGCGCCGGAAGCACTTTGGGATTGGGTTGGGTGGGGGTGGGGAATATTCCAGGGGGCTCACCCTCCAGGGGCAGTGGCGTAATGCGCAAAAACGTTTTTGGGGCAGAAGAAAAATCTGCATCGCCACCACTCTTACACGTAACATGCAGGCCCCTGGCGGAACGTTTTTTGAAGTAGAGTATCAACAATCTGGTAGAGCGTATAGCGAGCAAAGTGAGTTGATAGCTCGAGCGCAAATTGACGTGGAGTGGGGTCCAGGGGTCAAGGGGTGGAGCCCCCAGAAGCTCATGGGTTTTAGGTATGTATACTTACGGTCCGATGAGCATCCATGGGCCCACGTTAGGGCCCTTAGTGGGGTCCAGAGGACGGAGCCCCTGTAAGCTCAGGGGATTTAGGCATTTAATTACGCCAAGATGAGCATATTTTGATACATCACTGTAGCAGGCCACTCGTTCTTTCTTCCTCTTTCTCTTTAACACACTATTTCAAAAAGTGCAGGCCCTGACATAAAGGCTTCAAAATAAGCATATTTGTTGGTTGCCTGATTGTAATTTTTCCAACAAATGCATAAAAAGATATAATTATTTAAAAAAATGAGAATAAATCCCTGAAAACCATGTCTTTTCAGCAACAATTGTAAATCACTGGTATCGAATTAGAAATAAACCACTTTGTATTTTTATTTGGGGAGCAACTGCCCCCCCCCCATCAGTGTTCAGGAGGGGCTCATGTCTTCTCACCCTTATAATAAAAAATACACACATGCTTTCCCATCCTCTCACAATAAATTTCAAGGATACATATGCGCGTATCGCTATTATAAAATCCTCCATTGATGAATATAGGGGCATGCGGAATGTTTAGGAAATTTTAATTCCAGTTCACTTTCCTTTTCTTTGAATGGAATATCATTTTAATTTGATTCAATTTAGGTTTTATTATTTTTGTATGTTACTAAATAGTAATCAATTATACTGCTTTATTGCTGATTTTTTTTTTTTTTTTTTTTTTTTTTTTTTTTGGGGGGGGGGGGGGGTGGAAATTCGTTTTGACCCCCACCCCCCCCCCACACACACACTTTTTCGTTTGGAGGAGGGCGAGTCCCCTGCCCCCACTTCTGGCGCCTATGATCGCAAGAATGGCTGGATTTCTGAAAAAGGGGCACCTACAAAGGGACACATCAACAATAATAAAAACCATTTTTAGATATTTGTATAAAGGCCTACGCCTTCGTCAAGATTGTGAATACATTACCACGAATGACATCAATATTTGTTTATTTCTTTACGTGGAACAACATATTGTTTAAGCAACGTACTTCGCAATTTGGTGTGATGGACTGAATATCGATTTTCGAGCAAACGAGCTAAAAGTATAAGGTCCCATTTGAAAAATTACATGATGAATATTAAAGACAATCTAATGAAGAAAGACTGAAAAGTTCTTTTATGTAATTATGAGTAACATTATAATTAAAACATCTGAGAAAGAAAAGTAGGCACTCATCAGAAGGGAAAAAGACATGTACAAAATGATAAGGGGGCACTTTAGGGGAACCTGAAAAAGTGGAGGCACAGTGCCCCCCCCCAACCAAGAATGCCGCCTCTGACTGTGGGCAAACGTGCGAAACTAACCCAGAAAATCTAGAAATAAACCACATTTCAATTTTATTTCGCGGGTCAACTGCCCCCTCCCCCATCAGTACGCCAGTGCTTCCAGTAGGCCTATCCTTCCATGAATTCCTATATATACCATTAAAAATTATCAGAAGGGAAAAGGACATGTACAAAGGATAAGGGGGCACTTTAGGGGAACCTGGAAAAGTGGGGGCACAGTGCCCCCCCAACCAAGAATGCCGCCTCTGACGAAACTAACCCAGAAAATCTAGAAATAAACCACATTCCAATTTTATTTCGTGGGTCAACTGCCCACCCCCCCCCCCCCCTATCAGTAAGCCAGTGCTTCCAGTATCCTACCATTAAAAAAATTCTGGGACAGAAAAATGCAGCTGTTATAGACCTCTAGATCTAAAGTATATTATTGTTACAAGGGAAATCAACTTTATTCTTTGTAATGACTGTGTTTATAAAAGCACGAAAATCATGAAAAAAGACAATTTCATTTCAATATATATTATTGTTACAATTACGGAAATCAACTTTATTCTTTATTCTTTGTAATGACTGTGTTTATAAAAGCACGAAAATCATGAAAAATTACAATTTCATTTCATTTTAGATCTAGAAATCATGATGGGAAAAAGTGTGGCGAGTTGTCCGATAAGGCTGTGGCGAGTTCTCCAGGGTATTGTGGCGGGATGTCCAGGGTATTGTGGCGGGTTGTCTTGGGGCAGGTTGTCTTTGTGGCGAGTTGTCTGGACCCCTAAGAGACAATAGAGAGAAGCCGACAGTACGGTATGGTCTCTAGTGCATATTTGGCCACAGAACTTTGCCAAAAATACTCAATTTTAGCAGATTCATATCCGATGCATTTATTTTTGAAAATTAGGCCTTGGTTATTATACACAGGTTCCACTTACCAGATTGACTGTATGATGCATATCATGATCTTCCTTCCAGATTTTCTTCGTCAAAACTGAGCCCCGTGTTGAAATCCATATTCCAGCCATATTTTAAAGCTTATCGACACTAGTGTAGCTAGGAGGATTCGACCACACAGCGAGGTCACTGACAGGTGGCTGTCTCATCAACTCAGCTCTCAAATAACTTAAGAAATAGAGGATCATGGGGGACCAACAGGCACCGATTAGGGAAGTTTTCTATATAGAGAGAGCAAGTAGCTACAAGTACTACAGTGGGGCTTTAAACTGTTAATTAAATGTGCATGAAGGAAGATGGCGTGTTGGCGTCATCCAGGACATTGACAGTAACAGTTTTAAATACGGCTTCTGGTCTGCTTCTGTCTCTATAGAGAGAAGCCGACCCTACCCAAATTAGACCGAAATTTTCGTTTGTTAGCCTCAGATTCGAGTAGGGTTGGCTCCTCTCTTTAGAGACAGAAGCCTACTATAGGCGCTTGTGTGTAAACTCGGTGGAGCGGATCTGACCACCAAACTTATGCTCAAATACTTGATTCTAGCGGATGCATATATATCCGATGCATTTATACTCCAATATTAGGCCTAGGCTAATCTACTTATCAACTTGACTGTATAATCCTGTATAATTTGATGGTCACTTTTCAGGAAATTATGGGTCAAAATCGACATCATTGTTGAAAATCTTGCAGCCATATTTAAACTCTCGCTGTGCATGGCGTCATCTAAATCTCAGCCCTTCTAGTCTACGAGCAAGGCAAAATGTTTATGAAGGAAAAACTGTGATAACGTCATTTACAAACTTGTAGCTCGTGCACAGTTTTTCACAAGGGGGGGGGGGGGGGGGGATACTACTACTAGCATTTTCACTGGAATCTGCTGGAAATTTGCCCCATGGTCTTTCTTTATCTAACAGTTAGATATTAAAAAAATATGATTGGAAAGAAAGTACATCTACGGTACTTTTCATATACTTTCAAATTAACGTTGAAAATCATTGTAAAACCAAAATTATATTAAGAATATAGCGACTTACTTTCAGCTTATCTGCCTAAAAAAATGGTCTAATTAGATATAAGGTAAGTAGGTCAAAGGTCACAGAGGTCAATTAAGAAAATTAAAGGTTTTTAGCCTTGCTATATCGCAATATCTAAACATTGTGTCAGCATGAGGATTATTCAATTGCAGGTTTGGGCTAATAGCTGTAGGCCAAGATCGTAGTCATCAGTTGACATGATTATATGCTTTTTTTTTCGTTGTGATATGTCACAAATAAATCCATCCAATTCCTATACTGAACTTAGGGCAGAGGTCACGCAGTCGCATTTGTCTTGTGATTCTTGTCACATTATTTGTTATTGTAGATGGTCATTTTTTTATTTTCTTTGTTCCTTGATTTTGTAGGCTGTGGAAATAGCAAGCTAAGCCTTGAGATGTATGAGGATGGATATCACAACATTGTTAATGTGGATTTCTCATCGGTGTGCATTGAGAAGATGAAAGAGAAACATCAACATTGTCCTATCATGCAGTGGATGGTGATGGATATCAAGGATCTAAAGTAAGTAAGAACCAATATGTACAAGACAGTAGGTGTACTTTTAAGTTATGTTTGTAAAATGATTTTGTTTTTAAAACAATAGATCAGGGAGTGTGTCTCCCATCTCCTCTGTTATACCCTGTTTGTGTGTGTATGGGGGGGGGGGGGGGAGGGTATGGGGTATTTTTTAAAATACCAGTTAAACAAAAATAATTGGGTCATCAGAGCTGCCAACCAGTACGTTTTAATCATATTTAGTACGACTTTTAGAAGTAAAAACGACAGTACAATTTTCCTCATTTTTTTTAAATAGGCATATTCAACTAATGATCCATAAAAATATCTTCCTGTATGTAGGAGCTGTAAGAGGCATCGATCAGGGGTAATTTTTTTACACCAGTTAAACAAAAATAATTGGGTCAATAGGTCACAGAGTTTTGTGAGGTAAACATGACATGAAATGTTCATGTTTGTCATTCTTTTTTTCTTTATTTTTGTCCATAGATTTCCAGATTGCAGTTTTGATGTTGTCTTGGAAAAAGGGACATTGGATGCACTTGTTGCTAATGAGAGGGATCCTTGGAATATGACAGATGAGGGGTATGATGTCATGGAGCAATCCTTAACACAGGTATATTAGACATTAGTTGTCAAGATTGTCAAGATATAGCGGCACAAGAAGATGCACTATGAACGCAAAAGACGTAATAATAAGTGATGTTTGTGAATTATAGGTTTTGGATGTTGACATATCTAAAAAAAAGTTTAGGTAATGAAGCCTAATCAAGATAGTTCTTGCCAGCTCCATATCTTAACAATGTGGTTATAGCTCTGTGTGAGAAAATTAGGCTTTTCATTTCCGGACACATCTTTTTGTGCCTCTACATTTCACTAAACAACCTAATAGACAAACCTTTGCCATTCTGGAAAATGTTCAGTTTAGTCTATTGCCAAAATATGGGGTATTCTAGTCTTACTTCCTCAATCCCTTTCCTAGAAAGTACAGTACATGTAAATGTCCCCTCCCTCCTTCTCAAAAGAGAGAGAGAGAGAGAGAGAGAAAGATGCTGAGTTACACTCAAGAAGGAACATTTAACATTTTCAATTTTTCATTCTACTTGTGAAAGTTTTTTTTATGGAGGGTTAGTTTTATGAAGACAGAATACAATTTAATTCAATTTTTTATTATCTGCAATCATTAATGTAAATTTGTTTTACCTGTGAATTACAAAATAGGTAGAGAAGATAGATAAAATAATGCAATGTAATGTGAACATGTAGAACAAACAAAAATGAGGCATGCGATATGTAATATAATTTCTATGCCAGTTCAATTTGTGGCTTAGCTCCAATAAACTAATCTCAATCAGCAGTCAACATAGATAAATAGTAGAGCATTAAATATTATAATCATGTATGCTGCTTTTATTTTTTGGTATTGAACATGTTGAATAATTATAAGTTAGATAGTACCACCTGTGCGCTTAGAAACATCTGTATAAAGCACCCTATAAATGTAATTATTATTATAGTGATTGGAATCATGAGAATTATGCTATCATAAAATTATGAACCAAGTAAATTATTTTGATGGGCAATTGGGAAGCAAAAAGACAAGGAGTGTTAACCAATTTTGTATATTAATGCTATTTTATGAATCACCCTCAATTAACAACTCATATCACGAGCCAAATGTCTTTGAACTATTCTTTGTACTGTTCTAATGCAAGTTTGTATTAAAATAATTTACTTTTCATTTTATGAACATTCTTTAGGTCAGCAGAGTCTTGAAGCCAGGTGGATACTTCCTATCAATAACCTTCTCACAACCACACTTTAGACGCCCTCTCCTCGCAAGAACTTTGTTGAAATGGAATGTTGAGTTGATGACACTTGGAGATCATTTTCACTTTTTCTCCTTTGCCATGGAGAAAGGTAAAGAAATGAGCGCCAAAGACAAGGAACTTGAAAAGGAGTCAATGCTGAAAAGGCAGTCTAATGCTCAAGGAAATGTTAAGAGACAATATGTGTACGTGAAAGATGAAGAGAGTGAGCAAACCTTCCTGAATGCTTTTCATTTATGACAGCTGAGAATCTTAAGCTTGCATTTTTTGAGATTTTATAGAGGATAGCTTGCGATATCTCTAATGGATTATGTAATGTGATCTTCTGGAACCAGTTCGGCAGTAATTCAACAATAGCGCTTCTCTTGAAAAATCAAATTCAGAGAAAAAACCAAAAAAATCTTCTTGTTTTCTATATTTTTTGTTTGTTCATGGAAGATAATGGTTCTTTAATGATTAGTGTATTATGTATCGGCAATTTTTTTAAGCAGGAAAAGAATTGTGAATAAACAGTAAGATTCATTGATAAAAGGTTCATCTTTCTAACAAACCAATACGCTATCCTGCCAAAGGGGTGCTACTTTGCCAAAAGGGCGTATCTTTACTTTGAGTCCTTGATCAAGACCAACCTTTTGCTGTCTAGTTTACTTACTGCTGTGATTTTGGAACTATAATGTGAAGGGCAGGTATAGAAACAGTGTTTTTTTAATGTCTTCTTATGGTGATGTAGATTATGAACAAGTTTGAGCCTCATATTTTAAGTGGTTCTTGAGGTATCGCGTTCATGAGGCAAATACCTGAAATTACATAGGCTGACCTCCGTGACCTTTGACCTAGTTACTAAAAAATCTAATAGTACATACATTTGATACTTAATATGTAGTTTAGCTGGTTACCAAGTAGAGGCTTTCCAGGACAAGATGATAGTAAAACGAGAATATATAACGTTTTTACCTTTTTAATGTCCTACTGCTGAAGAAGAGAAAAGAAAAGGAAAAAGAAAAGAAAAAAATAATATATATATATATATTTAATCATGGGTTGAAGAGCTCTACTTTACGTCCTTGTCATCCATCCTTGGTAGCTCTTATGAGTTAGCAAAATCTTAAGCAAACATTCAGCCAATCAACATCTTGTACGAGGTCAGCGTTTTGTAATAATATAATAACTAGTGGAATCCGTGGAAATCCACGGGCACTGAAAGTTTATTGAGATTAGGATTAGTTTGACTGCAACGATTAGATTGGAAAGGCAAGAATAACACATATCTGGACCAAAAAAAGCAATAAATCCATTTCGGAGAATTCTGGATATTTGTGACTAAAAAGGTTTCTGCTGAATTATAATAGAAATAATAAGGGAATAAATCCATCATATGTAAGAAGTGCTGTATCATTGAAGAAGATTTTTTAATAAATTATATACTTTTGTGGCCCTGGTTCAAAAGTATTGAAAATGGTAATTCATTATTTTGCAACAAAATTGCCGAGCAACCTACCTTTGTGTAGTGGGTCCCGAACAGGACTTCTCGTGTTAGCCGGGGTGTTACGCCTGGTCGGCTTTTTGTTAGCTTGACTTGTTTACAGATTTTTGTGCATACCTCCTTTAGTTTCGTCTAGTCCTTTGCTCATAATGACCTTTGAAAAAACGAAAAATGAAATTGCTTAAGCAGCATTTCGGTATGGTATTTATTGAATCATGCACTGTAGTTACATATACTGAATTGCACATGCATATACATTGCATTTTAAAAACAAGTGTATAATTTAATTCAAAACAGTATCATTTACATAATTATAAGTATGCGTATATGTCACATGTTTTTCCGTAATTTAGTACCAAATGTAAAATAAAAGCAAAAAAAGGAACAAGAAGGAAATGGGAGTGAGGAAGAGAGGAGGAGGATTTAGAGAAAAGAGGTTAAAGTGGGAAAGACAGAGAGATAGGAGGAGCAGAGAGGGAAGGAAAGTAGAGTTAAATGAGATATGTTCTACTCCCTAGGGTTAGGGGCCCCTCGCGATAGGCTTAAACGTATGAGTTCGGGCAGAAAATTGCCTTAGGCTGTAGAGGATATACCACTGCACTCGTGAAATTACGAAAAACAAAGTTCGCTTGATCTCCATTTAAAACACCGCTATTAGAGTTAAATGAGATTCGTTTTACAACCTGAGAGCCCCTCCTGGCAGGCTTGAACGTTTGACATCGGGCAGAAAATTGCTTTGGGTTGAAAAGGAAATACTCCAGCACTCATGAAATTATTTCCAGGGCCAGAAGAATCTCCGATTGAAAGTAAAGGGATGCCAAAGGGGCGATGAAAAACGAAATTCGCTCGATCTCCATTTAAAAAACCCCCATTAGAGTTAAATGAGACACGTTCTACTCCCTAAGGTTGCGGGCCCCTCCCAGAAGGCTTAAACGTATGAGATTGGGCAGAAAATTCCCTTAGGCTGTAGAGGAAATACCCCTGCACTTATGAAATTATTTCCTGGGCCATAGGAATCCCCGATGGAAAGGAAAGGGATGCCGAAGGGGGTGACGAAAAACGAAATTCGCTCGATTTCAATTTCAAAACCCCAATAATTTGTTAAGAGTTAAATGAGATTTGTTCTATTCCCTAAGGTGAATGGCCCCTCCCAGCAGATTTAAACGTATGAGATCGAGAAAAAAATCCCCTAAGGCTGGAAAGGATATACCCCTGCAGTCATAAAATTATTTCCAGGGTCAGAGGTATTCCCGATGAAAAGTAAAGGGATGCCAAATAGCCTGACGAAAAACGAAATTCGCTCGATTTCCATATAAAATACCCCCATTAGAGTTAAAATGAGATTCGTTCTAATCCTAAGGGGAACTCCTGGCAGGCTTAAACATTTGAGATCAGGATAAACTTTCCAGGGCCAAAGTAAACCCCACTAACAAGTAAAGGGGCGACGAGAAACGAAATTCGCTCGATTTCAATTTTAACATCCCAATTAGAATTAAATAAGATTTCTTCTACTCACTAAGCTAAATGGCCCCTACCAGCAGGCTTAAACTTATGAGATCAAGCAGAAAATTGCTTAAGGCTGGAGAGGATATAGCCCCGCAGTCATACAAATATTTCCAGGGCCAGAGGAATCCCCGATAGAAAGTAAAGGGATGCCAAAGGGGCTGACGAAAAACGAAATTCGCTCGATTTCCATTTCAACTCCCCAATTACAGTTAAATGAGATTTGTTCTATTCCCTAAGGTAAATGGCTCCTCCCAGCAGGCTTAAACGTATGAGATCGGGCAGGAAATTGCTTTAGGCTGGAAAGGATACACCCTTGCACTTATGAAATTATTTCCAGGGCTATAGGAATCCCCGATGGAAAGTAAAGGGATGCCAAAGAGGGTAACGAAAAACGAAATTCGCTCGATTTCCATTTCAACTCTCCAATTAGAGTTTAATGAGATTTGTTCTATTCCCTAAGGTAAATGGCCCTTATCCCAGCAGGCTTAACCGTATAAGATCGGGCAGTAAATTGCTTTAGGCTGTGGAGAAAATACCCCCGCAATCATGCAATTTCCAGAGCCAGAGGAACCCCCGATGGAAAGTAAAGGGATGCCAAAGAGGCTGACAAAAAAAACGAAATTCGCTTGATCTCCATTTAAAACACCATTATTAGAGTTAAATGAGATTCGTTTTACATCCTGAGGGCCCCTCCTGGCAGGCTTGAACGTTTGACATCGTGCAGAAAATTGCTTTAGGTTGTAAAGGAATTACCCCAGCACTCATGAAATTATTTCCAGGGCCAGAAGAATCCCCGATTAAAAGTAAAGGGATGCCAAAGGGGCGACAAAAAACGAAATTCGCTCGATCTCCATTTCAAAAACCCCCATTAGAGTTAAATGAGACACGTTTTACTCCCTAAGGTTGCGGGCGCCTCCCAGCAGGCTTAAACGTATAAGATTGGGCAGAAAATTCCCTTAGGCTGTAGAGGCAATGTCCCCTGCACTTATGAAATTATTTCCAGGGCCACAGGAATCCCCGATGGAAAGTAAAGGGATGCCGAAGGGGGTGACGAAAAACGAAATTCGCTCGATTTCAATTTCAACACCCCAGTAATAATTGTTTAAGGGTTAAATGAGATTTGTACTATTCCCTAAGGTGAATGGCCCCTCCAAGCAGATTTAAACGAATGAGATCGAGAAAAAAAATTGCCTTAGGCCGTAGAGGATGTACCCCAGCACTCATGAATTTTTTTCCAGGGCCAGAGGAATACCCGATGACAAATAAAGGGATGCCAAATAGGCTGACGAAAAACGAAATTCGCTCGATTTCCATATAAAATACCCCCATTAGAGTTAAAATGAGATTCGTTCTACATCCTAAGGGGAACTCCTGGCAGGCTTAAACATTTTAGATCGGGCAAACAAATTACTTTAGGCTGTAAAGGATAAACCCGTGCACTTATACAATTATTTCCAGGGCCAGAGTGAAACCCACTAACAATAAGGGAAGCCAAAGGGGCGACGAGAAACGAAATTCGCTCGATTTCAAACTTAATATCCCAATTAGAATTAAATAAGATTTGTTCTACTCACTAAGGTAAATGGCCCCTCCCAGCATGCTTAAACTTATAAGATCGGGCAGAAAATTACCTAAGGCTGTATACGATGTACCACTGCACACATGGAATTAATTTCATGCCCTGAAGAATCCCCGATGGAAAGTAAAG
This sequence comes from Strongylocentrotus purpuratus, assembly GCF_000002235.5. NCBI lineage: Eukaryota > Metazoa > Echinodermata > Echinoidea > Camarodonta > Strongylocentrotidae > Strongylocentrotus > Strongylocentrotus purpuratus. Next base: position 35,235,681 of record NW_022145615.1, read on the forward strand.
GGATGCCAAAGGGGCTGACAAAAACGAAATTCGCTCGATTTCCATTTCAACACCCCAATTACAGTTAAATGAGATTTGTTCTATTCCCTAAGGTAAATGGCCCCTCCCAGCAGGCTTAAACGTATGAGATCGGGCAGGAAATTGCTTTAGGCTGGAGAGGATATACCCCTGCACTTATGAAATTATTTCCAGATCTATAGGAATCCCCGATTGAAAGTAAAGGGATGCCAAAGGGGCGACGAAAAACGAAATTCGCTCGATCTCCATTTCAAAAACCCCCATTAGAGTTAAATGAGACAATTTCTACTCCCTAAGGTTGCGGGCCCTCCAAGCAGATTCAAACGAATGAGATCGAGACAAAAAATTTCCTTAGGCTGGAAAGGATATACCCCCGCAGTCATGAATTTATTTCCAGGGCCAGAGGAATCCCCGATGAATAGTAAAAGGATGCCAAATAGGCTGACGAAAAACGAAATTCGCTCGATTTCCATATAAAATACACCCCATTAGAGTTAAAATGAGATTCGTTCTACATCCTAAGGGGAACTCCTGGCAGCCTTAAACATTTGAGATCGGGCAGAAAAATTGCTTTAGGCTGTAACGGATAAACGCCTGCACTCATACAATTATTCCCAGGGCGAGAGTAAACCCCACTAACAAGTGAAGGGAAGCCAAAGGGGCGACGAGAAACGAAATTCGCTCGATTTCAATTTTAACATCCCAATTAGAATTAAATAAGATTTGTTCTACTCACTAAGGTAAATGGACCCTCCCAGCAGGCTTAAACTTATGAGATCAAGCAGAAAATTGTTTAAGGCTGGAGAGGATATAGCCCCGCAGTCATACAAATATTTCCAGGGCTAGAGGAATCCCCGATTGAAATTGAAGGGATGCCAAAGGGGCTGACGAAAAA